>NW_017263606.1:12759-494852 GCF_001500285.1 Mollisia scopiformis
AAAAATTCTGCGAGCGAAGCATTCTACAACATAAGCCACGATACTTAAACGGAGCTCATACAAGCAGTTGAATTGCCCTACCAAGACCTTATATCATCTCGCAACCGCCTAGGAACGTTCCGAGCTTTCAAAAAGCGAAATTCCGAGCAACAATCTCTGCCATTTCTAGAGGCATTACAGCAAACCACCAAATTCTCTGCAACGGACCCTCGAGACCGGATATACGCCCTGTTAGGTTTAGTTCATGATGGTCGAGCATTCGTTCCCGTTCCCGACTATACCATCAGCTTTGAAAACCTGGAGGTTCAGATGGCGAAAAATTACCTCCAAGCGACAAGGAAGCTCGATGTCATCCTTATTCCCGGCAGCAAACGCGCCTTGGATGGCAGTGTGCCTTCCTGGAAACCTAACTGGCTGGATCTAGGATTCGAATTTTGGTATGCTATGGAAGCCCAGCCCGAACAAAAATTCACGGCCTCTGGCACATCTGTATTCAAAGCGTGCCCAACAGGATGAAGAGGACAACCCTTACTCCATCAGGTTGAGTGTGTAATCTTTGCCGAGGTGGACGGCTTAAGTAGTTTGTATGGACGTGAGGCGACGGGGCATAAGAGGGAAGATCACTTTGTCCAACCTTCGAGTACTGGCGCGAATCCCTACGCACCTAAATATTCATCTGCCCTATCCAATCGACCTCTAAAAGCCAAGGGCAAGGCCAGAATTCGGCATAAGACAATCAAAGCCTTGTTCAATTGCCTAGACCTAGGCCCTGAACTCACAACCGAAAGCTATCGGTATATGTTCGTGTCCACAGGCGGCCTTTACGTGAAGCGAGCCATGATGATGTACCTATATTATGGAGTTGCTTCTGCAGCCGACTCAAAGCGCGTCAGTGTGTGGAGGACATTTTTCCGCACAAATCGATACAAGGGCAAACGACGATACGACTCTCCGGAACTCTCTCGATGGCTCGAAGATAATCGAGATTGGATGATCCACGGCGCTACTTTTGAGAGTCTCTGCAAGTCTACTTGTTCATGGACTGTTTATCCTCACCTTTGGACTGGTCCATTCTGGTTCCACACTATACCCCGGACCATAAACATTCCCCCGGTGGCGATAACCTTTAGGTGTGAGCGCCTTGTCTAATCTGGCCGAATTTTCCTATTTCAGTAAAGTAAAGTGGTTAAAAATGCTAGATTACGATAAGTTTAACCTTTAAGTTTAACCTTTAACCTTTAACTTTATACAATATCAATATTTTTAACCTCATCAACCTTATCAACCTCACTCTCTCTTTTTCTCAAACTCTAACCCTTCTATCCCCTTTTCTTCAACTCGATTTTTATTACATTTTTACTTCCAAGTTCATCATTCCTTTTCCCAACATTTAAATGCCCTACCATCTCTCTCTTTTATTTTTAACCTTTACTCTCTTATCCTCATCTATTCTCCCTCCACCTCTCACTCCCACCCTTTTACCCTCATTTTCACCCACTTGAGTCACCTCACGCTATAACGTATTAAAAGTTTCACCAAAATTGGAATTCTCGCTTAACAACCCTTTTAAAATTTAAGCTAAAATCTAAAACTTAGTTTCCCCCTCACTTGTATATACCCACCCTCCGCCCTCTCTCTTTCCTTCTTTCCTTCTCTCCCTGAAACACTACAACTAGGTAAGAATATAAGTCTCACTCTCTCACCCTCTCACCCTCTCACTCCTTCATCAAATTGTTTATCAGAATTTATTAGAGTTTATCAGCTTTTGAGTTTGAGGTAAGCCAAGATTTGAAGTGAGAGCAAAGTTTGAGGTGAGAGCAGATTTTGAGGTGACAGCAGAACCTGAGGTGAGTACTGGAGTAGCGCCCAGGATTTGAGGTGAGAGCAGAACCTGAGGTGAGTACTGGAGTAGCGCCTAGGATTTGAGGTGATAGCAAAATTTGAAGTAACAGCAAAACCTGAGGTGAATACTGGAGTGGCGCTTAGGGATTTTAATTAACATGCCTTGACTTGTGATTAAAATCATAATTCTTAATTTAATTTTTAAACTCGTGATTAACGCCCTATTCTGGCGCGTGCTTCTAGTTCTCCGAAATCATTCTTCCTGGGTTAATCCTGGCCATTATCATCGGCAGGGTTACTCGAAACCGCTCCGGTGCCGTCATTATCGCAATTATTTTACTTGTCGTAGATATCTTGGGTCTCTCGATCCTATATGCGTTCGTCGTTCTTTCTATGACAATATGCTATTCGATCAAGCGAGATTCCTCAAGCGGTTGGATGAACGGATGAATCAGAGAAGTTTAAGGTTAGCTACTACGAGGAATGATGAGGAAGGGAACGAGCATTTGGATGGATGTATTGCTTTGGTTCCTGGGTGTGCGAGGAGAGGTGATCGTTTTGCTATTTTGAAGGGTTGTAGTACGCCTGTTTTGTTGAGGGGGTGTAAAGATGGGTATCAGCTTATTGGCATTGTTTACCTAGAGGGTGCTATGGAGGGTGAGTGTATCGAGTGGGCAGCGGGCAGGTGGAAAGATTGTAGTTTGTATTGATGAGGTGGATTTATAATTTGTAACATCAAGCGTGTATCTTTCAGCGTTGTTATTGTAATTTCTTGCGAGCGGCGGCATGGGTGATTTTAGATAGTGCGTTGTAATGAGTGATTTTCTTTATATTAGCTGCTAGCTGTGTGATTAGCAAATGGTTAGAAATTGAAATAATACGAAATTTTCTTTGCCTCTGTTGTGATTTTTGCAATTTTTTGAAAATTGGGCAGGCCAAATGAGTAGTAGAACATTTCGTTGCGTTATCACGTGCCCCCATTTTCGCTCCTTCTCTCGCGAGGTTTCTTCCTAGGCTCGTGCCATCTGAAACACACCTGTGCATATAAAAGCACTCACAAGATCCCCAAACCCTAACCAAGAGAAAACAACTGGAACCCCCAAAACAATATCTTGAATACACGCTACGAGTTGCACATCACATACGCAACTGACGTAAAGTGGCCGAAACCTTTCTCAACCACTTTTGCCTTCTAGGAGAGTGTGCAAAGACACAACGCGTTGGATCTGGCGAAGTCAAATACGGATCCTGTGAGCAAGCGCTATCGTGGACTTGCAGCTGGGGACGTCCTCAACGACAGCGTATATATGAGGGGTATTGAGAGGCGATGGTCAGACTTCTCCCTCGCCAACGAATTTGTTCCACATAACACACAATTACCCAGATGCACGAGTGGGAAAGGGAACAGGTCCAGAAGTGGTTGCTCTACGTGTAAGAAGAGGCACATAGAGTGTGATGGAGGGAAGCCTTTTTGTAAGTCTTTCCTTATCTTATCTTTTCTTTAACTCGTCGCTTATAGCTGACGCTGAGTAGGTATGAATTGCCAGAAACGTGGTATTGGATGCGAAGGATTGTTTACGATAGACTCCCAGCCTCGCGCTATACTTCCATCAACATCTCTTGAAGGAACACCTACTACTGGACCACTTTCCTATGGCCCAGATCCTATGACGGTCCCCCGAATTCTAGAGTCGACACAGTCAGAACTCTCACATGCCTTTCTTACAACAGGGTCTGAGCCTCGCGAGAGACTACCTGCTTTATCAAAACCTTTATCGACACCAAATCAGAAAATTCCTACGTCTTACGAAGGAACAGACTCTGAAATCCATTCCCAAGCGCGGGTAGAGGAGTGGGCAAGCCATTCTCCCGCCACCTAAAGAGGTTCAAATAAAATTTCCTGCGCTGAAATTGCTCAGCTTATCGAAGAAGCGAAGGACAGATATGCTATATCGTTCTTATTTCAGGGAAATTCATTTTCTACGTTAAAATCGTTAAAATTATGTCGTTAAAATTGTATCGAAAAAACAATATCGAAAAAATATATTATAATAATATAAACTTTTAATATTTTTAATTTTTAATAATATAAATATATATATATATTAATAATTATATAAAAATAATTATATAAAAATATTGATTTTTAATTCGTTTATTAAATTTTCATGTATTTAAACGTATAGAAATTTATATTTAAATATTTCTATATTTTATTTCTACCGTGAAAAATATAATAATAAGCGTGCACGCAAAAACCTTCGTTGCGTCAGGGACGAAGAACCCAACTGATGCCGATTTTTCGGACATATCGCGGCCTAAAGACTCCTCGCTTGTTGTGTGTTCCTCGTGCCTCTCATTGACTATGGGCAGATATCTTGCCGTCGGATGCTGCCAGTGTTCTTTGCTATAGTAACTATAGGTCCATGTAGTCAAACAGACAACTCCCCCTCCGCAGATCTTCCACACCGTTACCATGGACGGTCGAAGTTCGGGCAGAAACAAATATTGACTGATTGCGATTGTTATTAGCGACGTAGCAATCCCGATAATTTTCAGTATGTTGTCCTTCGCTCGTAGAACAGCAGCAACTATGAGCCCTGTGAGTGCGGTCACGATAACCAACACTCCCAGCGCTGGTAAGAAGTCCTCGTTTGGTGTTGTGGAAGATGTTGCTGGGTTCAAGACGAATACTAGTGGGTATGCGACAATTGAAAACAAAAGCCCAAAGGCATAGAGACAAAGCTGGGAGGCCCAAAAGTCTCCAATTTTGGTCAATTTCTCGGTGTTGATGCTTGCAAGTGCAGATATACATGCAATCACCAGACCCGAAGTAGGAGCAAAATACCAGCGCACAGAGGTGCTTTCGGAGTTGTTTTGTGGTTTCGAAGGGACACTAAAAATAATCAACCCTACACAAAGTAGAGCTAGTGATATCCAAGCGTGTATGTTTTGCTGCTTTTTGATCATGTAATGATGGAGAATCGCCGAGGCAGGGAGCTCTAGAGACACGTTAGCAAACTCTTTCAATAGAAATATGGAAGGCGAGGAGCTGATCCGAGCAATTGAAACACTATTTTCTTGGATAGATAGCTCTTGAGAATGAGCCCAAAGATCTCTGCTCCTAGGACGTATACAGAAGAAGGATAGGATATGACATACTCATCAGCATACAGACGTGTAGTAAGATCGGTGTCGCATGTGGTAGTACGGTGAAGTAAATGAGGTTGTTAATAAGGTATAATGCTGCAGGGACAGCGTACTGGAGCAGGGCTTCCATGGTGGAACTTGAATCGCTTGTCTTCAGCGTTTCGAGTCTAGCTGATATACTCGTCTTTGTCCAAAGTATGAGGAAAGCTGCTGCAACGAGGAGCTTCGTGGCTTCTGACAATATGGTAATCAAGGAGGCTGATATCTGTGGGAAAGTGTGGAAAGCATAGTATGCGTAATTTGCGCGGAGGGTCTCGGAGCCTCTGCATTGGTAACAATATAGTTAGAATACGTTCCTCACACGGATGGAAGGAAACTTGCTATGGCTACAGCTATAAGGTGCTACAATCATCTGAGTGACAACAAGGAATGGGTGAGGTGGACTTACATGTAGATAGCGAGGAGAAATGAAGAAGAAGTGAACATTTTTTTGACTTGAATCGGCTGTGGACATATGAATCGATGGGATGGGATACCAGTAAGTTGAGAAGTACCCACGGATGCCCCTGCTTGCTTCGGGTTCACACATGGATGCAAAAACATCATCTCATAATTGTGACCCAAATCATTCTTCGAGGAACGTATTACACATTTCCAAGGCACGGAGGCATGTAAATGACTGGTGACTCGGGAAGCACGAAGCGACTTATCGATTGGTCCACCTGGCATTCCTCCGTTGATTCTGTAGATTCCACAACAAAGGTGGCTGGTTGCATGGCACCTTTGATGGAAGTGACAATCGTCGATAACTCGAAATGTCGTTTTTCTCGGAGATCTCCAGACCGAACTGGCTTGCCACAATTCGATGGAGGGTTATAATCGTCCTCGTATTCTGTCTAGGCTTCATTCATTATGTTATCCTTGCACCAGAATTGAACATGCTGGAAGCGGGACACAAAATAATCTCTGCAACTCCGACATGGCAGCAGATCATGGATCAAGTTTCGTGGGGCCACGACTTAGTCTCTTTCAATACGACCGAGGGTGGAGACAACAGAGAAAATACCACAGCTCCTGGAATGAATATAGCAGGAGACGATGAATCGATCCCCCAGATAGAGGATCTGAATGTATACGATGAAGCGAAACCATCACTCGGACCGCAGGACGACCCAGTATCGCTATCGGAGGGACTCATTGGCATAGACCTGGACCTCGAAGGGGGCCTGCGGACCCAGAGTGCATCTCCAACTATCGTGACGACTTCATCAATCGCTCAAGCAACTTCATTGCATTTCGATGAGAGTGGACACCCCGCTGGAATGGATGATGGATATGCTGCGATTTGTATATCTATCAAGGACCAACGTCAGGATCTACCCGAGTTCCTCATCCATCACTATTACCACCTTGGTATAAGATATTTCTACATCATGGATGATGGTTCAGAGCCACCATTGTCTGAATTGGAAGATCTGGGGGTTCCACGGTCAGCATTATCATTTACTTACCAGGATCGTGCAACTCGAGACCCTCGCATGCAGATGGTCTTCTACGACAATTGCTTACAGGAACGTGGCAAACTTCACCACTGGATTGCATTTTTCGATGCAGACGAGTTTCTCGAAGTGACTTCACCAAATCAAACGTTTCGGGAGATCTTAGAAGAATTCGAGAAAATAGACCACGTGGGTGCTTTGGGAGTAAACTGGCGAATGCACACTTCGTCAGGACTTCTCACCCGACCAGATTCCGCTCGAAAGGCATTCACTACCTGCATCTACGACGACGTGGAAAATGGCGGCGCATCTTCGGACAACCGTCACATCAAATCGATCGTTCGGCCATCCAAAACACAGAGCCACTTCAATCCACACAAGTTTCGAATGATACCTGGGGTACTAACCGTGGGAGAGGATGGTGATGAGATATTCTCGATTGCGTGGCGGCCCATTACTAGGCAGCGTCTAGCATTACATCACTATGCTGTCAAAAGCAGAGCAGAGTACGAAGAGAAGGTGCACAGAGGAAATGGAATGACAGACCCAAAGGGCCAACAATTCTGGGATCACGTCGAGACGATGCCTCATGTAGACTGTCCAGAGATGGCTGCTTATGATCCTTAGAACTATGAGATGAAGACTATTTTGACTGTAATCCAGCTTTTCTTCAAGTAATGCGAGTGCTGATGTCCCAAAGTAGCAAGCATCAGACATAAAGTTAAGTAAATCAAGCATGTCAGATCTGCAAGCACCCAATTCCACGGACCTACGGTCTTTTTCATTTCCGCCGCCTGGTCCTTCTGTGACATAGATGCAATCATGGCCTGAAATATACACATTATCGTGAACACTTACTACAAAGCAGGCAATTGAATATATCCCTTTCAGAGCCATAACTGATTTGAAATACTGGATGTGCCGAAATCAATCCATTTGCATAAAAATGGAAGTTGGAGGAAACTTGCAGAGAATGACGAAATAGGCCAAGAACCTAGGTGAGCGTTTTAAATTAAATCTCCTCAATCAAGAACCCACAGATCATCATGACACTGAGACAGACTGTTGTAAGAGCGCAAAAATAACACCAGCCTGCTCACAAATAGCCGTGTATCCAGAAGAGACGCACTTCCATGCATATCTGGTCATCATTTGTACAAAGACCGCGAAGGAGGACCGTTGGTCTGCTTAACGACGGTACATGTTTGCAATACAGAGTTGTTACATCACTAGATGAATTACCCGGCTACTAAATAGAACTGGACTTTAGGGCTAATAATGTCTCGATATGGCTGTCATATCTTGCCCAACAGCCACATTTCTCCTTCGCCGGACGCGTCGCTTGTGACATACATTCTTCCAAGATGATCAAACACAATGCCAGCTAATGGCCAGTTAGCATTGTGAGCAAGCCGATAAACAAGTGGGCAATTCCGACAGCGTAGAGCTGTCTCGGGAACCTACAGAGAAACGACATCTGTCTGTTCTCTTCTCAAGTCTCAACTTTCGAGAAGCTCTCGGCTCCGGAGCTGCCACACGAAAGGATAAAAATTCAATATGGAACAAGCTTACCTGGGCGGAAGCATTGAGTTGCGCTGCATTGATTGACATTCACGTTCGACCATATATCTCGATACCCAGATGTGCTATTTGAGAGAGATACCGGGCCATAACGTCCATCACGACCTCTGAAAAAAGGGACCTCAACGACCTTGTAGGCATCCAGTCAGCACTACGTAGGTTATGAAAGTTTGAGAAGGTTCCTTGTCTACAATTATCCAGAAAACTGTGCAGAACGGGAATGCCAGACTGCCCAAGTCGTCCAGGTTGGGAACTTGGAGAAAAAGAAAGAGGGAAAATAAGTACTCACCTTATAGCCCGTTGGTGGGTCACGGTCCCAGGATCCGTGGAAAGCCACATACATGTTTGCGAAGGATCTGTCAAACTTGGTGTCCAGGGGCGCAGAGTGTGCTTGGAACGTCAGGCGAGGCGGTATTGATAAGTTACCACAAGCCGAATCGTTGAAAGTAGCATTCGGGACCAGGACAAATTGATCGCCAATGCCAAAAACCCTATCTCGAATATCGCTAGGTTTCCATACCGAATAGCATGTGGGGAAGCCATACCAATTAGTGCTTGGTGCAAGGTCCCCAATATAGTTGAGCTCTTCGGCAGGGTTGTCTCCATGTATGTCTACGGTTTGACCGTCCGTAGTTCGAGTTAATTCGTCGGATCCGTTTTCAGTGACCCATAGTCTGTCAGAAGTTTAGCAGAGTAGAGAGATTGACCTTGGTTCACACACTTGTCATTGCGATCAAATACAATGCCAACGGCATTCCTGAGACCGTAAGCTAGGAGATACCCATCAGTTGAGTAATTGTATCCTTCGACTGGAACGGTGCTTAAATCGAACACCCTGATCATGGCCCGCCCAGTTTTGATATCCCCAGCGGGGTAGTCGATATTGCCACTGGCTCCATGTGATACGAGCAGGGTATTTGGGTGAGACGGTGACATGAGGAGGCTTCGAGTAGGATGACCACTGTTAAACATGCCCTTGATTACCGTTTTTGCAGACCCAACTATAGAGACAGCAACAGGATCATAGGTCCAGCTCCAGACTACGGTCATTGAACTTGCAAAAAGGGTTGTGCCATTTGCATCAAAGCTAATGCCGTGATTTAGATTAGCCTGCGAAACGACTGTTTTACTCGACTGGACACAGCCAGAGCCATCCTGTCCCATTAGAGTCAGCATACGTTACTTTGATCAAAGGAAGTTCAGCAACATATGGCATTGGGATTTCTGCGCCAGTGACTCTCAGTAGTGAGATAAAAGCACATTAAAAAACAGAGACTCACGAGAGTGTGCGCTGTAATCCCCAAGCCGCTTTCGACAACAAGAAGATGACCTGCGGAATCGAAGACCACTCCACGAGCTGCCGCCATGCCGCCTTTGACTTTAGTAGCCCTCCACCCATTTGCCACAACCGAGGGATATTTTGGTGCACTAACACCAGGGCACAAGGTTGGCATGCCACTTGTCATGACCGTAGCAGTACTAGTCGGAGATGGGGTCGTCGTGGATACGGTTGTCGTGCTTGAGGGCTGAGAAGTGCTGGAGCTGCTTATGGGTGCTACAGGCAAAATTATATTGTTAGCAATCCAAGAGCTGAACTTGGAGCTTCGTGCCCCCTTGACATCATGGACCCATTTGCCAATATTATCATGAACATTGAAACCCGAACTGTTGTCGGCAGGATTTAATGGTGGAGAGATAGCGTAGGCATAGGCAAACGTCGTAGTCCCATTCAGCGGCACTGTCATGTTCGAACCATCACTGCCTTGCCACGAGGTACAGCCTTGGCATCGGACGGTCACGGTCCCTGGTGGTAAAGAAAGTCAACCGTTTGTAATTTCTGGCCTCGACGGACTGGATTATCCACACGGTCTGAAAACCTGTATTTAAGAAGTTGAGCTTACAATGAGTAGAATTGGTTCCGGTGCCTCGCAGATAGGTGTATTGTGCTTTATCGTACGCCAGGGGCAGATTCAGTCCGCTACGTCGTGTCAGTAAAGGGCTTCGTCGTAGAACACGGATATCTTACAATGCTCTCCGCGAAGAAATGATTGCACCTGTCGTCCCGCTAGACCACCCAACGGACAACGGATTCCACGGCATAGTCCCACCCCAGGCAAATCCCGCCCACCCAATTTTGACTGGGGCAACGACCTGAAGAATGACATCTTCTGGAGTACCGTCATCGGGAAGAGCGATTCGATAGCTAATTCCAAGTCCGGTGGTGTAAGAGGTGTAGCAGATAGCAGTCAGCGAATCACAGAAAGGCGTGGACAAAGTTTGAGACGACACTATTACGTTCAGTTGATGAAATTCTTCAACAAAGGAAAGATAATACCGATGCTCGTGAAGACTGCTGCGACCAGCAGAATCCGAGTGGAAAGCATTGTGGGAGCTGGACAAAGGATATCAAAACAATGCTTCATTCGAAAAATGTTCGACAATACAAGACATCTTGCCAGCCCTTTATGATCCCACCGAGATGTTTTCTTTTCACAAATCCCCGAGGGCGAAATCTTACCACGTCAATATGTAATTTCTGCCGATATGTGACAATGTAGGTGGGACCAATGAGGCCGGCTCGGTTATGCTTATAACTTTAAGGTTAAAATCCAATCAGTGGATTAAACCAAGCACCGTCCCGAAAGAGTACGATGAGCTGATGCAAGATCTTTTTTTCTTCATTGTGACTGATGAAATTTAGGCTCGAACACGACTCGTATGTTGCAAACAGAGCCACCATTCCGTTGTGGCGTTAGGCTTCAGGAAAGTATAGTACTTCGAACGATATGTTTGACGTCTGTTCCGTCAGATTGTCTGGATAAACATATTTTCCCGGCACCGCAGCTAGCTTTTGATTGTTCTTCAGACAGGCAGATGTCCGACGGCACTTGGGCCGAGGCTGTACGTACTCCTACCATGGAAATATCCAAAAAATATGTGTTGAAAACAAACCGGTCGACATCAAAGCCTCGCGACAGCAGGGTGTTGATCTCCCCGTGTTCGGTCCTTTTGCCAGAAACCGCCAGCCGCTGAACAACTGTCGAGCATTTTTGGTCTAGACCACGTTGACGAGTAAAGCGAGTATAAAGATTGCTTGAATATGGCCCACTGCTCCATGAATAGCGAGGAGGCTTTTGACACATGTCACCAAACACAGCGACTAAGCTGCCTCAGACTCGCAGCCTTCTACGGTCTGTACAACCCCGACAGTGACCCACACTTGGAATCGCGAAACTCAGAAACTCAAAGGCCGAAAGGGACAGAGGATAGTGCCCCGTTGCTGCTATAGGAATGATGAGCGAAAGCGAAAGGATGAGGTAGCAGAGATATTGCTATAGCACGGACTTGTAGTAGCAGGCTCCTCCTATGTCCTGGACCGACGAATCATCTGAGAACAGATTCCCGAGGAAGTTATCAATTTAAATGCAAAGATGTGTATATCGTTAACTTTTCTAATCACTCACTTGAGCGAGGCGAGGCGAGGCGAGGAATCGAGGGCAAGTGAGATGCGATTTAGAAGACGAATTGGGAGTCGGGCATAGAAGGACCTTTAAATAGAAAACTAGATGCCTGGTTTATCCGAGGCAAAACCAGGCAACAGTTTCCGCTCCCTGCTCAATTCCGCCACTGTTTCATCGGGAGCCGTACCTTGCCCCACTGTGGCTTGGGACTTTTTCTTTTCAGCATGCGTGTTCTTTCCTCAGCCTCGTCTACCTTCAAAATATCTCGCGTCACTCTTTTCTACCTTTCTTCCCGTTGTATATAATTCTCATCTCAATAGATCCAACCTCCCCGATCTTCCATCGACACATGTACAATCGCACATGAATGTGCATTTCATACCACCTTGTCGTTGGCAATGATCACTCTTCATCCACTGAAGCGCAAGGCCGAGATCCTTTCTGCGCCTCTTGCGACTGGCGAATCCTGGTTCATCATTGGCATATGTGCGGCGGCTCTTGCCATCATCTTCAACACACTCCGGAGTGATGGTGAACCTCTACTCGCCCTTCTCGCGTTGAGCACACTCGGGTTTGCAGCTTCCTTCTGCTTAATCAAATGGCTAGGCCCTACATTCGTTGCGATTGGACTCTCTGGAGAAGATATGTCAAAACGCAGGAAGAAGAGGATACCAGAAGGCATGGGAGTGATCAGTGGCCTAGTATTCCTCATGGTTTGCTGTGCGTTCCAGGCCTTCGGTCCATACCTTCTTGAGAAGAACGTCACACGTATTGTCGGAGACCAAATCGTCACAACTAAAGTCGAATTTGTGCCAAACACAAACGTCTTTTACAGGTTTCCACACGCAGAGGTTAGTAGTGTTAGCTCGAAAATGTTTATGCCTTTCAATCATTCGATCTTCTTCGAGTCATGCTTACGATACCCAGTTGTCAACCTACAACGCCTCAATCGTATCAATCCTCTTCACTCTGGTCCTTGGCTTTGTAGATGATGCATCCGATTTGAGATGGCGGTACAAGATCTTCATACCAATATTTGCGATCATGCCAACCCAGGGAGCCTATTTCGCTCGAGGTGGAGGGACCACAGCGGTGATCCCCATTCCCTTGCAGCCATGGCTTGGAGGAACAATTGATTTAGGAATATTCTACTACGTTTTCATGGTTGCAGTCGCCATATTCATGACTAACAGTGTCAACATTCTGGCTGGAGTTAATGGAATCGAGGTCTCCCAGTCCTTAGCCATCGCATTTCTTTTGGTTTTCAACGACGCACTCTACCTCTTTTGGCCAGAGAACAACCCTGGGATTTACCCAAATCCCACTATCGAGGCACACCTCTTCTCAATTTATATCTTGTTACCTTTCATCGGTGTATCTCTTGCACTGGCTTGGCATAACTGGTTCCCAGCCACGGTCTTTGTGGGAGACTCATACTGCTACTTTGCCGGCATGGTGTTTGCTGTTGTTGGGATTTTCGGTCATTTCTCGAAGACCTTGCTTCTCTTGACGATCCCCCAGTTGGCAAACTTTGTATACAGTCTCCCACAGCTAGCAAAGATTGTACCGTGCCCACGCCACCGGCTTCCTCACTTCAATGCCCGGAGCGGCTTGATGGAACCTTCTGTGACCGTTTGGCAAAAGCCCCCAAAAGCTTTTATTGCAATCGTTCTGAAAACACTAGGTCGATTTCACCTTTTACGGGTCACGAAAGACGAAAAGGGGCAGATCATCGAAACTTCGAATTTCACAATTTTGAACTTATGGTTGGTCTGGTTTGGACCTCGTAGGGAGGATAGACTGGTGATGGACATCGTGGGATTGCAGATAGTTTGCGGGCTTCTAGGTTTGCTGGTCAGGCATAAGTTCGCTGGGTTCATATTTGAGTTTGATAATCTGATGACGGGTCGAGCATTGGGAGTCAAGGTTTAGCCTTCTCTATTGCCTGGATCGATCTCCAATAGAATTGCTGGTATCTTAGCTGTTGAAGCCTTTGGAAGATTTGAGCTTGAGCGACCGCCATTTCTCGCGTGAATAAGCTTATGTTGCAGAAGATTAGAATCTGCACTGCTGCTACTTGATGGTGGCTGCTGCTGACGTCGATCTCTAGCCCAGAGGCATGTCCATATATGTTCGGGGCTTCTGAGAGAACTTTACAGAGAATGGTGATCACGGGTTGTAGCGGCTCTCAATGTCCTAGAGCAGGTACATTCAGTGTCGGTCTGGAAGGCGCAGATTCTTGATGAGAAAGGACATGCGGTCTGGTTGGTAGGATCAGTTCAGAAGCTACCAAATATATCTTGATATGCATTATTGCATGAGAAGCCAGGATATGATGCAACGTTGTTTTGATTGTGCCGTAGAGGCTTCATAAAATACTGATACAACAAGGTATTCCTCTTTTCAACACATGAAGCGCAACGTATTGTCCAATACTGGATCAATAGTGATCTTCGAAAGTGGCCGCCAGATACGCCTATCCCAAGCCGCCTTTTGACCCATAACCGCCTGCCTGAAATCGCTCAAACCCAGAAAGAAAATGAAGATAATGCAAACAGCAGAATCGCTGAGCAAATTCTAGTATGTTACAACGTGCCGCTAGCTTCGATAGCAGCCGGAAGATTATTCTTTAGAAACAGCTTCCGAGGTAGGCTCAACCACTGCTGCTAATGGATCCAATACCCTCTCCATCACAGGCGAATCGATAATTGCATTTCCTTCCAACAACCCCTGTGCTTTGGCTTCCTCAATTGTCGACAACGAGGGCTTGGGAACAGCAGGTGTGACGGTTGGACTACCTCCCGATGATGGTTTGCTCGGAGTACTTGTGTCCGACTTTTTCATCCTCGCCCTGTAATCGCTTAAGCTGAGCTTCTTAGTTGTTTTCACAGGACTGGCTTGCTGAGCCAGGCCATTAATTGAGGGTCCAGGGATTGTGGATGCGAGTGGAGATTGGGCAAGTATTGCGCTTGCAGACGAAGGTGTCGCAGCAGCTGAAAGAGTTCCAGGAAGGCTGGAATTTGAGAAGTTAGGTGTCGGAGGCAGCTGAAGCTGCAAATCTGGCGACCGCAGTGTAGGGGAAGTAGACATATGTACAGATGCCACAGCCACTTGATTTGGCCACGGAGGCGGAGGAGGTTTGATATGGGTGGTAATCATCGCAGTTGGTGGATCGGTCATGATGATATCCGCAGGACCGGAAGTATCCACGGATGTCGTCGAGGATGAGATACTGAAATTTCGAGCCTTGCTCTCCACAGGAGACTCTGTTTGATGTCGCTCCTCGTGGGTTGGGCTGTCCAGATCCATTGGCAACGCTGGTGATGGCTGCCCACTCTGATCAACACTTCCCGGAGATGTCTGAATCTGAGCCTGTTGCATGTCTTGGAGCATTTGAATCTTATGTCTGTTCTTCAGGAGACGCTTCCCAAGTGGCACGATCGCCCGCTTCGATTTCGTTGGTGTAATGTTCCACCACGCTTTATCTACCTCATCAGTCTGCGTCGAGTCGTCAACGTAAACCGGCTTAGGATTTGCCGAAGCTTGACGGGATCGATATTGCATAGAACTATTGCGTGAAGTAACATTGGTTGGGGATTGGGGTCCGGCTGTCGGCGACACAGCGCTGAAAGGAGAACCTGACTCCCGTCTGGACGTACTGGCATCTGCATATTGACGTGATCGTTGCCCATTTGCAGCGGACGCTGACGGTTGAGAGATAGACATCCGTGCCACAGACTTTTGCCTTGGTTTCACGGACGGCTGAATCGTAGAGACATGAATAGGGACAGTCACATTAGACCCGTCGGAAGCCCGCTTCTTCTTTCTAGGTGGTTGGCCTTGCTCCATCTTTCTGAAAGAGTCCTCTAACATTGCGAGCTTTCTCTTCTCCCGATCTGTCGGTTCCGTCAAAATGCCATTCGTTTCGGTCGTCCCATGAGAAGGAGTCAAGTCTCGACTCTGAGGCTTGCTTCGACTTGAGCCCGAGGTTGAGCGATTATCATCCTCATCATAAGTATCTCCTTGTCCTTCGCTGGCTGCCCGGCTATTGGTTGCATACCCGGTGCTGGTGGGAGATACATGGTTCTGTCTGGCTTTGCGACCTTTCTTTGACTTCACCCCATTGGATTGCGAATGCGATCGCGCGTGATAACTTCGATGAAAGCGTGCAAATGCACAATCGCTTCCAAGATCACAGGCGCAACCACCGTGATCAGATAAAACCAATTGGATGAGCTGGCTGAGTTGCTCGTATTCCTCGTCGGTAGCATCAGCACTGTCGAATTGTATTCCTTCCTCATCGCCTAGGTTCAGCAAATGGAGATATCTTGAACTATGGTTGCTTGGAAAACGAAAGTCCCATGGAATGGTAAGTTGTTCTCCAGCAGCAATTTGTCGTTCGCTGATGAGCCAGAAATGGTACTCTGAGCCTCCTCCAGCAATGAAAGTTTCCAGGGCAGTATTTGCTCGACAGCTCCGGCGCACGAACCGGCAGGTTGATCCTTCTTGTCTAGTATCTATATACAGAGGAAGCCTTGGATGAAAGAACACGAAAGGTTGTGGATGCGGTGCATCCAGCCAATGGGATTGAACATCTTGACAGTAGTCTCTCTGGAAGCCGACGAATCCATTTAGTTCTGTTATGCGACCCGCTTGTTGGAAATATGTAGGAGCCACTAGATATCGCCAATGTATGCTTGTGTTGTTGACTGTGGCATCCTTTTGTACAGGTCGTAGTTCGGGCCACCTCAGTTCGTCAAAGGCAACTTTCAAGCGTTGGAAGACATCCTCTTTCCTACACCCAGCGTCCTGTTCTAGTTTTTCGGGATCATGAAGCCACAACGACATGGAGTTTGTCACTTCTAGACTGGCGAATGTATTAGTCGAGGATGATGGAGGATCGTGGTCGTAGAGACTGAGGAACCTCTCGGAGTAGCCATGGACCTGAAAGCTGTTAGGCAAGTCCGGGGGTGTATGAGCCGGACTTGGAGGATGTGCGTGAGGATGAGGACGTGCATTGAAAGGCGGACTGCGTTTGATTCCTGAGCCGACTGATTGATGTGACCGATGACCCTTCGTCTTCTTCGTTTGTGGATGGTGATCCTGAGGGCTTGCATTTTTGTGGCCGTCGTGATCGGCGAAACCGTTGACTTGTAATTCGGAGGGCTTCGATTTCTTCTTGTGGCTTTTAGACTGAGGTCGCTTGGTCTTCTTGTCGCCATTATCGTTAATTATCTTGTTCTGCCTGTTCTGTCGTTGTCGCTCGATCGCATCTCGAAAATCTAATTCTCGAGGTTGACAATCAGCGCAAGAGTGATCGACTGTGGATATGTTAGCATGGTGTAGGAATACCTCGTGCGTTATCGCTCAGGAGGGGTTAATTGGTCTTGCGGTCGAAATACAGAAACAAACGAAAAGCTGATCTTGAGCCAGCGCTCGAGCTCTGAACTTCCACATATGCAGCAGTAGGATTGTATGAGATCATGCTTACAGTCTGCTCTTGAAGCATCCTCGACTCGGCCAGGATAGTAGCACTCGGTGTGTTGCCAAGTATCGCATTGTTCGCAATAAATCGTGTTGCCATCATCGTCGTAGTATTCGCAAATACATTTGATCGTATACGGCTCGTCATCTGCAGACTCGGTGACGATCCCAGGCGCGTCGCTCGAAGGAGTGGGATGGAACGCCACCTGGTTCGGAGTCGCGATCTGCGTTGTGATCGAAAGAGGCCTTTCTGTCATAATCTAGCAAGAGCCTCCAGCTGGCTGTGTGAGTGGAAGGACAACGGTGAATCAGGACTGCCTGAGTTTCATGACGACGGGAGCGACTCGAGAGAAGAAGGGGATGAACGAGATCGAGCACGACTGTCATCAGTTGTTAAAGTAGATCGCAGGACCTCTGCCTCCTGGCTGCTGTCGCGGTGAACTCGAGTCACGAAGGAGTGGGCGCCGCCGGACGACCGTGAGCCTTTAGCAACGACTTGTGACGGTTATCTCGTTCCACAGATCGTTGGAGAAAGGCCTTGAATCGCTGGATATGATCGTAATGAGTGTGGGAATGTGCGGCAGGCTCTTCAACCGTGACGAGGGCGAGGGTGGGTGACGAAGAGGTGACCTGACTGTGAGGCTGTTGGATCCGCTGAATATCTGTCGCAAGTGTCTTTCGAGTACGTTGAAGGCTTGCAGTGTCCGTGTTGGGGTGTTGTGGAGTCGAAATGGCCGTGAGAGAATCGAGTTTGAATTGTCGAGAGGGGATGGATGGAGAGATTGGGGTGAGGATGGCAGTACTGTAGCGATTTGTACAGTAGTCGCACCCTTGGATGGAGCAAGGCGCCGCCCTAAGCACAGCCTTTCCGGTGGGTGCCCTGCATGCCCTGCATCGAATCGACACTCGAGGGAGCAGGATGATATACAACCACCGCGCACCGTAGCTGTGAAGTTTGCGTCCGTTCAGTATCTTCTGCCATGACACATATTGCACCCGACCGATGCATTGTCGAAAAGGGAGCGAGTCATGGAGAATGCCAGAAGGTCGAGGAGGCAATCCGATGAAGTCAGCGCTCGCTCGCTCGCGATCAAGAGCTGTCGCGGTTTCAATATTCCAGGCGGCAACGACCGTTCCTATTGGAAGCTTGGTGGTGGTGAAGAGGTATTAGTGGCAGGCTATGTTCTCAATCTAGTGTAGTCAAGAAATCAAGGTGAGGGCGAGAAAATTCTTTGAGGTGTGTATGGTGGGAGCCCGCCAGGGGAAGATGCACATGCACGTCGCGGCGAATAATGGAGAGAAGAGAACAATGTGTGGATCAACGTCGAATTAGGATCTTGTCTAATGGAACTCCCGCAGCTGCTCGCAGCATTACCGTACCCTGCCGGACGTAGACGACATGTTGACCGCAATTTTCAGGCTGACCCCCAGCGCTGCGCTGTACTGTACTGTACTGCAGCAGGCGAAACAGCCGTTTGCTGCTTATTTCACTCCAAGGCTGCCTAGACTCCTTAGCTACCGGTAGCACTGGACGGCCATCTTACCTATAGGTATGATATGGCCCCATCCTGGCACAGTTCTAATCAGGCATTTCACATAGTGCCAAGTCGAAAACCATGAAAGACTTTCAAGGTCAAAGAATACTAATAAGTCACCTACCTTCCACCTCATGCACTTCATGAAATTCACGTGCTTGTTTCACAGCGCAATCGATCAAGTAATTAATTGAAGCTCACGAATGCTATTTCATCCCAGCTCGTGCATGATGCGATCGGCTCATTTTCGTAACCCTTCAAAAATACTGCTGTTCTATTGATCTTGCTGGACACATGGCTCGAAAATCGAAACATCTTTGGTCCTCGTTCTCAATCGGAAATCCTTTAGTGGCGTTCCAATAGGACATAATATCATGTCTCACTCCCGCTTGTTGAAGCTCTTTTGGTCCAAAATCTTCTCGGACTTCGAAGACAATTCGAATGCTCTAGCAGACTTTTTGATGCTGCTATATAAGCACACTAAAACAAAGTACTTCAGCTACCGGACAACATCACGCGCAGGCCAGACACTCACTAGCCGGCACAACGAGCCAAGGTAAGTTGAAGCAGACAAAGTAGACCCAGAAGTAATATGGTTCAGGACGATAGTACTGCTTTGAGATATAGAAATCTTCATACAAGCTCGTCGAGAGATACAGAAGATTCCCATATAAATGACCTGTGGACACTAAAGCTTGGATCGGATGACGGTATGGCGAGGATTTTGTTATGAAGACCGCTGTCAGTAGACACAACGGACCCCAGATAATCTAATTTGCTTAGAGGTCAGTTTGCTTGATAGATATAATGGTGGCATACCACTGTCCATGTCTCCACTAATCGAAAGTCAGCACTGATTTTGATCCAACCCTCCGCTTCCACTGGAACAAGAGGCCAATACTAAGCAACTGACATTTGCGATGGAAGGATCTTTTATGGGAGAGGAGCATAGGGGGGGGGGACAATACATACTACATAAAACCAGTGGATCCGAAAACATGTATCTTGAATCAGATAAAGCATACTCCTTCCATAGTTGGGCGAAT
Organism: Mollisia scopiformis; assembly: GCF_001500285.1. Lineage (NCBI taxonomy): Eukaryota > Fungi > Ascomycota > Leotiomycetes > Helotiales > Mollisiaceae > Mollisia > Mollisia scopiformis. Next base: position 32,358 of record NW_017263606.1, read on the forward strand.
AAAGTTTGCATGCCTGCGATTTGCGAATTATGGAGCACAAAGAAGCTTTCAAAGAACAAATGTATTGTACCCGCTACACCTAATTAGCTTGTTCTGATTTTCTCGGGAAACACTTACACATAACAAACCATAGGACTAAGCCGACATCGGTAGTAGGTAGCCTTGGGTGAACTCTTCGAACAAGCAATAAGATCGACCCCAGCAATAATGTCAAGCCGGTTGCGAAACCTATGATGAGGGTAGTCACAGTCAATTCATTTGGCTCAAAGCTCTTGCCAGAGAGGATGATATCCTGTGGGTAGTAAGGGTGAAAGGCCATGTTGTTCGAATGTCTTTTGAGTGGTGTCTGGATCCTTTTTCCGAAGCTCACACGCTTTCAGCCCTTCATGCTGGCCTTTGCCAAACTATCTGACAGGATACTTGATTATCAACGCTCGCAATTTTACCCTGTGGGTTGGAAAGAATGTCGTCTCCTAAGTAGGTTTTTCTAGGATGTGCGCCAACGGAGCTCGCTTCGCGGGGACGTTGGGCGAGCAACCATGTGGCTCACAAATTTGACAAGACGTCCTCTACTTGCTCCAAGCAATTACGCAATCAAGAGAAGACTAGCAAGAAGTTCAGGATGAAGGAACACACAATGATTATGATTGTACCTTTGTACTTAGTATGCTTTGGAAAAAGGTTGGCATCGCTCGCTGAACTAAACCAGTTTGGAAAGTGGGAAAAGCTGATTACCTCTGCAAAAGGAAAATTGACCAATGCACACTCTAGCCTGAAGAAAGAGGTATTTGGATGTATGTATTAAATGTAGTTCAAAGAAAAAAGAAACCTTATCGTACATTTAAATCTGGGACTTTACTGCATTGTACAGTACTTTGTCGCTTCGAAGTTCTTATACCAAAAAGAAGATTGAGGGAAGAGAGGCATTACCCAAGGAAGTAATAATGAATAATCCATCGATAAGTGTGATGGGAGGGATATATTGCTGGAAACCATGTGGCTTGTCCGATTGAAGTAGAGGTTGGAGCAGCCGTTATGCCTGCAAAATGTGGTCAGGCAAATGGCACGTCATCGTCCACGGGGAAAGTCGCAGTATGAGAATATCGTGGGGGATGCTGATTTGGTTAATATGTGGTGGAGATGGATTGGGGTCAAATGAAGACTGATTATACTCGAGCTTCTCGTTTGAGAGAATAAAAGAATAGAGAATGCTGGAAGTCATGCGAGCAAAGCTGCCAACCTTGTAGGTCTGTTGGATTTCTGTCAGCCCGTGATTACCTGCGTCATGGCGCTACCCGCCACTCTAGATCGCTCCTCCACATTGCGTTCCTTTTCCAATCTTCAACACTATCTTTGGATATTAGTGAGACCAGAACCCGATAAAGATGAAGTTCTCCCTCAGCCTTGCAACTTTGCTTCTCAGCACATTCGTCGCTGCAGAGGGCTTATCGCTCTTTGGTGGTCAGAAAGTCCTTGATGAAGCCACCAAGGTCCCGGTTTGTTTTCAGCCCCATAATCGTCTCTACCAATTACTGATCCGTGAAACAGGGCGATAATCCTTTATCATACTGTCAAGCAGAGCATGCGGACGATATCCTCGTGCTCGATCATGTCAATCTTGACCCAAACCCCCCAGCTGCGTACGACTATCTGCCCCATCTTTGTGCCACAGACTAACGCACGCATAGTGGACAAACACTTACCATCGAGGCGGTCGGTACACTACTTGAGGACGTCGAGGACGGGGCATATGTTATATTACAAGTCAAATATGGGTTGATAAGACTCGTGAATACTCAGGCAGATCTTTGCGAGCAGGTTTCCAACGTTGACCTCAGTTGCCCTATCAAGAAGGGCAAGACGACCATCACGAAGGACGTCGAGCTTCCCAAAGAAATCCCTCCTGTAAGTCACGTACCACAGCTTAAGCCACCTTGAAATTCATGGTAATCCCAGGGAAAATACACCGTCTTCGCAGATGCCTATACCAAAGACAAGAAGAAGATCATCTGCCTTGAAGCGACCGTCCAATTTGGAGGCAAATAAAGTTCTATTTTGTACGGTGATTGTTGGTGGAGGGTTCAAGATGGGGAGACACCCTCGCTCGTGCAGGCCATAATGTTGTGGACGATAGTTTCCTACGATATGCATAGTTGTAGCAGATACCACGGAGTTTGATTATTCAGGACGACGTATTGTAATTATGGAGGTCCAATCATACACATAAAGGATAGGCAGATTTTTCAATGATACTTATTCTCGCAAGCGTAGCTTACATTCAGAGGTTCTTCTTCACGCAGACGATTAACAGTGAACTTGAGTGACTCTGGATGACTTTCTTCTGAATGAAGATGTATTAGTCTACAATCTGAGCAAAGACGCCGAACTACCTATGGCAGGATAACCCGATAATCAAGCCAAGGTATCAACAGTGCCGCTTCCCCCAATCCTTAGCTTATGTTTAATTCCTTAGAATACTGGAAAGTATGAACATAGTGTTTACCCCATTTACTCCCCAAAGAGCCTTCGTACTCTCCTCAGGACACTGTCTTTCTCCGGGTCGTAAGGGTGGTCTTTGCTGGGAATCTCTAATAGAGATGGAAAAGCGGCAGTATATGTGTCGACTCGATGGCGTATTCGATCGGCAATCTGCGGCGGCATTAGAGACATATCTTGGTTTGGGGATATCTGCGTACATGTTGGTTGATCAACAGAATCCCAATATCCTTCCTTTCCGTTGTGAATCGTTCGAAAGCTTCTTCGATGGCTTCATTGCTCGTTTTGGTATCGACAACCTAGAGAAGTTAGGAATTGGAAGAGAGAGGGAGGAAGAGGTACAGGGGGAGCGGACCAAGAAGTTCTTTTGAGAGTCAGGCGGAGGCGTAACATGGCCAATACCGGCCAAGAGAAGGCCTGTGACAGAATCCTGTGAGAATTAGCAACAATTCCGGACAAGGGAACATTAAATCCAGTTGACGGCGAGCTCGTTAAGGAGGTTGGGAGATGTTGCGAGGAGCATAATGAGTACGGTGGAAACTTCAAGGATGAGGCTCACTTCGTCTCCAATAACAGCTAGGAACTGCCTGTCCTTGTAGGCGGAGGGGGGAGCTGCCATCTGGAGGGAGAAAATCTGATGGCGAGGGCAGCAAGGAAGGATACGAGGCGGTGGACAATTGAATTATCCTCGTCTGGTCTGGACAGAGGACGTCTTTTAGACAGCTGTGAATGTTTCGAGGACCTCGCTGTAGGTTCGGGGGTGAAGCTAGTGGTAGAAGCTGTGAATGTATGAAGATATAAGTCTCCATCTCTCGCTTATCTCCGAGCTTCACCATTTTAGGTACTGTAGTTCCCTCACGCTTGCCTTAGCGCTTTCCGGAACCTTGTCCGCTATCACTCTGAACCGAGCCAGGCAAGCTACTGCGGACAGAGTTCAAGCTTTGTAAACAAAAGTCGACTTTTTGAGAGCGCAACACGACGATGTGAGAGGAAAAGCCATCCTCTCGCTCACCATGCCGAGACTCATTCGCAGAAGGCCGCTGCTGGAGCGCATCAAAGATTACTTGAACCCGGGAGACTTTCTGCTTTGGCTGTCGGAGGAAATTGAAACGAGGGATTGGGACTCCAAAAGGCTTGCCGCTCCTATTGCTTTCGGTTTGCACTTTGTCTTCCTAATCGCGAGGGCAAACACAAGCGGTAGTAGTGCCAAAGGAGGTGACGATGTTTTTGGAGACGATTATTCTGGCACAGGTTGGCTAAGTTACATCGTATACAATCTCGTTTCTCCTGTCCACAACCGAGACTAACTTGAAAACAGGCAACCGTCATTGTTCATCTATTGACATACTTCTCTATCGCTAATGCCGCGTACACATTTTCTCGAAAAAGACATTACCGCCTCTTCGAAACACCTATCGATGCACCACAAAGCACACCATCCGCCAAGAGGGTCCGCGTCGATTCCTCTCCGGTTTCCTCATCTCCCTTGAGACTACTTACGAGCATACTTGGAGACCCTAGCGCAGAGTCCAGGGCGCACCCGGATGCTTCCCGCGATGTCTGGGAGCTGGCCGTTTGGGATCCCCTTCCGATTTGCCTACAGCTCTTTTGTCACTTTAGCCCAGGACATGTGTTGGTATATTGGCTCTTCCTCCCAACTCTGGCGTCGGATTCCCGACCCAGTGTGACAGTTGTCACCACGATACTACTAGAAATTCTGTTGTCCTCGCAGCTATACATTCTCCAATCCAATTTCTCACAACAGGAAAAGGATGCGGCTATCATCAGCAAGGAGGTTATGGGCGAGTACGACAAAAAGTTCGTTCATCCTCGCCTGAATCCTCTTATGCGTGATGTTGCTACTCAATACACGACCTCCAGTACTGATGCTGGAATTGAAGAGGGTGGGGATGGGGATGTGACCACTTATACTCCTACTGTGGTTCTGAAACGAGAATTCCGAACCAATCCGAATCCGTGTTATGCTAAACACTTCGATCCCGACAATAAAGGATCTAATCAACGAGTTACCCCTTCTCCGGCGCCGACCTACACTCCAGCAGCGTACAGTTCCAGAGAACCAACACCTTACACTGGTGTAACCCCGAAACCACCAATTCGTCAACCCCATTTTCGCCAAAGTGTGGCTACGGCTACTGCTACAGGAGCAAGCACAGGCGACGGTGGCAGTCTAGGAGTTTACAGTCATGCCAATTCTCCACTGAAGAAAGCGACTAGCATGTATGATATGCAAAGTGGCCGCCGTGAAGCTCCAAAGAACTCTCTAGACATGGCAGGTCGTGAGATACAGGAGCAAAGGGAGAGAAGCTTGAGCCCAGCAAAGAGGCAAAGCGAAGCTCACAAGTCTTTTCTGAGCAAAAACAGGATGCCAGCTTCTGAGGCCGAGAATGACCGTCGCACAAGCGCTCCCAGTGGCTTTGCTTGGAAGCAGCGGCCTAGCGGTTACGACAGTCCCTATAAAAGGGGACCCTCGAGATTTTAGGATGGGTGGGTCTCGGCGTTGAACTGGGCATCATAATGTTGGTAGACTGGTCTGGCATAAAAACGTACGTAAATAATAATTGACCCTTTTGAACTGAAGTTCAAGTCTCGTGTCTGGCAGTGAATTGCCAACCACTGAGGTGTCTCGTTCCTTCCTCGACATTGCTAGTTGGGAACCATTATCGTACCTTTCTATCCTGGACTATTTTGTAGCGTTCAAAACTAACCTCCTGCCTCTCTTATCCCTCCTGTACTGTTTCCTTCCCTCAAACATTCTGGACTCATTGGATACAACAACCATGTCAACAGAAGCACAACCTCCGTCTCCTCCACAGCATATTGCTGCTGTGTCGCGGTTTCTAGCCAGGCCTGCCGAAAAGCAACAGAGCAGGGGACCACCAATCGCATTTGACACCCAGGGTTCGAGACGACGACACGGCCGATCTTCTTCTCTGGGAGAAGTTTTCTCGCGCATGCTACCCTCGCGCCGTTCTGAAAAGGGGCATACCCTTCGCCCAGATATCGAAACTCAAGCAGACATTGGAGAAGGTCTTTTCAGCCTCCCCACGAACAAAAGCAATCTGGATGACTCCACCAAAGGAAAGCCTCTGAAAAGTAAAACCTGGTCTCCTGCCAGCAGAAGCGAGCACGAATCAGGTGAGAAGCAGAAAGGCGCCATAAAGAGACTCATTGGGTCCATACGATCGGTGAAAAACAGCGCGAGAGCGAAATATAAGAGAAGTCAAGAAGACAGTATTGACGAAACAACCAAAATTACATGCGAGGACGCTGAGTTCCAGCATGGTCTATCTGGGTCCCTGCGACCACCCCAGGTACAGAGATTGTCCTCGAGAGACACAGTAGACTACTATGATGAGAAGGAAATCACCAAAACACAACAGTTATTCGAGGATAAAAAGGCCAGAAGAGAACAAAGGAGAAGCCTGCAAGAGAGTGGCGATTTTCTGGGTGTTCAGGGTGCCAACCCGAGAACTGGTTATTGGGACATCAGCGATGTCACAAGTAGTAGTGAGCCTAGCCAGGCGAGCGAAGAGGCAAGGCAGCTACTTGCAAAGCAGGCACGAGAGGTAGCCGAGAAGAAGAGACGATATGAGGAGGCTCAGGTAATGCAGCAGACTGAGCTCAAGAGAGTACAGGCATTGAGAGATGCAAAGAAGAGAGATAAACTGGAACAGAAGAGGAGAGAATTGAAAATGAGACAGAGAGGCAGGGGAAAGTGGAGACTGAGCGAGAATGGTTGGAGCAGTCTCGCCGAACCAGACCTCAGTCCCATTGAGCAGTCATTGGCTGGATCTCCTGTGGCAGGTAAGTAGGATCTCCATAGTATAGACGAGGCTAACTGTTCTTTCAGAAATTGCTCCTGCTGATCGATTATATCCAATGCCTTCAGCTGATCATCCCTCGCCGTACGAAGGAACCGGGTCGGTGGCTCAGCCAGACTATTTTGGTAAAGGGCATACAACATCTCCGCTTGCGAGAGATCATCCAAGTCGTGGAAGTGGGACGATATCTACAGAGTCCCGTCAAAAACTCATACCCCGAAAGCCTGTTGGTTCCCTGAGTCGTCGGGCCACAGAAGGATCAACCAGTACTATTGTACACACCACTAGTGGTGTGCGGACTCCACCAAATAGTCTCTCTGCTGGCAATCTTCCCAAGCGTGAAGATATGAAGCCAAGCAGAGAAGGACAGGACTCGGTTGTTCCTACGACTCCAAATCCATTTCATCCTGGCCCACGCCCTTTTTTAGGCCAGAAACTTTCGACGAGAGAATTATCAGGCCATCAAGAAAGAGAAGCTATAGCGATCTCATACCGGTCAGCATCGACGAGTCAAGTCCAGATCCGCCAACGGTTGGGCCCAAGCCGCGAGGATACCAGCCCAGCAAAGCGTATCATGTCCCTGAACGAACTTCCACCGGTGTTCATCAAGGATCCCATTGCAGCCCGGAACCCATTGAGCTCGCAACCTCCCAAACCATCCTTCCCGGTATGGTCGCCTCCTACAATACTGGAAACACTTCCCGACCAAGAACCATCATTCACCAGCACATTCATCACCACCACTACTGGATTCGCTCCTCATCAGCGCCTCCCCATACAAATGGACGGCGTAAACGAGATCATCAGCGTCGCTCAAGCGAAGGATCCAGCTCTACCATACAAGATAAATTGCAAGACGTCAGGGGACAATTCCCCTCAGAAACAGTCACCGAGAGCATTGCAGAACCACGAGTGCCAAACTCTACAAGCAGACATCGTTACTTCATCGGAGCACCAGCTCACGCCCACGAAGCAGCGGATTGCAAGATTATGTCGGGTAGCATCAGCAGAAGGCGAGAAGATCGAATTGAAGACCATACCCACATCCACATCTATGTCCCGGCAAAGCCTGCCGAAGCAAAAGGAGACAGCTCGCAACGCTGCCCAATTGGCGTTTCGACACCTCAGACAAAGTCTAGCACCGAACCGGAGCGGTCCAGCCAACAACACTAGTAACAGGGCTCTGAAAAAGCCCGGAGAGCAGGAACTTAAAGAGTTGTGCCCCATGCCAAAAATGGGATCAATAGCTTCTGCATGCGCTCTCGTTTCCACTCAACGCAGCGGAGGCGGAGACCATCTTGTAGTCAGGCACCCCGAGCCGACAGCGAGAGCAAAGAAGGCGGGGATGGCATTGGCTGGCAAGAAGGGCACATCCGTCCAACACGTACCACGACACATGTCTCTATCTCCAGCCAAGAGACTTCCGAGACCGCCACCGCCGCGTCGACCCTTGACTATCTGGCAGGCTGTGGCTGATCTGGTCTTCGAAGCATGGATGCTCATCGAGCCCGTCTTCAATTCCCAGTCCGCGATTCGGAAGCGATTCGACCAACAAAGTCTTACATTTCAAGACATTGCCTTATTTCTGGCGGCCGGTCTCTTCATGATCGGCATCTTTCTTTTGACGGTGGTCTTCGCAAGGCTTGTCGGCATGGCACTGCAAGCCGTGAAGACATTGGGGGTGGTTTTTGGTCTCCTGACCGGAGTCTGACCTGACCTTTATCATGAGCGAGCCGGGATGGATGAGGCAGGTCCTCTCCTGGCTAGTATATTTGTTTTGTTATTGGATTATGGGTTTCCGCGCACTATGGTGGGGAAGTTAGTTGCACAGCATTCGACTGTGGGCAGTCTCTGTCGGGGGTATCGTGCGCACTTGGATTACGTTTTGACGGTCGAGGTACCGTGAGGTTGCAGCTCAGATTATGCAGACGTTTGAAAGGGGCGATGGAGCTCCAACCATGATAGTGTATTCGTGTATTAGTAGTAGTCTTAGTGATAACGAAAATGGCAGGAAAATGGGAGTCAATCATGGACTTTCATGCACGTCTCGGTAACTTCACGTACATACATATACGGTGATATTTGTGTAGGGTGAAGTAGATGTTCCGCGACTCGTGAAGCTACCTACCTCTTCATCTACACACCGCAGGTGACAATGACCTTATAATAGAATACAGTGGTTGATTGATCTTCAGCCAAAAGCAACCAGAAGGCAATGCAAGCAAGTAAGCAAGATCTGAGCGACGAGGTTCCTTGCTGCGGTGTAACCTGCTTCACTCCCATTAAGGGAACGAACGCACTTCTTCTTCTTCTTCACGTCTTCCCTTTCGCACTTCTGCACTTCCTTCTGCACTTCCTGTTTCTGTGCGTCACTAATCATCCCGCCCTCATTGGTCCATGCCACATCCGAGGGTGGGGCATCAAAGCAAGCAGCTGCGATACCGGAGAGTCAATTCAAATTCAAATACACCCCGCACATTGCAAACAAAAAGCTCAACAACAACCTCAACTTCAACTCAAAACAACACTTCTTACACTCTTGCAGCTTCTGTTCCACTTTTCATCCCCGGTAGACAGCTCGCTTCCCCAAACTTCGCAATGCCTACAGCTGAAGGAAGACCGCAAACTCTCTACGACAAGGTCTTCCAAGACCACATCGTAGACGAGAGACTCGACGGAACTATTTTGTTGTACATTGGTAAGTGGTGGTAAAACTCAATCTACTGGCACCCACCAACCATTGAAAAGACAGACATTTGGTTCACGAAGTCACATCCCCAGTAGGTAGCTTCCGCAACTGCTCTGCCACTCACTGACACTGGAGACAGCAAGCATTCGAGGGATTGAAGAATGCCGGACGAAAGGTCAGACGACCAGACTGCACTCTTGCAACTACTGACCACGTATGCTTCTGCCGCCCCTGCTCACTCCATTTCAGTACTGACAGTGGTATAGAATGTCCCTACGACATCGAGGAAGAATCTCAAGAACATCGAAACGTTCGTCGAAGAAGAAGACTCGAGACTCCAATGCATGACCCTCGAAGACAATGTCAAGGACTTTGGCATCACATACTTCGGACTGGGCGACAAGCGCCAAGGCATCGTCCACATAATTGGCCCCGAGCAAGGTTTCACCTTACCTGGCACAACGGTTGTGTGTGGTGACAGTCACACTTCTACACACGGTGCCTTCGGAGCTTTGGCTTTTGGCATTGGTACAAGTGAGGTAGAGCACGTTCTTGCCACTCAAACCTTGATCACAAAACGAAGCAAGAACATGCGGATACAAGTCGACGGCGAGTTAGCACCAGGTGTCAGCTCCAAAGACATCATCCTCCACGCCATTGGTCAGATTGGTACTGCTGGTGGTACTGGCGCTGTTATTGAGTATTGTGGATCTGCGATTGAAGCCCTCAGCATGGAAGCAAGAATGTCCATCTGCAATATGTCAATTGAAGGTGGGGCCAGAGCTGGTATGGTCGCCCCCGACGAGATCACGTTCGAGTATCTCAGAAATCGTCCACTTGCACCAAAGTACGGTTCAGATGAGTGGAACAAAGCCGTAAGCTACTGGAAGAGCCTCAAGTCAGACCCAGGCGCTAAATACGACATTGATGTCTTCATTGACGCCAAGGACATCACTCCCACTGTCACTTGGGGTACGAGTCCAGAGGATGTTGTACCCATCACTGGCAAAGTCCCTGACCCAGAAACCTTCGCCACCAAGGAGAAGCAGGCCGCTGGACGACGAATGCTAGAATACATGGGGCTTACTGCCGGTACCCCGATGGAGGACATCGTACTCGACAAGGTCTTCATTGGATCTTGCACAAACGCACGCATCGAGGACCTTCGAGCTGCCGCTTCTGTCGTTAAGGGTAGGAAAGTAGCACCGAACATTATGCGAGCCATGATTGTTCCCGGCAGTGGTCTTGTGAAAGATCGTGCCGAAGCTGAAGGCCTCGACAAGATATTTGTTGATGCTGGTTTTGAATGGCGAGAAGCAGGATGCAGCATGTGTCTTGGCATGAATCCTGACATCCTGGCACCAAAGGAGCGTTGTGCAAGTACAAGTAATCGGAATTTCGAAGGCCGACAAGGAGCTGGCGGTAGAACTCACTTAGTTTCCCCCGTCACAGCTGCAGCTTGTGCAATCGTTGGAAAACTTACAGACGTCCGAAAGCTCGCCGATACAAATGCCACCCCTCGAAAAGCATCGCCACAACCTATGCAAGTGCAACCTTACGTTGATGAGAGAGTTGATACCGATGACGATGAACGCGAGATGATTGGTGATCAGCCGGAAGATAGCTCGCCTACTACGAACACGAGCGCCTCACGCAGCTCCTCCGCTGGTCTTCCCAAATTTACCGTCTTCAGGGGCATTGCCGCACCTTTAGAGCGTGCCAACGTTGATACAGATGCTATTATTCCGAAACAATTCTTAAAGACGATCAAGAGAACCGGTCTTGGCTCAGCTCTGTTCCACGCGCTCCGATATAACGCCGATGGGTCCGAAAAGCCAGAATTTGTTCTGAATCAGGAACCTTATCGCCAGTCCAAGATACTTGTGGTAACGGGGCCGAACTTTGGGTGCGGCAGCTCTCGAGAGCATGCTCCATGGGCTCTTCTTGACTTTGGTATCAAGTGTGTGATTGCTCCTACGTATGCCGACATCTTTTTCAACAACACTTTCAAGAACGGTATGCTTCCCATCGCCATCACCAACAAAGATGACCTTGAAAACATTGCCGGGGAGGCTCGCGCTGGGAAAGAGGTTGAAGTCGACCTTCCAAACCAAGTCATCAACGATGCCAGCGGCAAGAAGATCTGCAGTTTCGATGTTGAGGAATTCCGAAAGCACTGCTTAGTCAATGGCCTTGATGATATCGGCTTGACCATGCAAATGGAAGATAAGATCAACACTTTCGAGAAGAAGATGACACAAAATACTCCGTGGCTGAATGGCTCGGGATACTTGAAGCGTGACAAGTCAGGTAGATTGGCAGCCAAAGCAGTACCAGTCCCAAAGACAAACAAAGGCCAGGAGGTGAAGGATCCTATCGATTGGTGAACGTTCATGCGTTCGGAATGTACGATGATGTGGTAAGAGAAAAAGATTCGCATATGGGTGGCTAGCTGCGATGAATTCTGGTTTTACAATTGCTCCTGGTGCGTCTTAGTGATTGCCCGAGAAATAATACTCAGACATTGAGAAGAAACTCTTCGGAAATTGAAAGTGCATTGGATCCCACGTGACATTACCAGTCGGATCGGCTTATACTAAAGACTCACAAGTCAAGTAGTGGTGTTGATCAACAAACACCGGAAAGCTTGAGAAATTGGCAAAGGAGATCGTCAAGCCAGAAGTTAATAGCAAGACTTTATAAGGTAATCCAACAAAAGATTATAGTGGCCGTCCCTGGTTAGGAGTATTTACTTTTACATCTCACTAAGACTAGAATATGGCCCCATGGATCGCTCCGGCCTGTATCACCCCGGCAAAGTACATCATGCCATGCTGTATGCCATGCTGTAAGCCATTCCACCAGCTACACCTTTGACACTATGGCCGTAACTCCAACAATGCTGCTTTGTTAAATATTCGCTCCCCGAAATTGAATTACAGCTTGACCGGGTAATTCTTTCTGATCCTCCCTCCGAACTTGTAGATCAGTATAGGAGCGGGAATAAGCCCAATCGCAATAAATCCCAATACGGAATTTCCCCACCCAAGACCAAGTTTGGAGTACATGCTTGGGCCGGCGAGGGGCAGAAAAGCGCCGAATAGAGATCGAGATACAGTCAGGGCTGCAACGCCAGAAGCTGCAAATTGTGGGAAGGAATCGATTGTGTATGTTTGGATCGGGATGAAGATGCCCATCATGCCAAAGCCAAATGGGATCAAGCCAATTACGGGAACGATCCACTGCAGTAAAATCAGTCAGATGTCCGACATAGCAAGGCATTTGGAGGAAAGCGCTACTCACATGCACAGCCTTATCAGCTGACCAGCCGTACCAGAAAAAAGTTACAGGAAGCCAGCAAGCGAAAAAGATGCAGGCTGGTAGGCGCATCTCTGGCTCGAAAACACCATCATTAGCCTTTGTCATGCGGACGACAGTAGCATCCGAGATTCGAGCCACAACCCCGAGACCTGCGAAGAAGCCAATACCAAGACCAATATATGCGAGACCGCAGATATCTGGTTGCCAGTGATAAGTTTCCGTGAAGACCTGAGTTGCCGTTGTAAAGAGCAGGTAGAGCAGACCATAGGCTACGGCCATGTAGAGCGAGAGGAGGAAGATGATGGGGGAGAGAAAGAGCATCTTCAATGGACGGACAATGCCATTGAGAAGAATGCCTGTTGGTGAGTGCACCTGGCCGTTAGTTTCGTAGCAGCTCCGGAGGTCAGTCCGATTTAACTCCTTTCGAAGACCTAGATTAAGTAAGTATCAGACGTGGTCTTCCGAAGTTTTTGCACTCACGGGTAACTTTGCGCTGAATTAAAACCCTTGGATTTGTTTCACGGTTCAAAATCTCGATGGCAATTGTAACAAGCGAGCCTGCAATGAGTAGAATCCAAAAAACCCACTAGACGCTAGTTAGCATTGACAACAGAATTGGTCATAGTTATGGGTTCCTAAGAGAAGTACAGCATGGGAGCAGGTGATCTTACCCTCCAACCAAGTCTCTGACCAATAAACCCTCCACACACCGGGCCCAAAACTGGGCCAAAGAGAGGGCCCAAACTATACACAGAGCTTGCAAGTCCACGACGATCAGGATGAAACAGGTCCGCAATAACGCCTCCTCCAATAGTCAAACATCCAGAGCCACCGATTCCGGCCAAGAATCTGAAAACGATCAACGCTGACAGGTTAGGCGAGAGTGCAGCGCCAATTTGCCATACACAGAAAAAGATGTTCGCCCCCGTCAGAACATAACGACGACCATAAATTTCAGACAGCGGCGCTAGGATCAAAGGTCCCACGACGTATCCGAGCACGAATATGCTCACAGAAAGAGAGCTGAGAAGAGGAGATGAATTGTGGAATGTTATGTCCATGAAGGAGACTGCTGGAGCAAACATAGATGATGCGAGTGGTGAGATGAACGTAATGCTAGCGAGCAACGCAATAAGGAACCACTTGCGACTTTCTGGAAAATTGAGGGGCATGTCTGGGTCATCTTGTGACTCCCATCCCACAATTCCATTATCGAGATCCGAAAGTGGCAGAGGGGCGGGTGCCAGACGTGCCTTCTTACTTCTAGACGTGAGTATTCGAGACAATCTACTCTTCGTGCTTGCTTGAGAGCTGATTCTCTGTATCTCATTCTCGTCGAACTTTTCCCGCGGGCCTACTTTGATGGATGTCTTGGTCTGGTGGTGCCATTAGCAATTGATCTTGTCGAATTATGAGGACCCTAACATGCTGTCTGACTAGATCATCCAAATGCCCTTCGTCCATTTGCTCAACCTCTTCGTGGTCCTCATCGGGTTCTCCAATCGCGCCCTCCTCTGCCCATTTTCGCTCAGCCTGCTCTAGATCAACATTTGGGTGAGTTCCAATGATGCCACTTTCAAGATCGCGGTCTTTCTCTGAATCAGTCTTGGAAGCCATGACTCTTGCCTTTGGGGTACTGTCCAATTTGCATCGCTTGGTCGACTGCTCAAGTCGATCAGCCGCAAAAAAGGGCGCGGAAACGGAATATGTATATGTACTCAGCGGCGAGGAGAGAGCTGGGCCGCAGATTGGTCTCAGGAGAGCGTCGAGGCAATACTTCAGAAGCCTTGTTTGCAGCAGTATTTTTTGTTTAAGAGTAGTAACTGTGAGAAGGGGAGAAAGAAGAGACAGAGAGAAAAAAAGAAAGGCGCGATTCTCCGAGCTACCTTAATAATTCTTCTTCCTGTGAAGTTGTGCAGATCGTTCGGCCGGCACGCTCTTCCGTGACGAGAACGCGGAGGCAGCCTTGCACCACCACCAGCCGTGTATAATAAAGTTATGTAGCTATTAATGCCAAGCATAAAACCTTGTGCATTCATTATTCGGCCGTGCTAGCTCCGCTTATACCTTAGGCACCAACCAAGCAGAGAATAAAGTGGCTACGAGAACCAACGTCGGCTACCTACCTAACTTATAAAATCACCAACATTCCTTGAATCCTCGAGTTGTTCACCTTTCAACAATTATTGTTCAAATTTCGAAAATTTTCCAGCTCTTCTTCTGCTTCGAAAATACCCAGCCTAATAATGAGGTTGATCTGGATAAGCTCATAGATTTTGGCTGGCATCTGAGCCACTTTGTTCTCGGCACCATCCGAAGCTGCCCTGCCCTGCTTGGACTAAGATGTATACACCATGGGAGACCCTCTTGCTGCTCCTCACTTTTCCTTTTGTTTTTCATTCACAGCTGTTGGTCCAGTTGGTCTGGTGAGATAGAGTGCATGCATATGTAATCATATATACTCAGGCCTGCCTCCCAGTCCGGCGATCAGTACAATGCGGGCAAGTTAAGTAACTTCTGGAGGAGTTGATACTTTGAGGGAGATGCATAGCATGTCCCAATTTATCCTTTCACTGTTTTCTCAACACGCGATTGAACTCTCGGAATGCAGGCTAAGCCAGTGCTGGCCGCCGTTCACATTCCTATCAAATCTTTCGCAACATCGGTTTCTTCGGAATGTACACGGGCAAATTTTGTAAGGTTCCAAGGTGTCCTCTCTGTTTTGCTCTGGGATTGACATCCGGACAATTCTGTCTAATACCACACCATCAAAAACATGTCAGCCGTGGTCCCAGATACTCGTAAGGATTGGGATCAACAAGAGTTGGAGATTGCAGGAGCCATCAGTGAGTACATACAGCCATCCGCTAGAAGAGATCTGATCACCAGCATCTGACAGCGTATAGACGTTGGAGCTTTGCCACGGCCTACCATCTCAAGAGCTCTGCATAGTCTTCTCACGAGGGACAAGTGGAACAACATCAATGACGATGATTTCAGACTTCTCCTCCCCAGTCTACGATTGGCATCCAACCTCATTGCCGCCGGAACAGATTACCTAACAGAGTTTCTTGGACCGAATGACATTCACGAAGATCTTGCATACAGAGCTGAAAACCAGCGAGAGCATGTTATTGACCTCCAAGGTGGTCCGTGGACTGACAGGGATCTTCAGAGAACACGCTCGTCGCTCGAGGAAATTGCTGAAGATATAGAATGGAGCATCAACTATACGCTGGGGGATCATGGTGCTCTGGGGATGACCAGACACATAAAAGAAGGATATTATGCTAAGGAGCCATGGGGGCCCATCGACGTAGACGCAATCCAGGAATCCGACCGCATATGGAAACTGAAGGCGCGGATCAACCGACGCCCCCTTCTCGTGGGGATCATGTCTCAATATATACAAGCCCTAAGAGACCATGCACCGGAAACCGAGGTTCATGTTCGCGCGTTGTTTCACGCCGCAGTCACTATCACCCACGAGATAGGCCACGTAGTCTGGTGTCAGAACTACTCGGACCTGAATTATAACAAACTGGGCATAGAACCCTATGTTGGGAACTATGCAACCGCGGAACTCGGGTTTTGCTTTGAAGCCTATCTATTCTCTGGTTTCCATGTCAGAACAGCGAAGGTTGCAGCGGACATTCCTCTGGACTTCGAGGTCGCAGCCGTCTGGAACCCCTACCTCACGGTTGACCTCACCCGTCGACCAGATCGCCTTCTGTACAGAACCCAGTATTCCATCTCTATCGAGTACATGCAAAGGCTACTTACGCAAACTTTCTGGGATAATCTTGGTGATCAAACGGCCAATGATTTCTCGGAAAGGGCCGTGGAAGCGCTGCGACCTGCGACTGATGTGGCTGTCGATCCATTCCCGGCAACGGCCAATGTTCGCAATTGGGCGGTGACTAAACTTGACGGACGGGTCGCATGGATTGGTCAGTATGCGGATCGAGCATCCGATCCTGCTCTCATAGGCAGAATTCCCCGTTCTGAGATTGAATTGGTCAAGGACGAGCTGAGACCCTTTTACAAAAAGACTATGCCGGGTTTGCAGAATCCATTTGGGGAAGATGACGACGAGTTCTTCGACTTTGAAGCCGAGGACTATGAGATTGACGAAACTGCCAATTTGACACCAGAGGAGGCTCACCGGGTTGCGGCAGCAAAGCAGCCGTACATTGACGATGGCGTAGGCTTGATGGACCACGAAAGCAACACCTCAGTGCTCTCCTTTGCACTGACAAGGGTAGAAGTGAAATACCTCCCTGCAAAGACGGTGAAGGCAGTTACGTTCAAGCGCGCAAGGTCTGATGGTGACGATGACGATCCAGCAGCCAAACGGAGGAAGCCAAATTTTTCTGATAAATATGGAACACGCACGATAGACGACCTTCTTGAAAAGAATCTTCATGAAGTATTCGAAGAATGGACACGAACCGAGGCGAGGGACTACGCGATCAAAGAAAGTCTTGATCCTGGACCTGAACCTCCAGAAGAGGCTCGACAACGGAGTAGACTCGATAGGAGTATAGTGCAGGATTCCTACATGATCGAGCGTTTGCGATGCTATCATTTTTCCCTATTCGAAGACGAATTCGATGAGGACAAATCTGCTCTTGTCAAAATTAAAGAAGCCCGTCTCGAATCATGCGAGAGGTGGGCTCCGAACGATATACAACAGCTCTGTGACATTCAAGGGTTGTTTTCGAGTGGTGATGACCCAGCTACACTCCTACCCAAAGCTATCAGGTGGCTTAAACTTGACTTGGCTGACGCCAAAGCTGTTCTTAAAGTAGCCGATCCAGCAGACGTAACTCAACCAATACCCACCAAAGACTACGATTCGTGGAACGATGCTCAATTCAAGGATTTCTTTCGAAAGAACAATCTTCCCGACTGGGGTCACCCATCAACCTGCAGGCTTCGAGTCGAAAGATTCCGAGAGCAAGAAGACACGGGCAGTCGCCCATACCGCGGTTCCATCATGGCCAATAGGGACGGTCACCCCCACCTCAGAGTTGAGGAAGGCGTCGAGCTCTATGGATTTGATATCGCTCTCGAGCGAACCACGGTGACTGCTCTCAAGTCAGACCTTTTCCGAGTCGCCGTGATACCAGCAAACCACGACATCAATCTCTATTTCGGCAACGATCGAAAGAAGCCGCTTGAGAATGGCACACAGTTGTCTAGTTACGGCGAACAGGGCTGGAAAGAGATTGAAATGACCACAGTGCGTCGAGAAGCAGCGAAACCAGTAGCGGTACCCACGATACCAGTTTACACACCAAGGTTCGCGCTTAAGGATGTTGCAAACAATAGTAACGGTGGCGGCAGTAACAAGAATGGAAAGTCGCTACCACCTATTGACCCTGCTACCAAACGCAACTACGATACTCGCAAAGGCAACGAAGTTCGTACTTTCTCCGAACGCATGCAGGCGATCTCTCGCAGAGGCGCGGATCTCGAGAGAGTCGTTACCGTAGGCGGCGGATTGGATCCACTGAGACCGCATCTGAAATCCGTGCTCGCCAGCTCAACGTCTGAAATGTTGGACACCCTAGAAGATATCCTCGAGGTGAATGCTGAGAAAGAAAAGCAAATCGACAAGTATGTTGAGGAGTATGGAAAGGCTATTGTGCCAGATGAGACTCTTGGGACTCTAGCCAACGAAATTCCGCCAGGGGCCCCGGAACACATGACGGACGTCTTTCGAAGGCTGAAAGCTGCCCAATTTTCAGGGAAGATATAGACCAGCGTTAGGAATTGGATGAATAACAGTTGGGGATCTAAGTGAGGAGAGATGCTGATTTGAAAGATTTATTTGAGCATCAGGCATGCATACTATGCATGGCTTGGCCAGTGGTGGAAGAGGACTTTGAGGAGGGTCGTGCATTTCAACTTTTCTTCTCTTTATAGATATTCCCCCTATTATCAATTTGAATGCTCTGCTTGCCTCGCCAATAGACGCACTATTTTGTTAATGCTCGTCTTGGTTCTTTCCCACGAATGTAACCCCACCTTAAGCGAACCCCTTTTCAGAGGCGGAGCTACACCCGATAAAATCCATCTCGCTTTAGAGAGATAGACATATAACAAGCCTCAGCGAGTCGGCCAGCTCTGGACGGTGTCACCAACTCGGAAATCAAGTTTCGATGCTGACGGGTTGATAATGACTTGATGATGCACGCACGACTCAAGGCATTCTACAGCAGGCATGTGAAAGGGAATTCACCAATAATGGCTGAAGATCACATGTAAGTCATGATTCGCAAAATACTTATCATCCTGCCTTTCCTGAAATACTAGTCATACTCAGGGAAGCTATCTTTCGAATGCTCTCAACGCATGCAAAATGAGCTGTCAATGCCCGTTCCTACCCGGCACACATCGACGGTTGGGATAACCGCAACAATCATAATTCAATTCCACCAGACATCATCCAGGATTTCAAGGCTATTGCCAGGAAGTGTCAAGCCTATCGTACCACTTTCTTATCGCACGTGTGAGTGCTCATTTTGAGGGAACCGTTTCAACAATGTGCTCAATCAAGACAACTTGGAACAGCCGGGCCGTTAATTCGGGACAATCGACGTGGAACAATAGAAGGAAGGGCAATCCTTTGGTAACACAGCAATCGTGGCTATCTTTTGGCATGCAAAAGGGTATGCAATATTGCAGGTCGGTAGATTATGTGACGGTATGGCGGAAAGGGACGCAGAATCGCTGAGCGTGCATATCGGACGTTCAAGAAGGCAAGGCCAGGCAACATGTGGAGAGTCGGAGGGTAGCCGGACCGTTAGGAGCTTGCATGTGTCCTTATGAGATCTCGGACGGGTTCTAGCAGGATGTCACCGCCTCTGAACATATCGATCAAGAGCCGAATTCTACGAGTCGTGGAAGAAGCGTACAGGAGTAGCTCGGACGGACTGTAGTACAATGAGGGGCGTGCATATCACCCTTCACCGCCACGAATATCAGTGGAGAGCGTGTCAGCCAGGATCTAAACAGCCGGAATCGCACGCATGCATGCATGCATGCACGCAGCATGGCACGGACATCCTTCCGCTCGCAGGGACTCACTCTCCTTTGATCCCAGCGAGTGTCTATCTCTGTTTTGGACTTTGACTTCCGTCTGTCAAGATAACAATTGACGGTGCGCGTTGCATCGATCAGATGAAAGAGATATCTATGCCCATGCTGACTGAACCTTAAGCCCCGACGAAGAAAGAGAAGTTGGAAGACCAAGACCAGCGTCGAAGCAGCAGAGAGGCGTGGCGAGAATGTGAACGGGTCGCCTGATGAGCTCCTTCTGGTTTCTCTCACGTAAAAGTTTGAGTTGTCTGATCTTTCTGGACTCTCTGCTGTTCAACGAGGACCAGAGTTCCTCGGCGCAGCGAGTCCCGTTGGGTGTGTATTCGTTCGTTGGTCCTGGTCCTGTTGCTGGCGCTGCTGCGATGCACTGCACTGCACATCCTGAGAGCCTTTGCTTCCGGAGAGCAGGATAAAGACTCTTTTGACAGAGTCGCCCAATCAAGCATGGGATCTGCTATCTCTATCTCTATCATTCGATTTGGGGATCCGGGTTCCAAAGTTCGAGAGAGAGAGAGAGAGTTTTGGGGCTGCAGCGAGGCCTGAGCCGCTTCATGCATTTGGCCTGGCCCCACACCACCTTGACACGGCAACGGTAAAACGCTCTCAAATCTTACAACCGCAGCCGCAACGGGGACGAAGACGAGGGAGGGATCGATGCACAGAATCAAGGAAGCCATCGAGGAAGAAGATCCCAACGTGAGGAAAGGTAAAAGGCCGGGAAGGGTAAGGATGGACTGTCTTGTCTTTTACGGTCCCTGTCTGTCTCTTCGTCCTTTCCGGATTAATAAATACGGACATAGGTAGACATTGTACAGTACGTCGAGTCTAACTGGACCAGACCCACAACCACTATTATTTCCTACTCGCCCTCGCACTATAATTTTCTTCCCTTCCCCTCCCTCCACAGAGAATATTCCCTTCTTCTTTACTGTCTGTCTCTACAGTCAACACAATATCGACACCGTTATCTTCTTTCTTCCTCTCCCATAATACCTTTTCTCAACTTTCTCTACTATCATTCCTCTAGAAAGCAAAGTCGGATTGACACAACTCTCTTGTTGACATTTCATTTTCTTGCCACAGAGACTCAATCCTCGACTTCGCAGCCGTAAGATTCTGATCAGGCACACGGACAATGACCCTAACAAGACAGAGATCGACGCGAGACCCCGAGAAGTTTCCTACTGTTCAATTGTTTCTTCTGGGTGAGTGCAATTTCTTTCCAGGTGCTCGTCATTACACCGCTAAAAGTCCCACTTGGTGCCTCGGATTTTCCTCTTTGACAACAAAAGACTGACTGAAATTGTGCAGCTATTGTTCGTCTTGCGGAGCCCATCGCGCTCACCTCTATCTTCCCCTATGCCTGGCCGCTTGTCAAGAAGTTCCATGTCGGCGATGAGAATGATGCCTCGTTCTACGCCGGATTGCTCATCTCAGCCTTCGCGTTGGCAGAGTCGCTGACGGGAATGTTCTGGGGAGGGCTTTCAGACAGAATTGGCCGCAAACCCGTTTTGCTTATGGGATGTACTGGGACGATGATGAGCATGATTTTGGTTGGGTTCGCATCGAACATCTACATGGCATTGGCGGGCCGAGCAATTGGAGGGGTCCTGAATGGAAACATTGGCGTCATTCAAACCATGGTCGCAGAACTTGTCACCAAACCGGAGCATGAGCCACGCGCCTATTCGATTATGCCTTTTATCTGGAGCATTGGCACAATTATTGGTCCAGCACTCGGTGGGACATTCGCGGATCCCGCTACTTCGTGGCCGGATACTTTCTCCCAGGATGGACTTTTCGGACGATTCCCATATCTTCTGCCAAACTTGCTTTGTGCAAGTTTGCTCCTGATTAGCATTCTCGCGGGGTACTTCCTGCTCGAAGAGACCCATCCGGATATGCAACCACGAGTTCTGCTGCCAGATGACACATATGTGTCTGAGGAAACGCCATTAGTTGCTACCGCCGATGCGATTAAAACCCCAGCTGTTGATCTACGAGCAGACACATACGGTACCTTCGAGGGCAGCGACGACAGCAAATGGAGACATGCCACCGAGAAGAATCGTACTCCAAAGATCTTCTCCAAACGCGTCGTTGCACTGATCGTTGCCCTTGGAATCTTCACCTACCATAGTATGACTTACGATCACCTCCTGCCCATTTTCCTTGAAGATGCCCGCGGGGAGACGAATATTTCGATCTTGACCCACGCAGCCATTGGCAGTCCTCTCTCTTCTGGTGGTCTCGGTCTCAGTGTGCAGAAAGTGGGTGTAATCATGTCCATAAACGGCGTGATTGCTCTATTCGTCCAAGCAGTTGTCTTCCCTCTTGCGGCAGAAATGCTAGGAATTCACAGACTGTTCATCTTGGTTTCTGTCCTACATCCAATTGCATATATCATCATGCCATATTTGGTCTATCTGCCAGCAACTTGGGTTACTGCAGGAATATATACTTGTCTTACGGTCCGAAATATGCTGTCCATTCTTGCATATCCAGTTCTTTTGATCTTGATCAAAGAAGCAACACCTTCTCCTTCAGTCCTGGGAAAGATCAACGGTCTAGCGGCATCAGCAGGTGCTGCTTGCAGAACGGTCGCACCGCCTGTGGCTGGATATCTATATACTTTGGGGTCGAGAATGGATTTCTCTGGATTGGCATGGTTTGGAAGCGCATTCGTCGCAAGCATTGGTGCTATTCAAGCCTTCACTATCAAAAGAACGAAGAAAGAGCAGGGAGAAGAATATGGATCGAAGACTAAGGTGCTCCCCCGAGTTGTGGTCACGGCAGTAGATGAGGAAGACGAGTGATTTTGGAGACGAGTATATAGAAGTTTTCTGTCCAGAGACATACAGGGAAATCGGGAGGAGTTATGAAAGCGCTTCAGCGAGCGATCGTGTTGAGTGATTGGAAATGGAGTTTAGGTGTAGCGGCTAGTCATTTTGGTGATCAGAAAGGTCATTTAGATTGGAGATTTTATGTATAATGACCATAAAAAAATAGAATCAGCACGAAAAGTCCTCTGTATACGCTTTTGCTCTATATTCCGAAAAGATTCGCTCCTCTAAGTGTTTTCCTCCACATTCACCTGGAAGCTTCCCCTGCAGACATGATGATATAAACACAAAACCACACTCACACCCCTCCATAAAACCGCCTTGAATCCAACATGACACAACCCTTCCGTCTCACACCTCACAAGGCTGAACGCACCCTCCAGCCTTCCTTTTTCGCAGACGTTTCATTTCGTGGGGGGCGTGGTGGGGGAGGAGTGGGGGGTCGACGGGTAGGGCGGGCTGCGTATGGGGGTCAGCGGCGAAGATTGGGAAGGTTTATTAATCGATTGTGTGGGTGGGTGAAAAGTGGGGATCTGAATCTGGATCTCGTGTGTAGGTGAGACATGGTGAGGTGGGTGTGGATTTTGGGGGTGTTAGTGATGTGGTGAGGGAGATTTATCATGGAGTGATGGGATGAGGATGGGGAAGATGTTGTGAACTATGTTTTTGTCTAGGATGAAGCGGAGATTTGGGTCCCAGACAAAGAGAGAAGGCTAGATGTACATTTCAATAGGAGAAACATCAGACATTTGCTGACGAGGAGACTTGTTTGAGTGTTGGTAATTTTTCGTGAACATTACCTCACAATCAGGAAGTTAATTTAATTCTAGCTTCTCAAGATGCTGGCATCAACAACCAGTTCGAAAGCGTCCTGCCCTCGAACCGATATTGATCTTGGGGTGGTACTGATTTCATGGCTACACGAAATGCCTAGTCTATGACGAGGTTGAATTATCAACGATCTAGTACGACATCACAGGCATTGTATCATACATGACCCTGCATGACATGGCGAGGAAGCAATCTCGCAGTGTCATTGATATCATGGTCTTGAAGGAATCTTACTTGGCAGAATCTCTGAACGTAAATCGTATAAGACATCCCTAGCGTCCGTTGTCGAGATCCATTTACATTCTTCGTTGAAAGAGGTGCTGGAGTATGGTCCGATGGACGACCTTTCACTTATCTGAGAAACTCGCTATATATCAAACTCGCCACCCCTAGAAGCTGAAAAGCACTGGTTAGAAGAAAAATCTGTCACACTGAGGAAAGTCCACTGCTGGACTGAAAATCGCTGTTCTTCATTCGTCAAATTCATAATGCCAAGATAGAACGTCCTCCGTGTCCCGTATCTATGTATTTGTACTCCGTATTCGCTTACTCGTTGTCACCAACCAAGTTCGTTCCTTCTCTCAACCCCTCAACAACAAGATCATGGCCCTCAGCCCGACGGTAGATGTCCTTGACATCATCTGTAGTGGTCTCGAAATGGCTGGTTGCGTCGTAGCTCTTGGAAATGAAAATGTTGTCGTTCACTCCGCTCTCAAGTGGCTCGTAGAGGGGAATAGGGGGGCCCTAATTGAGGTTAGCTAAGCCAAGTGCTAAACAGGCATGCAAAACTCACCATAAACTTCTCTTCGATCTTCCCCAGGCGCTCGAAGCCAGGTGCAAGCTCGAGGTGATGGTTCGCGGTCGTCTCAGCGATGGTGGAGACAATAGCGATATAGTATCCTTTGGGACAGACACTGTGGGCACTAGAGACGACGGCGATGTATATATCTATTGAAATTAGTCTGCTGTATGTCATACATGATAAGATCTGACGCACCGTTCTTGCGTCCGACTTGGGACTGTGGGATGATAAGTTGAGCCGAATCACTGTTGTCGGTCCCGGCAAGGGGATGGTTTAGGATACAAATGGCTTTCAAAACATGACCTGTGACCTGAACCTTGCCTGGAAAGTATGAAGGGTCCGCGAGAATCTTCTTGCACTTGGTGGTGAACTTCATGGGCTCCTCTCCACCTCGGTCCTGCATGGTTGCCTTGATACCAACTGCCTTAGTACCCTCATAGATGATCTCGTCGATGTTGGTGTTCAACATGTAAGTTCCACCGTAGATAGCTGATAGACGTGCAAAACCTTGTGGCAGCTCTCCAAGACCATAGAGAGGGTAGATGTATGGCGACTTTCCGTACCGAGAGACAGAGGTTCCGTAGAGATGAATGCGTTGGATAGCCTCCACAGCACCGCCTTTCTCGTTGATGTAGCTATCTGTCTGATACAAAGCCATTGCATGACCAATGAAATCCCGAGTACCAGCCTCGAGGCCGAACTTATCGTAGACCTCCTTCATGGAGCACGTTCGAATGTTGAGACCTTCTCCGTCAGCATAAGATGACCATCATCAGCTAAGGATCGTATACCATAGTGAGTAGCAGTATCTGCCTCATTGAACGTGCCAACCCATTCAATGAAAGACTTCATTCTTCTCTTCTCAAATATGCCCATCAAAGAGGATCTGAGAGCTTCACCAGCGGTCGATGGCACCTTAGCAACCGTAGCCTTAGCGCCATTGCCTTGTTGTACATAACTTCCAGCCACTTGCTTGAATTCGAGATATCTTGTAACGTCCGTTGATACGAGGATGTTCGTAAGTTCGCCGCTGGACATAAGGAGCTTCGGTACAAGGTCGATGTTCCAGTCGTTCACACGGCCGTACTTCTTCCACGGCTCCTCGCCCTTGCTGTAGTTGCCATATTTCTTGAAGAGCTACCAGAGATCAGAGCCGCCTCCCACACGATGTAGCAACTTACGGCCTCGATATTGACGCTAGCAGCTTCGGCACCATAATGATCGTTTCGGTCCTAGGAATGAACTGTGGTAAGTATCCAGTGAAGAACAAGAGTGCAGGGGGAAAGTTATGTACTCACAATGTGCAGGACTTTCTTGCCCTTGACCGACAGAACTCTATGTACCAGATTAGCCCGCATACCAACTTAGGTCTGCCTTTATGTAAATTACCCAGAAAGGACACATTCTGTCAAACCTGCAAGTGAACGCTGTTAGCCTCTTGATCTCGATGCCCCTCACATAGCGGGGTAGGATTGTCGTTCATACCAGTGCCCATTACCACCACATCGTATTCCTGTATTGAGGATCAGATGTTAGTATAGCTTCTGCATAAATTTGGCAATACATTGAAGCTTATCCCAGGAGCAGCAAGACCGGTTGGCATGCAGATGTGTGTTCGCGGACGAGGACTCGAGACAAGAGCAAAGAGGAGCTTCTCTCCTTGGGGAGTGAGAACCTACAGGCGCGATTTCATCCATATTGGCGATTTGATTCGGGGAATTTTGGGAATTAAGAGAAACGAGACAAGAAGTTAGGTTCGCAGAAGACAAGAATTTGTTGTTCGTTGCGGTCAGGTAGGTACGCTTGACCTGGACCCCACTAGCGGCTTTCGGGACAGGGAGTAAAGCGGTCACCAAACGTTCATGCCAACGCAAAGTGTATCAAAGTGTTGCAAGACCCATTGTGGATCGAAATTTATTTTACATGATGTATGATACAGCTTCATCTACAGTGGCCTTCCGGTAGCTGTTGGGTATACAGCTGATTTGTCCAACCTATGTTACATATTCCCAACGTCATCTCTGCTACGAATCTTCAACCCATGCATATTACTCTCGCAGGCCTTGCAAACTTAAGCACTCGGCGTAGATATTTGTTCAGGCTTCGCTTCCGACTTTGGAGCAGGTTCTGCAGATGGCTCTGCCTCGTGTTGCGTGATCTCGTCTTCGATGAAATCGGTTGGCGTGTAGATAGGGCCCTTCCCAGACAGGTTGATCTCTGGGTCACTCTTTGCAACATTCTCCGCATCCCTCCAAGAATAGTATCTCTCTGTAAGAACTTGCTTGATAGCTCTCTGTGTCCGCCTCACCTGCAAGTAGTCAGCATCATCCCAAACCACTTATATAGTATAAAACTCACAGTAACATCCCGTTTCTCGGATTCGTAGTCGCCGTAACCAGCCTCTATCCTCTTCCTCTCATAAGTCTCTGTAGCAATGCGATTTCTCTCTTTCGCTGATACCCACCACAAGGCGTGCCTAGAAAGCCGTAAATTAGCAAGGTTGTTCGAAAAGTAAGATCAACAGGCCTTTTTACAAGTCCTCCCAACTTTTATGCCTTAATTCCTCCACACACCATGGTCTTCCATGATCACTGTCCTCGTCTGGCGTGTTCATCGGTTTCTCCTTACTGTGAAAGAACTGGTAGAGGCCATGGTCAGGATCCACCTCGACCTTCGAGCGCTTCGATTCATCGAGGACAGGCTGTGGGAGAGGAGTCTTTGACACGGAGACCGGCTGTCGGAGACCAGTGCGTCGCTGGGTAGAAACACCTCGCTCGCGATTGTTGTCTCGCGGGTAGGAGTTCAATGTGCTGGTAGAGAAAGGAGAGCATTGCTGCTTAGGGGCGAAGAGCGAAGGAAGGAGGAACGCCGGGGGAAGTTGATTCGATCTGCTCGATCTCAGAATGCTTCTCACAGCAGGCCGTAAAGCTGTGGACGTCGACATAGTGAGAGGTGCTTGTCGATTCCAATGGAGACAGCTTCTACAGCATATAAATTTTAGCTGCGCCTAAGGCACAGAGCAAAAGGGTTTGGTCCGTGCACCAGCGTGCGCCGAACTAGCTTACATGTTCCTTGAGCTCGACCATTTCACACTTCACATAAGTATGTTCTTATTACACATCGTATTCACACTATGGGCTACAGCAATAAAATCCTGCTTATGTCATTCTAAGAATCAAGTTCATTTTTCAACTTCACACCCCCTCATTCGAGTCTACTAGTCGAGCTCTTCCCAGCATCACTGCTGAACCCGGTGATACCAGGAAGTTCATTTTGTGAAAAGGTCTTTCTGTTCATAATCGTATCTCTTTATTATTAGATGAGCATGTTGTTGATTACATAAGTGGAGCAATTACAACTAAAAATTTGTCATTTAATTTTATATCAGGAGAGCCTTTTCTCAAGCCTCGAAGTTTACACCAAATGTCCCCTTGTCCATATTGAGCCCAGTCTCGTTCCGTTGTAGCAGCCTTAGTCCTTGAAGTCAAATTCATATTCGTTTGTTGCTATCAGAGGGCAGTTGGCAACGTCTCGTAGTGGAGAGTTCAAAGAAAGGTTATAAGTCTGCATTTTGAGGGGAGCTTGCTATTATTTGTGGATAATTGCAGAACACGTGCGAGGACCTGCTCGGGATGTGTTCGTCTTTCTGGGAATGAAGTGAAGTGAAGTTTAGAAAAGTATCATGAAGTATTGAGCAAGAACAGATACGCGTTGTCAAATCAAGCGAAAAAGAGGATGCAAGTAGTGACAGCAGATGGCTAGCTGAGCACGAATATTTGATTTGACGATGAGGTTCTACACTTGAGATCAAACCATGATTCTACCATTAACAATGATGACCGAGTTCAATTCTATCATTCACACGAATATGCAGATTAGTCGTTGTTTCAAACATTCTAGTGAGTGAATAGGAGAATCCATCTTGACTCTCCTGCCGAGTTAGCCGCTCTTCGAGGTCTGTGGTATCAGTTGTAACTTGCGTCGAGAAGGAGCTCAAGATTCAGGTTCCATATTCTAAGAATAGTGAATGGGGCAGAAAATCGATGAAGGCCGTAGATCAACTGTAACCTACCAAAACCCCTAGCAATGCCTACTTTGAACATAAACCGAACCTAAAAATCGACGTTTCGGTTCATGATTGGGAGCAATTTTGGGACATATGAATTTCTAAGGTATTACCTTGAGCAGGTATATCCAAACAAGTATGGATTCTACCAAATCCCAAGGGATCGTCCTGAAATCACCGATGGGAACTCCACCATCATTAACTCGGTGGCGTTCCCTCGGAGTTCTAGCAGAGGTGAGTCTCTAGCAACAACACTGGATTGAACGACTTCAAAGGCTTCATAAGGAAGCTTGGCGAGACTTCCCTCATAGTTCCGGCAACAGTGGCCAGCTTGAGTGTCTTGGTTATCTTGAGCGCCGAAGAGTTGATCATCAAGATCAAAGAATGCTGTTGAGATATTCTGGCGAGTAACGTCAAAAAACAATTCTTAATTAGCCTGATGTCCATCCTGAGCACACACCAAGAAGATGCGCAGTTGTATTCTCGAAATATCAGAATTACCACCAAGTGACTCCTGTGACGAAACTCCCGGCTGGCTTGACACAAGCTCTTGAGCGCTCAACAAAGATGGGTTCTCGATGACCAACATCACTGAAATCAAGATTTGGAAAGTTGACTTTATAGATTTGGATCTCGAGAATTACAACTCTGCTTTAATATATGAGGAAATATACAGAGATTGTTCAAAAAATTGTTCAAAATGCAGGAGTTATCAGGGCGAAAATTCCAAAACCTCCAACACTTGTCTGTAAAATGTAATGGAATTCTCAGACATTTTCAATACGACTAACACTGATTGAAAAGTAAAGATCCCATTGCACTGCAGTTTTTACAGAGAGAAGTGAAATGAAACGATGAGATATGTAAGAAGGCAGGCAGGCACCTTCACATGAAAATCACAAGCACGCCCGGTCTGCCCCCAACATGGAAACAATTTTTGTTGCAAATCGCACCCATCACCCAATTCAACGACCTGCTTCTTCGTCTTTACGCACTCACCAATAACATCTGAATCCCTCCAACCTTGACGGCCCCCATAAAGCAGCAATAACACGCCCGTCATCAAAAACAGAACGATATCTCAGAAAGCAGGCTAAACGTCACGGAACGAAATCGCCGCCGGCTCCGAACAAGAACCTCGTGTTCGACACCGTCAGCGCTGCAGTTATTGGTTCCCAGTCCCAACAAATTTTCTAAACATTTATCAGCAATGATTTTGAAGAGAAAAAATTACCTTGCTTGGCAGAATTTTTTTTCTTGCTTCAGAGGGAGGCAAATAGTGCCTAATTTGGTATGATTATACGATGCTTGTTCCGTCTTGTGTAACCGTTCCTAATGCAGACGACTCAAAATCGCCACCGCCTCGATGCAAAAACTTTCCGACTTCGCACCACATCTACTTGCCACTTGTAAACACGAGGCCGTCTAGTTCTGCCGAAGTGAAAATTGTGTCCGACGTCTAATGTCGTGAGACTGCTTTTCAACCATAAAATAACGGCAGACCAGCCGCCACAGCACCAACAATTCTATGCACAACATACTCGGTTCCAATCTTTGCTCCCGAATTTCATGTGGCAGCGGCAGCACTGGAAGAAAAGGAAGACTTTGCTGATTGCGTGCCACCTGCATACAAAGACACGGCTCGAGATTCAGAAAGCGCTGTTGTTCCGGTCAGTGATGTGAGAGTACCGCCGAAGAGACCGAGCCTGATGACACAACCGAGGGCGAAGTGATGACTGAACTTGTCTTTTGTTGCGAGATCGCTGCAGATGTGGTTGGACATTCAGTGATCATGGCCGAGGAATGGCAAAAGCTGGCGCTTGCAGTAGAAGTTGAAGATGCAGCAATAGAACCACCATTGTAACCTGCAGGCATTGCCGTACCACGTATTGAGGACAACCTGGGACCGTTGTCGCTGGTGGTGCTCGTCTCCCTTCCGAGATCGATCAAAGAGCAGATCTCTCCTGTTCCAGGAATTCAGTACTGTAGATGTAACTTGCGCCCCAATCAATGACAGTCTCGGAAGAAAAACATGTAGAAAGATCTGTTCTCGCTACCGTAAGAGTTGCCAGAGCCGCAACGGCTACATGGAAAAGGGGTGAATGCATGTTTAGCGAGTGATTGACGAAAGATCAATTAAATGAAGGGTATCGGTCGCGGCTGAAGTCTTGCTGATGGAGAATCAATGCAGACAAGAACGAAAGGATCGACATCTATGAAAACGAGAGTGTATAATGAAGCAGGAAGTAGATGTTAAAAATGAAACTTGACGATGAACCATTTTGTGGTAGCACAGGAATTACAGTGTCTGTGTAAGGAGTCGCGGCCGCGAACAATGGAGTGTTCTATTCGATACGATACTTAGCATCTAGTACACGTGAGGAAGAAAACATAAAGATATACAAACCAATTGACAAGTATCTAAGGATTCTTGTAGGTAATTTTTCCGGACAGGAATCACAATGTGACCCAGACACTCTGCGACCTAGCAAGTCTTGCCAAGATCCGCCAGGAGGAGCATTGCTTGACATTCATAAGAGTCATGAAAGTTTAAGAAATTGCTTGAACAAGATCGTCAAAGAAAAAGACTTTGCAATGCATGTCAGGCCCAAAAATCCGGGCAGAGTCAAAAGTAACAAAGTTCAGATGAAATATACTTACCTATCCCCAATTCAATCTCTGAGCAGAACCTACCGTGCATCATCCCACGTTGTCGTCAACGCCCAGCCCACTTTACTCTCGCGACGAGAGGCTTTCTGCACGAGCCATATCATGACTCGCGGCGGGAAGTGGAGATGGTATGGGCCTTGAGGCAGCACCAGAAACCACTCGGGTTCTTTCGTCTCAAAAATCCACAGAGCGGAAACCGCGCGCCTCCCCCAAAAACAAACCACACGATTTTTTGACGATGCGTCCCCGACATGGATGAGCGTCGGGGCATGGTCAAGGTCGCCAGGTCCAGGATTAGGTCAAGCTAGATCAAGCGAACACACCCCTGGGGATTCTGTTTTGTGGTTGATAAGCTGGTCCATGCAGCTGCTCCCAACCCACTTCCACTTGCTTACCCCGGGACAACCTGAGACCCTGCATTTCGTGATCACTATCCACGTCCACCACGTCCTGGAAATATTAATAAGTATCACCGGAATGACGAGGCTTTGGCTCCCAGCCACTCCCTCTATTGTTCCCTCAGCCTCGAATACGTCGGGGAAATGGCATTGCAATCAGCGAATCAATGCTTCCCGCAAGCATCTGGCTGTTCTTCAGCTTGGCAGAGAGACATCTGCAGTCCCAAGAGAGGAAATCCTCCGGCCTGACCAGCGCGCTTGGCACGTTTGGACAGTGAAGGATGGAACAAATGTTCGACCAACATGATGGAGCCTTTGATGATTCGATGCGTGATCTACGGAATGATCTGCACAATATTTTCCAGACGTGAGAAGGTTGAGACGAATCAATACAAATTAGTCGGAGCACACCGCGTTTGTGGTAAGCCGACAAATGACAATGGAAGCAAGATACGGCGTTATGTCCGAAGGGGTGAGGTGTGAAAGAGAACCAGAGGCCAAGATGGCTGAAGAGAAACCCGTTCGAGTATGGCACATTGCGCGGCCTTCGGAGACAATTAGACTAAACCTCGAGAAGAATCATGAAATGGCGCCAGCAGAGCGCAGAGATTATTATTCATCCTTATGAATCGGCGGTAGAAGATCGGTAGATCTATCCCAGGTCGTGGGCATGGTGTGACAAGCTTGCTTGGTCTACAAGCGGCAAGGGAAAGACATAACGAAGACGACGACGCTCGACAGCGACGATGAAGCTGTTGAAACTCTCATTCATGCCGGCCAACCCAGGTGCTCATCAGTGAATCTGAGCTGTCAACCAGGGCAGACAAGAGGAGACCCTTGCAATAGTTGGGGAAGTGGCACCACGGCCATTTTCAGCGCTTTTGAATGAACGCAATCGGGTAGCGGATCTGGACTGCCGGTGGTGTGCGTTCCCAGATAATCAATAATGAAATATTCACAAGAAATTCCCAAAGGATCGTAAGGAGCATTAGCAGCATGATCCCATCAAATCTCACGGCGAGCCGGAAGCCGCAAGCCCTAATCAATCAAAGCTGAGGCGTAGCGCAAGTGATTCAACCCTTGGCCGCCTCGTCGATAAGCTGCCGCAGCCACGGGGTCTCCTAACTGCTGGAACGCTGCTGCTGAACGCTGTGCAACCTGCGTTGTTCCCAGTCAGTCAGTCAGTCAGTTGCTTGTACCTCCGTACCGCCTTCACCTCGCCTCACTCCGATGCGGTGATCTAAAGTGTCGTCGACCGCCCTTCCATGTCCTGGCTTTGCCGCCACCAACAGCACTACCACCACAACGTTACGGCCGATCATCGCTGTCAAGTATTTTATTCTAGAAGAAAAAAGAGGGATTGACTCGTTGCGTGAGTGCCCTGTGTGCTCTTCCCGTCGGGATTTCCACTGCGAAGGCGTCAGGGTCGAGGCTAGTTCAGGATGGCGGGCGTGGCTTTCACGCTGGTTTTGCCTGAGCCGAATATTCGGCAAACCTGCCGATTAGGTTCGCATCGAGGGCAAAGCTTGTCGTCATCGAACGGATGTTGCGAGCGGCACTCGAGATGCTCGAGTCTCGAGTCTCAAGGGGGAAACCAGAACGGAGAGAACTCCTCTTTGTCGTGTGATTTCAGAACCTGTAAGCAGCGTTCCATCGTGAAGACTGAGGATCTTCCCCAGGAGCATCGTGAAAGATGTCGAGGATGTTGGAAGGAGATAGGCACTCTAGTCGAAGCAAGGCAAGGCAAGGCAAAGGCAAGGTAGGGGTCGGAAGTAGGGATTCGGGCTGCAGGAAGAGAAACCTCGATTGGCGGACCTGGAAAAGTGGACGTGAACGGTTGACGACGAGCGAGTTTTGGCAGACTCCTTCTCTGCTCACCTCACCTCTCACCTCACTTCACTCGCGCCCCTAGGTTTCTGCTTGTCAACAACGGCCTTTCTCGGTTTCACTCCCACATCTCAGTTCTTGGCAGCATGGAGGGACGTCGTGGAGGAGTTGTCATTGTCCAGCATGAGAAGTGAGAAGGGATTTGCGCTTGCGAATGCCCACGTCAACAGGTGTTTTGGGGGATGAGCTGTAACAAGCTCGTTCTCGGATTTAGTTGTGCTTTGGAGGTCGATGATTTGATAGAATTTGGAGAGCCAGCTTTCCATCGCTTTTCAAACCGAACGACTGGTGGCATGCGTCATGGCGGCTGCGGTCCCGAACAGCAAAGACAAATAGTTTGGTAGTTCACCTGCATCGGTTTATGCACGCCAGCACCAGCAATAGATCATAGTACGGTAGTCGTCGAATGGCTCGAAAGGAGAAGCTTCATTCAACATGGCCCGGCTAACTAACAGAAAGTAGAAAGGTAGACGTCTTGCAGCACCTAACCAGACCATTCTCTCTCGTCGGACCATGATTGGACACCGCATCTACCGCACGGAGCGGAACTTGCCACGGCCATCGTCGTGAACTGGCACTGTTCTGAGTAATGTGATTGAATGCCCGTCGGCGGTGTCAGTTCATGCCAGCATTATTATTTCCTGCTGGCATGGCATAGCATGAGCATGGCATGGCATGGCTCTATGCCTAGTAGGGGCAGCTCGCCTCCGCGCTGAAAGCTCGGCGAAAATAATGAGCGGGCAGGGGTCGAAGACGACGTTGGCTGTATGAGAGGCCAGCCAGCTCCGTTGCCGTCGGCGTCTGCTTCCTGGTAGTAGGGTACTAGTCCTGCTGATGAAAGTGATGGGATGCGTGGTGAACAAATAAGAATAATAATTCACATACGTACTTAGTAGTAGTAGCTGTATGTTCCCTAGTCAGGCGTGTCGTGCATTTGCAACCGTGAACGCGCTCGGCCCAGGAAGGGTAATGGCTCCAGACGCCAGTGGAAGACTGAACAGAGAAGTAAGTGAGTGAGTAACAAACGATGAAGCCATACACAAAACAGTACATACATACAGTAGAATCTGATAGACTGAAATCTGGTAAACCGAGGACCCCTCATCAAGCCTCTGACCCTCCTCTTGACCCTCGAATTACCCTCGCCAGTCCCCTCCTCAGTAGCTTCGCACACGTCCTCGCATCCCAGCAATTAGTCGAGTCGAGTCGAGTCGTGTCGGCTCGGGCTTCGCTCCCCATGGTGTAAAAGCGGCATGACGAGTCGACCTGACCTGGGCCCTGGTCGGTCTGTTGCCCGCCATCAAAGATTCGTCCGTCCTACCTTCTTGTTTTCTCTCCCAAAGATTTTTTATTTCAATTTTTATTTCCAGAGCCTGGAAGACTCTTCTTGTTTCTCCTTCCTCTCTTTCACCCACCGCTCACTCGACATCGCAGACCTCTCTCCTCACCCACGGCACTCAGCAACACGCTTCCATTCAAGACGGGGCAGATGCGTTGGGGGTCCTCGGCGCGGCTGGTGTGTTTTTGTTTGTGTGTCTGATCCGACCTGACCTGACTTGCCTGGTGGTGGATCGACCGTATCCTCAAAAGTCGCAACCGTCCCCACCACGCGTTTATTTCCCGCCGTACCCTCCTTTCAACCCTCCACTCCCACCGAATACCGTGGACCACTTGGACGGATAAAGTCTCTGGGGATCCACTTTACTCTTTGACAGCATCAACATTCAAGAGCCTCAAGTACATCGACGCGACTTTTTTGCTTTTTCTTTCCTCGACGAAACTTTCGTGTTGGAGCGCGAAATCGTTTGGTCGTGGACTTCATTGAACTGGAACGCGGCTCCCGTACCGAGTTATTCCGCACTCAACCTCTGGCGTCATCAAATCAAGCCCAACGTCCAAAAAAATTTCCTCGACCTTCAACGGTAGTCTAGCACGGCTTGACACTTGATACCGGATTTATCCACCAAGGGCACAGAGTCTGCGCTTGCAGAGATTCGATCATCATCACTTTACCAGAATTGATCGGAGAGGAGAGTTCCTACGTCTTTAGTCGACATTCGATTTGCGATCTAAAAGTCTGGGCACGTCGAATGTTCCTGCGCTCAAGTACATCAACACCCGCCTTCCTTCCCCACTCTCGATTATGGACACTTCCCACTACAACCCGAATGCTCTGAATAACAATTCACCATACGGCAATCTTCCAGGGATTTCTCCACACCAACTCCAGCAGAACTCCAACATCCCCCAACATACGTTACCCCCACTGCAAGCTCCACAGCATGCCATGCAGTCCCTCTACGGCAGCGCACCGCATACTCCACGAACTCCAGCGACCCCGAATACGCCTGGATCAGCGAATCAGATGGGATTCCCCCAGATGCAAGGTCAACAGCAACAGCAGCAGCGTCCAAACCAGATGATGTACAGCAATAACTACCAGCAAGCACCACAAGGCTACCGCACCTCAGGTCCGATGATGAACTCGGCACCCACCGCCATGTCTCATCCGCAACCCATTGCTCCAGCTCCGGCGCAGAATCGATTAGCCCAACCGCTGCGGCCCATGCCTCCAAACGGTCTCCAGCACATGTCGGGCATGCAATCTCCCTACCAGAATAGTATGATGATGCCAGAAATTGATCCACCAACTCACGTTGTGGGCTCTCAAGGACGACGAGGCATTCTTCCCAGTGCTCCGGGTCGGCCAGCTGTGTCGGCAACTGCAACAGGCAAGAATGCAATGATTCCGGCCAAGGATGCTGATGGAAAATTCCCCTGCCCTCACTGCACAAAAACATACCTTCATGCTAAACACTTGAAGCGTCATCTTCTGCGACGTAAGTACCCCAATTTTTCCTCTGAGAATCGGAACTGATTGAGAGCAGACACTGGTGATCGGCCATACATGTGTGTACTTTGCCGAGACACTTTCTCGCGAAGTGATATCTTGAAGCGTCACTTCCAGAAGTGTTCTATCCGTCGTGGAAATCCCACAGGTGCAAGCCACTTGTCCCACGCGCAAGCACACTTGAAGAAGTCGCACCCAGGCCCCCACAAGAGCAGCAACTCAATGTCAAACGAGAATGATCTGATGGGTACCAACGGCATGGCCGGTCAGCCTTCTGGCATTCCATTATTTGGGGTCATTCCCGATGGTAGCGTCCCTGACGCTGGCTCGAACTTGACAGATGAGCAAGCTGAGCAGTTGTCCCGATCGAACAGCATGAAGCAGCTCAGCATGGGTGCGGGACGTGATGGAAGAGGCATGAATGGGCCCGGTGTAGGAGGATCGAATCGAGGTAGTTTCGATCAAGGCTATGCCGGTGGAATAGCCAGCACCATGCCTCCCGGTATGAATACTCCACTGTCGTTCAGTATACCCCAGGGACAAAACACCCACTCATACAGTCAGGGCTATGATTATGCCTCTCATGGCAACGGTTCCACCATGCAATCGCATTCCTCTACCGGACAAGATTGGCCTCAAATGTTCGCCCATAACCAACAAAACAACTTTGTCAACCCCTACAATCCAAATATCTCCACCTCACACGTAGCCATCAAGACCGAACCGTCCCTCAACCACCACGCGAACGGTCTACCAATCATCAAGAACGAACCTTCTCTAAACCACATCACCAACGGTCTCTCGTTCCCCGGCGTTTATCCTGGCCTTACGAGTGGCATCACCAATCCTTCTCAATTCTCGTCTTGGAATCTCCAAAATCACCCCCTAGAAGAGATTTCAGGTAGATTGTTATATTTCTGCTTTCCCAACAATCAGGTCATTGGCCGGAGCAATGACATCAGAAAATACCTCTCTGCCGATAACATTAAGCATTTCTTAGAGCAGTTTTCCAGCTTCCAGGGTCACTTCCCGATCATCCACATGCCAACCTTCCGAATCGCAGAGGCATATGACGGGCTGCTGTTAAGTATGATTTGCATAGGAGCTGTTTATTCCAATCGCATGACTTCAACCCAAGTTCGAGAAATGATGGAACTTGCAAAAGTGGTGATTGAACGCAACTCTCAAGTCTTTGCAGCTGTTTCCAGGGAGCAAACTGGTGACTCCGGATTCGGTGGTGAACTCATCGGCGCAAGCAAATCCGAACTGGAACAAATTACTGCGGTGTTCATGATGCAAGTATTATTTACATGGCACGGCACCCCATTGCAGCGCGAAAAGGCCCGTCGTGAATTCCCTCTGGTTGCTGAGCTTGCTAGAAGAGCAGGTTTGCCCAGACCCATGACGACTACCCCATTCAGCGTTCTCCATCAAGCAAATGTTACAGTCGAGAATTTCAACGCTGCGAGCTTCGATTGGAATGCCTGGGTTGAACAAGAGAAGCGCTCACGCTTGATGTATACGATCTTCCTCATAGATGCCGCGATGGTCATCTATTTCAACTCCTCCCCATTATTTGAGAGAGACGAGATTCGCATTCCACTGCCCGCGGACGATGCTGCTTGGGACGCGCCTTCTGGTTCTGAATGTGCTAGCGCTCTTGGTCTCC
This sequence comes from Mollisia scopiformis, assembly GCF_001500285.1. Taxonomy (NCBI): domain Eukaryota; kingdom Fungi; phylum Ascomycota; class Leotiomycetes; order Helotiales; family Mollisiaceae; genus Mollisia; species Mollisia scopiformis. The sequence continues at coordinate 69,833 of NW_017263606.1, forward strand.
ATGGTGCCGCCGTTGCCCGAAACAAGAATGTTGAGGGAAGTCGTCGCCCAAAGCAACCTGAAATGCACGCTGCTTTGAAGGCTCTGATGGATTACAACATTCACCCTGGAACTACGAACCTCTACTCGAAATTCATTCTTGTACACGCGTTGCATGTGCAATTATGGACTGCTCAGAGACAAGCATCTCTGCTGGAGTCGGGTCAGCCATTGTCATTCCCTTCCAGTGGCTCGAGTACCCCCATTCTGCAGCATGACTGGGTCAGAGGAATCGATCCTACCGGCAGTGGACCGCACAGCGCCAACACGAGTGGAAGAGTGACGCCTGTAGACTCGCTCAACCATTCATCTCAAACACTAAAGGCTATCAACGGTGCGTTCGATAAGTGGAAGAAGGCATGGGATGATGACATGGCGACTCAATACCCACCTTCGTCTACACAATACCGCAGATTCGGATTTTGTAGGGATGCGGTACACTTCTATTGGCTCGCCAAGTACTTGATGAAGAGCAATCGTGGATTGGACTGGCAGATGGCTCCCGACCAGCGTTTTGCACAAGTCATGAGCATTCTCAAGTCAGTCAAGACTTGGGTCGTCTCTGATAGTGCCAAGCGTGGAGAGGAACTTGGTTCAGTGGCAGACATTGACAAAGATTACGGAACAATGGACCTAACCCTTGACATGGCTCAATTGTTCAGGAAGATGACTGATGCAGACTCGCCCGTTACCGGTGTACATACGAATATTGGAGGCGGAATGGCATAGACATGGATGGGAGGCTACATATTAGAGGATTTGCATTGCGTGAGGGCGTTCTTGCTTTTTATACGTTTCCCATGCCACATGGACATGGTTTGATGCATATGCATCTATGGAAAAGTTTGGCACTTGATTGTGCTCACGAGGTTGGGTCATCTTAATGATGAGCTATTGCATGGTGGTGGACTTTTGCTTTCTAGACTTACGAAAATGCGCTGAGATAGATGGACGTTGCTTTGCATGATGGGCTGTTGCACGGATTTGCTAGTGAGTTTGGATCTTGCCTTGGAGCAAGTTGTGCGTAGAATGTAGATAGCAATGAATAGCTTGCTACTGAGTCTGAAATTTGCATTAAATTAGAACTCCCATTTCTATTTGAGGCAGAGATTATTCTGATGACCCAAAGGCTCTCTGGCCATATGCAGCATGCAAGAACCGTAATACAAGCCAGACTCTTGCTTTTGCCAGGCTCAATATCTAGCTCAGCCTACAGGTTTCTATTTCCTTGCACAGAGAGCTGGCCTCTGGCAGCTTTCCAACAAGCTGTGCCCTTCATCAAGCTCCAGCCTCGACCGGAATCCAGCTTGGAACAGCACACTCAAGACTTAGGATAGATAGGACAGACACATCTTCGCAGACTGCCTGGAATCCCGTCGCTGGCCTCCCTTCTCCCCAATATCATATAGTATCATACCATGTCATTCTCCAGTATTCCTCCGCCACACGCACATCAACTGTCCCCCTTCCCCTCCCTCTCCACAACCGTTATTCTCGGCACCACAACCCCCAGAGCCTCACGATCCTTCTCCGTAGCCTCGAACCCTAACCTCTTCTCCGCGTTATCAGAAATATAGAGACCGATCGTACCCCACGCGAGGAATGCGATGCCGACACCGATTCTCGTCCTCGGTGAGAGGTTGCGGAAACTCCTATGGAGACGAACAGGCGAGATCAGCGATCATGAAACTGTGGAGGAGGGAGGGAGGGAGGGGCGATTGACTCACTGTAGCATGGAGGACATTGTGGTTGTGGAGGGCGAGCACGAGGCTGTGAGGTGCAGATGTCGTTTGATGTTTGGAGAAGAGCTGGCCTGGCGAATGAGAGGAGCTCGGTGGATCTGGATGCGAGGTTCGGAAATGCCCCGCCCGCTCGCCTTGTGAGACTTCATTCTTTGCCTTGCATTCCTCAGCTCAGTTGTCTCGTTTTATCTTCAGCCTCTTGGGTACGGCTTCTATTTGTTTTTCTTTGTATATATATTAAAGAGGTGAGTGCGTGCCTTGAGTTTATTTGTTTATGTGTCGCTTGTTGCTCTCAAAGTTGGGAGGTAATAATTCGCATGATGTCTTTGCAGATTGAAGACCGGACATCCTCCCATTCTGTGCTTGAGGAAATTCATATATTCGCACACCCTTCAGTTTTTGATTCTTCTTCTTTGAAAATTGACAATTCAGCAGTTGATTTTCCTTCTTCAAGCGACGATTTTATTGCCGGGCATTCTTTGAGCCATTGGGGGCGTAAGTGGGACATTCAACCTATTCCCTTTGCGAATCAGAGTCTAGTTCAATTTGGAAACGGCGGTATATTAAAGGTTAGTATTATCATCACTTGCAATTTGATACAATCTAGGTTATCGTTTGAGAGTCTTCCCAGATTTATTAAATCAGTGATTTTGTCCCATGTGTCTGTTGACTCAGCTGACTTCTCTAGATGGAGAACTTGCCTGTTGAGCTTTGCAGAACCATACTTTCAGTCAGTACTTCAACAATAACGCCTACGTATAACTATTGATGCTTGCAGTTCGTCGACATACCTTCCTTGAAGAACTTTCGCCTCACGTCAAGATTTTGGGGAGGGTTAGGAGAAGATTACCTTATCTCTCCCACGTTCTTTTCTCTCTCGTACCGAAATGACATTCATCGTCTTACTACTTTAGCCAAGAATCCCAGATTCCGGCTCAAAATCGAGACTCTAAGTTTCCTCCATGGAGAAGTCAATGAGTACCACGCTCGGCACAACACCTACTTCTTAAACTATATGCAAGACCCCGATATCCGGATGGATATGCAAACCTCTGTCTGGTCTACCTATGCCGATCTCCGAGCACAGAAAGAGCGCTACCTACCAACCGCTTGTGACAAGGACGCTCTGATGGAGATCCTTAGCCTCTTACCGAATCTCAAGACCGTTGAAGTCAGTCTCATGACGTGTCCATTCCAAGAAGATGAGCATCCGGAAATGCTAAAGGAGATTTGGGGCATTCCCTCAACCAGACTTATGCCAAGAGTCGCAACGACAGAACGCTTTACCAATCTCGTCTCAGCATTAGCCTCGAATATCACCATTGCCAGTATCAAGTCCCTCTCACATGACCGTCTACCTTTTGAATTCTTCGCCCAAAGACCGGCTACAATCCATCACATGTCAGGGGCATTCCGATCCCTGACGAGCTTGTCCCTAGCGATCGATTACAGCGATATGCCAAACAATCTGCACCAGACCCAAGCCTTCCATAACCTATCTCTATGCATGCGCTCTGCCTCGCAGCTCCAGACCCTGGCTCTGCAATTCATGGGAAGGAGGAAAATCGATATTCGGGAGCTCCTTTTCACCTTCCGGGTCAGTGACTACGAGTTCCGGCATCTCGAGACCATCGCCTTAAGAGGAATTACCAGCACAGCTGCTGACCTCGGGACGTTCCTCGTGAAGCAAAAGTCGCTAAAATCGATACAGCTGGGAGGTTTGGGACTCAAGACTAGACATCAACCTCCGAATGGAGGTGTTCATCTCAGCGAGGGCTCGTTCAAGGGTTTGTTTGAGAGGGTGAGGCGTAATTTGAATTTGGAGAGCTTGAAGGTGCAGGGTGATTTGGTTGGGCAGCAGAGTGGTGAGAGGTGGGTGTTGGAGAACGTTGAGGATGAGAAGGATCTCTGGGAGTTTGTCATGGATTGACACTTTTTTTGATCTCTCCAAGTCGTACTTTGCCTACAATTCAAAGCGTTCAAAGCGATGTTTGTTTAGGCACTCGGAACATGATTGTTGTCACATCAAGACGATAACATGCCATTATCATACACATTTATGAAGCCCGTTATACTTCATATTCTTTACTCTATGGGATAGATCGCAAAGTTGGCAATCTGGACAGCATACCCTCTGTATTACCCTCATTACAATAGATGTAGTACTTGGGGCGTTGTAGTTCATGACTGCGTGAATGTAGTGTTCGAAGCTGGTCACTTCCAGAGGGACGACAGATGTCCCCTGTTGGTAAGGGGAACACCTGGAAGGGCTTATTATCTGAACAAACTCAGCCAATGCACAGAGTAAAGTATCATAAAGTAGATCACTTTTCTCGGGGATATATAAGCTTTGCTAGAAATAATTGTCCGCGCCCCGAATAGAACAACATGAAGAGCCTATAATTGGTACGCTTGTCCGTTCGCATATCCTCCTCCTGCAAAGAAAGCACAGATTTGAGGCCCAATCGGCAGCCCAGCAATGTGTTCCTTCAATGCAGCAACGAAGTCCGGCTGAAAATCCTTCACTCCGTCTTTGTCGTAGAATTGAAATCCCAACTGGTCGTAATTTCGAAACTGTAATAGCGGTATAAGCCAGGATTGAGGATGGGTCTCAAATTCCGTTCTCCAGAGACCTGCTGAACTGTGGTGGGAAGCTTCATTTGCAATCTCTTCTACCCATCATTAGTATCAAGAATAGCAACTCCTATCTGATTGGTCCTTGGAGCTTACTCGCAGTAGGACATGCCATTGCTACCTCGAGCCGTGGACAGCCTCTGTATTTGAGTTCTGAGATAGTGACATCCCAACTCGTGTTCCCACGACCCACTTGCCACGTTCTATATAGCCTGTCCCTATTGTGGGCGTAATAGCATCCAGAGTAGTAGAAGTGTATTGGTTCTCTGAGCAGATGTGACTGATCATTAGGTTTGGGGTACATGCGCAACTTTGTAGTAAGTCAGCAAATCCGTACTTCGAGGACCACAATAAGAGCAACTGTAAGTGCTATCCTGTCCAAGGCTGTCTAAGAATTAACCTACCGATTTTCTGTCCCACGGATTGCTGTAATAATTGCAGATGGATTGCCAAGGATCAGCCATGGCGACTCCGTAGAGAGGATAAATTCGCCCAGTCAAGGAATAAGGAACCGCTAACTTTAGATGAGTCACAGACGCTCTGATATCTTCATCAAGACCAAAGAGAAAACGGTCTGCGGTGTTAAGGTCGGAAAACTGGAGAGCGTTGTTCGACAGCATTGAGTCTGATGCGGGGAGCTCTAGGTAGACTTGTCTGCACACGAGACTGATGCCATGGAAGTCACTCGGCCCGTCTGTAGAGCAGTTGATATGGTCACCTTGACCGGGTGGACATGCTGAGCTATGAAGCCCGGCTTTACAGGCGTGATAGAGGAACTTGGCTCTCTTGGGGCGTCCCGGACGACGGCGTTTCGGACTATGTGCTTCTGTATGACTGACTGTTCCGCGGATTAGCACTTTGATTGGTCCACAGAGGCTGCAGCTGCCTGTTTTGGGGCGACAAGGACAAGTTGCGAATCAAGGTATGCAGAAACCACACCTCCAGCCCAAGAAGATTAACAGATCAGAATCAAGAAAAGCCTTACTGTGAATGACCTGACCTATAACAGCTTCTTCCCAAATCTTATCACGAATTTCTCGAGGAAGTGTGAGGAGTCTAGACTCGCTTTGAATCTCACAAGCTATTCTATGAGTTTCTTCCTGTTCAATTCTGGCTTCCTCAGCTTTGGCAATCTCTGTGATTTGTCAGTGTGGTTCTTGCAAAGATGGTCCGAACTGGAGCAGAGGAAGTTGATGAACATACGCTTCGGGAATTTCTCGACTAGAAACTGATCAAGCGTCTCTAGAAGATGCGGGTCATCAACGAATAAGGCGTCGATTTCTTGGTGCAAGGCACGCATAGGGTATGGCTTTCTTGCCCAATATGCTATTTTGTCGTTGAGCACCTTCAAATAATCATCGCGATGCCACTGTGCTCCCCAAATCTGTACGAATTAGGCATCGAATGTGCAATTCATGAGGAAATTGTAGAGAAGTTCGGAACTACCTGAAGTTGACGAAGCAAGGGAGTCATTGCAAAGAACGATTTTGAAGCAATTGTGAATAGAGATGGAATGAAATTGCTCGGACAGACGACCTTTCCTGCTTTTAAGGGGAGAAGAGTGGAGTATAATAAGGCACAGCAAAGGAGGCATCAGCTGATAGCGCGATGTTCTCGCGAAATGTAGCCCCACAATTTTAGGCACCCGAGGTAGCCAACGAGTAAAGAAGGTGCATATGTTCTTCAGAGGAGTTGTTAAGTTTTCACAATCAAATTTGATTTAGACGCCCTATCATTCTCAAGTGTTGACTTGTTCAGATTGCAATTGGAAGTGGTCTTGTTCCATTGAAAACACTATATAAGAATTAAGCGAGCTCTTCAAGACCTCTTGCCGAAAGTAGCCAAAAAAAAACAAAGAACAACAACAGATAGAGTGATAAACAAAGCTCGAGAATTACTTCTTCAGAGCGGCAAAAAATCCGGTCTAACCTTTCGAAATGGGGTAGCCATGAAAAACTTGCTCGGTGTCGTTTGCAGTTTTGGTCGCGATCGCTCATTCGTATGCGGGCCAGGCGTTAGTTTCCCTTTCCACCTCTTAACCCACGGTGACCTGAACCACTGACCTAAGTGGCATGCTGCTCGTGGGTTGGCAATGATTTTGCTTATTTTAACTTATACACCTTGAAAAATTTGGCGCTAATAAGGCGAGGCTGCTGCAGACGCTAAACAGTTGAAGCTTGAGATATCAATTGAATCAGATAAGGATAAGGATAAGACTCGAGATTAACTATATTGAAATTATTATCTAATGCTCTGCTATGTGCAAGATGCGTCCCTAATCTTCAAATATCTGCCTTCCAATTTCCACTTCTCTTCAATATCGGCGTATATGAAGTACCTTGGAGGTTTTACTGCCAAAAGTGCAGAATGATTGTAAGAATCGAAGTGCCATCCATCAGCGTCTTGCTGCTTATGATCATCGGATCTGTCTGCGTATGCTCAAGCTTGCTGCATGTAATATTTTCCCCTCTCAAGATCAAAGGTTTCTGTGCTACCCACATCACTACCGTTCGTGCATGTAATCGTAGGAGCACTTCCTTTGCTCGAAGCCCGCGATCCTTTCTCGAACGGAAGTACCTCGTTACTCTCGGCGTCGAAGACAACAATGTCCATATGTGGTCGCTTTTGGAGACGTTTAGGGGATCTGGTGAAATGGTCGGTTTGGCTGGGAGAGAAAGAGCCGAACATTTGTGGCAGGTATGTTGAGAAGAAGGGCTTAGTGGCTGGTATCGAAGCACATATCTGCTGCATGTCAGAAGAAACATTTTCTTGGAGATGAGCAGACATACCATTCCGATGTAAAGCTCCATTGCAGCAGTGATCCATACCGGGTACGAGGCCCAGGTTTTGTCCCATGTCTGTGTGACAACCCACATGAAGTATGTGCGAGCGATACCGGCCCCACATGATATGAACCCGAATGCAAAGAGTAATATGATCAGAAGGGTTTGCTTTAGCGGAAGTTGAAGACACCAGACTGTTCGGATGGGGAGGACAACGGCGAGAAAGTCTGTGAGAGTGTTGATGACCCCCGCTACTAGGAGAGAGGATGCCTGGTTGATACAATTGGGTTGCGGATCCGGAGTAACTTTCCAGTAGTCCTGAGGTGGTCTGCATAATGGAAATCAGTAAGGTATGGCTCGATCGGTTCAGACATAGGCTAAAAAGAATACGAACCTGCACTGGAAAATCACAGTTATGCAGAAAACGCTTCCTTGAGTAGCAACCACTAAAATACCCAGTAATGTTACTCGTCGCCAGAAAAGTGTTGAGCTTGCCAGCAGTCTCCGAACAAGCATCAACATCGAAAGCTTCGTCAAAGTGCAGGCAAGAGCAAAGGCAAGTTGGGCACCGAGAACCATCTTCAATCCAGTTGGGACATGATCCACAGGTATATCGTACTGCAAATGTTAGTATACTGAAAACTTAACCATGACGAGTCATTACTGAATGCCTAATCCATAAGTACTTCGCATCTGCAAGGACGCTGATGATAAAAAAGATCGTTGTCGGAACCTGATCGGCTTAGTCCAGCAGGATGAATGTTTGTCAGAGGGACATACAATAGCTAGCAAAATGCAGACGTCGTCAGCACCGAACACACATTTCAGAGATGTTCGAGTGAAAATTCGAATTCCCATGAAACATAGCAAAAGAGAATATAGAACAATGTTCAAGATGATGTTAGCATTCCCCCGAGTCACCGGATTGACAAAGTTCGACGGCGGAAAAGACTTGAGAACACTCTCTGGAGGCAGCTGCATGATCAAGACTTGCAGCTAGAAAGACAAGAGAATTCAGGGTCGCAGGTTTGCAATCCCAAGCAGAGATGGGATGGCATGCTTAAGGCAACTAATGCAGGACAGAAAGTTAATGTCCAGCGCATCACTTGGACACCGTCTTAAGCCATCGTTTGCAAGTTCCCGCATTCAGATGGCTTTGACAGTGGGTATCTTGAGTTTTGTATGTCTGAGCGTAGCAGCTTTGAAGGACGATTCGGTACGGCTTGGACCTTTGAAGACTATGAAGATCTCCTGTGTACTGTAGGCTGTGTTCATCCAAGCCGCCCCACGGACCTTTTTGAGTCCAAGCGCACCGGGTTATAGGAGCTATGCAGCAATCAGCTCACCCGGCTGAATCTGGATTTCACGCATTTTATTAGCCACATGATCGGCTGCCGGGTTATGAAGAGCAAGTGGGCCTTGCCGTTGCTGCAGCTGGCTAGATCGGATGAAGCTTGTGTTGGTATAATTTGCATTCTCACAACTCGAGTAATCTTGCACACAGGACGGCGGGATAGAGGAGGCACTTGCCCTTATTCGTGGAGTTGCCTCCAATGTCCTGTGGAGTGATGACATTTTCATCAGTCATTTGCTGACTCAAAAGATGGAAACCAATGATGGCCTGAGACAAGCGAGGACAAAACACGCAGACTTTCAGAAAATATAATATCTCAACTTTATCTTTCGGGAAAATGCTTCGTGGGCTTCGTGGATGCATATGCCATTTGTATTACAAGACTGCAACTCTCGTTACTGTGGTATCTAATTAGCTTTCTTTGCAAATTCCACCCTCAGGATCAAATGCTTGAATCCATAACCATCCATTTTCTCGCAAGCCTTTGCAGCATCTGTTCTTTCCTGGAAGCTGATGAACGCGAAACCCTTTGCAAGCCCTGTTTCTCGATCCTTGGCAAGGAAGACTCTTGTGACACGACCGAAACGCTCGAACATGTCTCGCAGCTCTTGCTCCTCCGCCATCTCCGATACCTGTAATTCGGCTTTAGCAACAAGTCATCTTTAGAAAAGAGCGGGAGACTTACGTTTGTGACTCTCAGCGTTGACTCATCAGAGCGCTCGAACTTGCCACCACCCATTCTATCACCGCCACCAGCAGCACCATTTCGAAGATGTGGGGGTACGTATGAGCTCTTTCCTGTTCCAAGTCCACCGGCAGCGTCGGCAACATCTGCAGGGCCAGCAGCAACGTCCGCAGAACCCTCCTCTCCAACTGGTGCCATAGTATCCTTGAATGGACATCTTGCAGTGAAATGCTCTCCGTTACAGATACGACATTTGACCTTCTTATCTTTCAATTTGTCCTTCATGCTACCAGCCTCGGTCTTCTCCTCCTTGGCATCCTTGCGCCAGTTCGTGCTCGGTCTGAATATAATGTTCTCTGACCATACAATCAGTAGTTTGTCATAAGAAATGGATTCGGGAATATTTACCTCCAACTGAGGTTGTGTCTGTAGCTGGTCCTGGAGCATCCTTCGCAGACAGACCAAACTTCGACCATGACTTCCGCTCAGCAACTCTTGGGTTGACTACTTCCTTGTGTGTTGTGATTCGAATTCTCTGGGTGAGCTTCACCTTCTTCCCCTCATCGTTGATCTTCCACGAGGTCTTTGTGATTGTGCCGTCTTTATTGGTGACCTTGGTGGGCTCTGGAAGCGCGTTGTCGACGACGGAATCATCGAGATCTTCATCATCGGCCCAGTCCGGGCGGCTAGAACACTGTCAGACTCGTCTTGAAATACGTGGTAATAGAAAATGTACTCACTTTGCGACCTTCGACATTTTTGGCGGGGTTGTTCTGCTTTGTGTTTGTGCTGAAAAATCTGTAGAGTTTGTAGATCGTTGGAAGTACAAAATCCGCGAAAGAATATCCGTCTAGATTCTTGATTCGAAGAGGCGCAAATTCTCAAGCCTTCGATGTTGTTCTGAAGCTGGAGGGGCAAATTTAGAGTCCGTCTTCAAGAAATAATCAAAATCTCGCTCCAGTGCGGTAATGATCACGTGTAAAATAGTCTAACCGCTTTAGATCTTTTACAATTCCGCTATGCCCAAGTCATGAACATCTTGCTTATTGGGTCTTGCCATGCATAATATGCAAGATGGTGGAAACAACTGCTCCTTTATTGCATTCATTACGCAATGACCTTGCTCTGGCCGTGCTCCTGCTCGCATCATAGCGGCCACTTGCTGCAGCCTTCGCGCTCAGGCTGAATTGGGGTCGTTATGACTTGTATTATATCTTCTTCAAAATTCAGGGAGAGTATCTTTGAGGCGGAAGATACACATGATCATAGAGGTCGATAGAGTTGCTTGGGTGGCTACTAGATAGTACAGAGGTCCTTACAGACAGAGGAAAACCCCCGGATCAAAAAGCGATTGAATAGGAAGAGCAATTCATATTCGGAGAAACTAGACCAGAAGGACATAATCATGAAACTCACTATGAAAATGCGATGTGCAACAGACATGCTAGTTCTTCTAGAAGCGTACTATCAATGGATATAATTTCCCGCTCATCTGCTTCACTGGATAATGTGCCACGTGCCCACGTGCTGCCTTGACGCAGCTGTGCATTGACGATCGAAGATTCACTGAGGCTCCATTGAGAGGGGATGTCATATTATTCGTCATATCCTAATTTTATACAAGCCACAGTATTGCCCTTTTCTGTGAGGTATCCTCCAGCCTTGAATGCTGCAAAGCAATGCGTACTCAGAACGCCTTTGCCCCCAAAGCTATTGAAGAAGGTAGAGTGTCGGTAGCTATGACAACAGAGAAGAGTTGCTAATGTGCAACATATGAGTACATGATGGGTACAGGAGAGGTCTATGCAAGCCGCCCGCAAACGCTAAAAATCAAAGGATTGGTGCCTTTACAGGCTTTTCACGGCTTCTTCTCGCCCTCTGTGGGCTCACCCTCCGCTGGCTTAGGCTCAGATGTCTCGCCTGACTCAGCACGAGCCTTGTGCATCTTGTCGAACAAGTTCAAGCTCGCCATTTGGAGCTCGTCAGTCTTCTCCTTCAGCTCGGCGGCAGTAGCGGTACCCTCGCCGGACTGGCTCTTGCTGACAAATTCACGAAGAGTCGTGATCTTCTCACGGATTTGGTCAACCTCAGTCTTGTCAAGTCTGTCTGCGAACTCGTTCAAGGCCTTCTCGGTATCATTGAGAACGCTGTCAGAGCGGTTGGCAGCTTCGATGGATGCCTTTCGCTCCTTATCTTGCTCGGCATATCGCTCAGAGTCATCGACCATGTTCTGGATCTCCTCATCGGAAAGACCAGAGCCAGAGGCAATGGTAATAGATTGATCCTTGTTGGTGGACTTGTCCTTAGCGTGTACGTGAACAATGGCATCGGCATCGATGTCAAATGTGACCTCGACTTGGGGAACACCTCGGTGTGCAGGTGGAATGCCAGTAAGCTGGAAGTTGCCGAGCATCTTGTTGTCACGAACAAGTTCACGCTCACCCTGGTAAACCTTGATCTCTACAGCAGTCTGGAAATCGGCAGCAGTTGAGAAGACCTGTGACTTCTTGGTTGGGATGGTGGTATTTCTGTTGATCAGACGCGTGAAGACACCTCCGAGCGTCTCAATACCAAGTGAGAGAGGAGTAACATCCAACAGAAGGACATCGGTGACGTTGCCAGCAAGGACACCTCCTTGAATAGCAGCACCCATGGCGACAGCCTCATCAGGGTTGACTGACTTGGCAGGGTCTCTACCAAAGATGCTCTTCACGGACTCGGCAACCTTTGGCATGCGGGTCATACCACCAACTAAGATGACTTCCTGGATGTCGGTTGCCTTGAGATTGGCATCCTTCAAAGCCTTTCGTACAGGGTCCACGGTGCGGCTGATCAATGGCTCGACCAGCTTCTCGAGTTGTGAACGGGAAAGCTTCATGTTAATGTGTTTTGGTCCAGAGGCATCAGCGGTAATGAAGGGAAGGTTGATATCGGTTTGCATAGAAGATGACAGCTCGATCTTGGCCTTCTCTGCAGCTTCACGAATTCTCTGGATGGCCATACGATCGCTCGAGAGATCGAGGCCAGAATCCTTCTTGAATTGTTGAACCAAGTGGCGGACCAAGTGGATATCGAAATCTTCACCTCCCAAGTGGGTATCACCGTTGGTGGACTTGACCTCGAAAACGCCCTTTTGTATCTCGAGAACTGAGATATCGAAAGTTCCTCCACCAAGATCGTAGACTGCGATGATCTTGTCCTCATCCTTCTCAAGACCGTAAGCAAGAGCGGCGGCAGTGGGTTCATTGACAACACGAAGGACGTTGAGACCAGCGATTTGACCAGCATCCTTGGTAGCTTGTCTCTGGGAGTCGTTGAAATAAGCAGGGACGGTGACGACGGCGTTCTGGATTGGCTTGGTGAGGTAAGACTCTGCAGTCTCCTTCATCTTTTGCAGGACGAATCCACCGATTTGAGATGGAGAATACTTCTCGCCTCGAGCCGAAACCCAAGCATCTCCGTTGCTGTGTTGAACAATTTTGTAAGGGACCTCCTTAATGTCCCGTTGAACTTCAGCATCTGTGAATTTTCTGCCGATGAGACGCTTGGTGGCGAAGAGAGTGTTCTCTGGGTTTACAACTGCTTGACGCTTGGCAGAGACACCAACCAATCTCTCTCCATCTTGTGCGAATGCGACTACCGAAGGTGTTGTTCGAGCACCTGCAAAATGTTAGGGGGCGGTGACAATGGCTTGATAACAACTTGCTTACCTTCAGAGTTCTCGATAATCTTGGCTGTCTGTCCCTCCATGATGGCTACAGCAGAGTTGGTGGTACCTGGATGATGAGATATGTGAGCATGCGATCAACTCCTATAAGTAGAGTACTGAGGCGACTTACCCAAGTCAATACCAATGACTGGGCCCCGGACCTTCTTGTCGGCATCATCTGCATATCTTCGAACAAACGACGAACCCAGTGGTTTACGGAAAAGGGTTTGTGATCGTGTGGCGGAAGATGTAGCTCGGGGAAGCTGTTCAAAAGTCAGTTGATGCAATGGAACATAATGGATCATGCATCAGGAAAACAACTTACAGCTCTCGATAATCTTGAGGCCAACATATTTGCAGTCGCGAAAGGACAAAGGAATTATCTAAGGAGGAGGTTGATGGGGATGAGGAAGTTGATGAGAAAAGGAGTGATGGTTTGGAGAGATGCGGAAGGGGAGAAAATGATCGAATCAATGGAATATAGAAAAATTTCAAGCCGGCGCTAGCGTCAAAAAAGAACCAAAAGTGGAGACTTAACCCGAGCTCGATCGAATATCAACAACCGGAATACTGAGGCACCTCTGCATAAAATCACGAGCCACCAGAGCCACATTGCTGCTCTCCACCCTAGCCTGACGTCGTTGTCGCGGTTGCAAAACATTATCTGTTAATCATTGGAAGAAGCAACAGCACTCAGCTTCGATGGCGACTACGTGATACTTGCATCAAAAAGTCACCGACTACAACTTCGAAATTGTCTATATCTGCTGCTGGAGGTGCACATTACTATCAACGGTTTCATTCATGCTCACCATTCATCAAAGCGCATGGCAGCTATGGCTGTGAAATCCGAAAGCTTGTAAGCTTGTACAACAATTCCCCGGGCGTTTGCATACTGATTATTGCTAGACATCATGCCACCGAGGCTCTCATTCTTCCCCAACCTCGAAAGTTCTACCGCGCTGCCGTAGAAACAAGGTCCGTTCAAACAGCGCTCTTTAGTAAACATGAACTGATCACAACAGTCATTGGCAGCTTCGGTCCCTCATTAGCTCTCCTGAATCCCACATTGTATACTATCCATCTGGATCCGAAGTCTTCTCTTTGAATACCAAAACACAGGAGCGCGAAGTCATTGCGAAGCTCCCTTTTCTTCCCCGATGTCTCATAGCATCGAAGGATTGGTTATGCTGCGGCGCGGAATCAGGGCAATATGTTTCGATATCTCTGAAAGATAGAGCAGAGGATCGGAATTTGATATTCAGTGGAGAAGCGGACCCCGATGAACGACTACCTCTGGACCTTGATCCTACGAGACGATCCACAACTCGAGAAGCAAATTCCTCTATACGAAGGTCTCCGAGTCGCCCTCTTCAACCAACCCCAATAAAGATAGGAACTGAGATTGTCAATTGCGTGACTCTCTGGAGCCCAGGGGAGATGGTATCCGAAAAGGCATACGACATACCAGTGGCCGTAGTAGCAAACAATGATTGCACCGTCTCAATTGTCAATGTTCGAGATTCCGAAGTGCTTGAAAAGTTGACATTGCCCGACTTTGTCAACCGGTCTGTTATCTCTCCAGATGGCGAAATACTTGTCACGATATGTGATGATCCATTTCTCTACATCCATCAAAGAACCGAGAAGATTGGATTTAGAAAGCAGCGATTCGGTACCAAGGATGTGCAACGTTATGAGTGGGTGTTGGCCGGCAAGATCCAATTGGAAGGACAGCGGACAACCGACAAGTCAGAGAATAGGGGAAGTTTCACAGCATGTTTTTCACCTTCAGGGAGATACCTGGCTGTGGCAACTCAATACGGCGTCATATCCATTTTCGATGCTCAGCGGTTAACGGACCATGACTCGTTACTGGTCATATTCACGACCTCAAGGCCAGGTGCATCAAACGGTGCTGTTCGATCAATGGAATTTTCGCCAGCACCATTTGACCTTCTAGTAAGTGTTCTCAGCCATCGCCGAGATGAAGTCTCACAAACACGGTTGTCTGTTGAAACAATTATGTCCTTCATAACTAGCTTAAGATGGGCAATCGTGGCACAAGTGCTGTGCATGCTAACTTTCCTCAGGCGTGGACAGAACACAGTGGTCGAATAGGGGTCGCTGATGTTCGATCTCTTTTCTATTCTCGGCAGCTGATCAGAATAAACTCAGATGGTGAAGGAGTAGAGACGGTCAATGTCTCGGATAGACGTACCGAATCCTTCATCGATCCTCGACTACTCAATGTCCGTAATGAGTCGCCTTCATCGCACAGCAGCACTCCTGATTATCTCGGATTAGACCTTGAGAGGAGGCAATTGAGACATTTGACTCGAGAGATGTTAGATAGGCATCATACACCAGTGACTGTGGAAGAATTGGAGGTCCTTCAAGCCCATCGAATTGCCCGTCGTCAAAGAGACGCAGCGAATGCAGCACGCGAAGCTCTTGCAGAAGGTTCAGGCCGATGGAGTGCATGGGGAGACGGTCAGCGTTCGTCAACAGCTAGTGGTGAAGGACCTGGAAGCACTAGTCGACGAATCTCAACTAGCGGATTGCCTGCCGCTCTACGAGAGTTCGTAAATCCTGACCGAACTGCTGCATCATTTAGATCATTTATCAACGAACGAAATCGTGAGAATGAGAGACGGAGTCAACTGCAACAAGAACCTAGACGACGAGCCTCAATGATCTTGGCAGCCGCCGAGAATGCGATTGAGCGGGAAACTCTAGGCACAGGAGCCCGACCAAGTAATGACACGTCTACTACACTCGAACGGTTGACCTTGACACCTTCTCGTCTAGAGACTTTTGGTTCTGACTCGCCAAATAATCCGTGGGCGGAGATTGATGCTCTATATCGGTCACGATTTCCTGGAGATCCACCCTTGGACAGATCGACCAGGCTTCGAGTTGAGGTAGCAGCTGATGAGGAGCCAAGAGATTTTGCTCACCGATTAAGGCAGCCCTGGCGGCCCTTGGATGATCTCGGTTCTGGAACAGGAATAATCCCTGGCGGAGGAGGGCTTCGGGCACCTGAAACTATGGGTTGTGCCTGGAGCTCGGATGGCAGGATCTTGTAAGTTTTTCTGCTCTCCATATTCGTGTGATACTAACTTCAATTAGATACGTTGGGGCTCAGGATGGCATTCACGAGTACCACGTGAACGTCCCTGCACGAAAGAAATTTCCCAGCCTTGTAATGCGATAATATTGGTTTGGCGGGCGTCCGGGAGTTTTGGCCTCTTTCTGAACGTGTATTGTTACCCATATTTGGAAATTTCGAAAAGTGGCGGAACCTTCTGCTAATGCGCTTCCATCGAAGTCGGTGCTATGAAGTTTTGCACATAGGAGAGATGCGGTGGATTCCATGACCCTTAGCACATAGGACGGATGCATCACGGTGAGTTTATGACAGCAATCAATAGCGACATAATGATATGGCCTTCAATACAAAAATTGAAACAGAAACTCTCCTGGTTGACGTGACCTCGCTTAAGAAGTAAACAAACTTTCAATATCCCATAAAAAAATCTCAACCACTCAACCAAAACGGATATTAGTTTCAGGAAGCAAAAACTCGGATCTCACCTGTCGATAAGGGGAGATCGTAGAAAACTTGCTCGGTGTCGGGTGCAATTTTTGAAGTCGCGTTGTGGCGTGTATTCGTAATGGCGTGCCTAAGCCCATCTGGAGCTGTCAACTGAGTTAACAGTATATTAGCATCCTTTGGTTTCCGGGCTTAGTGGCAGAAAAATGCTTATTTGAATCTATTAAGTAGAGCTCAGATTAGCGAATTAGGTATGAGGAGAGTGACGTCGGTCTAGCGCGATGTGTGCTTATCAGAAGTCGAGCCACAGATACTTTTCTGCCTACGTAGCTACCACTTCGACTATTTTGAATTTGGATTGAGAGCATCGTCTTTTAGAAAATGTCTATTGCCTGCTACGCTTCTTAAGTCTAGACTTTAACTTTAAACATAAATACCCAGGTACCACTTTCATGCTCCTATATCTACATCATCTCAACACCCACCAGCCCAACCCACCATCAATCACCCATACAACAACCTCTCCACCATCTCCCCAATCGCCAAACTGCTCGTCAACCCAGGACTCTCAATGCCCAGCAAATTCACAACCCCCTCGTACCCATCCTCCTTCCGAATCACAAAATCCGCAAACCCCTTCCCGCTCGCGACCGCGCTATTCTTCCCCAACTTCGGTCTGATCCCCGCGTAATCGGGGACGATACTCTCTTCCTTGATGCCGGGGAGGTATTTCTTGATAGCTGCTATAGCCTCGGGCAGTCTGGCATCATTGACTGCTAAGTCGGTGGGGCAGTCGACCCATTCGACATCAGGGCCGAATCTGATCCTGCCGCTGATATCGAGCGTGAGGTGGGTTCCCAGGCCGCCTGCGCCGGGTTCGGGGGCCGGGTAGATGAGATGCGTTGTGCTGGGCGAGGAGGCGGAGTAGGAGAAGTAGTTTCCTTTGGCGTAGTATTGTGTTTGGTGTCTGCTGGAGGGTAGGATCATGTTGTTGATATCGCAAGCTCCTAGGCCGGCGGAGTTGATGATGACTTCAGCGGTGAAGGTTGTTTCTTCTCCGGTGCTTTTGTCTTTGGTTGTTACTTCCCATCCTCGGCTCCCTTTCTCACCGAGGTGATCAATTCGGGTGACAGGACTATTCAATGCTACGTCTCCGCCTTTGTCTTCGAAATCCCCGAGCAGGAATTGCATGTATGAGTGTGAATCTAAAATTCCCGTCGTAGGACTTTCCAAGATGCCAGTTTTGGCTTGGACGAATGGTTCTTCTCTTGCGGCTCGTTCTAAAGAGACGAATTCCGTGGGAACGCCTTCGATGGACCTGGTGAATTTGTGTACCTTGACGAGTTCTTCCCATTGTTGGTGCGTTTGAGCCACGATCCATTTCCCCATGTTACGGTGGGGGATGGAGTATTTCTGGCAGAGGGCGTAGAGGAGTTGACGGCCCTGTATACAGAGCTTTGTCTTGATGGAATCGGCTCCATAGTATAACCCAGCATGGATGACCTATCATTCCTATCAATTCCGAGATCACTTAAGACTTTGGGGGAAGAATGACTTCTGAGTTCCTCGAACTGGTTTCTTGGCCCACCCCACCATTTCTCTCAATGAGAAGAGTGCTCGTTCCTTCTCGAGCGGCCAATTGTCTCGCAATAGCTAACCCGACAGCACCTCCACCAATGACCTATTCTCAATTCTATCAGCCCTGACTCATCACAAGACGAGTATATACTGACCGCATGGGTAAAATCAGCCTCCCTCACAGCACTCGTAGCGAAACCCCTCCATCCATACTTCACAATTACTTGGCGACGCAACGCACTTGATAGCATTTTATTGACCGTGAGGAAGTGACACAAGAGGTTACATTTAGAACTGTATGTTGTGTTACCGCGATTTCTTGCATGATGCAATCAACTAAGTGGATTTGGGTGGACCGCGGCGCCGGTGCATGGATCGGCACGTTGAGGCTGAAAGGTGGGGTCACCATCGCTTTGATTTTAACTACAACGGTAATAACAGGGGGTAGATTAGATGTGTGTTCCTTCTGGCGTCTTACGTATATATATTGTAGTTAGTTTTCATATGAGTAACTGGCCGCGCAAGTCTAAGGTGATAGAGATTTGAGGATGGGAATATACGAGAAGGCAAGACAAGGTAAAATCCTTGTCCGATCACTGACAATATTTCACAGATTATGATCGAGACAATTACTCGATCCCTGCAAGAAATACAGAATGTAATAATTCCATTGCTATCATTACTCTTTCAGCACGTTCTCGAATGTCCTGTCCCAGTGATGCGCTATTCATTCCTCACTCCAAATACCTGACCCTCCAAAACGCCATCATGATATTCATGCAACTCCCGCTTGATTACAGGTCCCAATTTATGGCTAGCCGCAAACCTTGTAGCGCCATTCCGCAAGCATCATTAAGACTTGGCATGGTTACACTTTTCACTCCTCTTTGACTTCTCCTGCTACAGCAGGTATCGGAGTAGTGGTTGCTGGAGATATGCTTGGGGCGGACAGCTCAGAGATGGATTCTGAGCGGAGTAGTTGTGAAGGGGTGGCTGGCTCGTGAGTGATAGCCGAGTTCACATGTAATTCACTAACTTGACGTTCTGTTGCTATTGTTAGTTTCGGTCCAGCTGTAAGGATCTACGCTTCGACAGTTCTAAGGTAGCATACCTAATTCTCTGATCCTCTGGCGCAGCATCTGGTTCTCTCTGATCATCATCTGAGTCTCGGCCTGATAGAAAGCGCTCTCATCGCGTCCTGCCAGGCTGAATGGCTCACCCTCCCCGCTGATCGAAGTTGACCTGAGTCTAGGTGATGCTGTTCGGCTTGGGGTTCTGGATCGTCGTTGCTGAAGGTCGGCGCGAGCTAAGTCGAAAGAGCTGCGAGGATGCAGAGCAGCGCTTGGAGAACGTGGCGTAGACACGGTTGACTGTTGCTGGACACCAGCAGTCGAGAAGGACATTGAACGTTCAGATGTCGGAGTGAACTCATCAATGACGGGAGGCGTAGCATTGCTCTGACCAGAAGCTGCCTGCAATTGCTGGAGCTGCTGTTGTTGAGCGCGGATCATTTGAAGTAAGCGATTCTACATAAGTCAAAGTTAGCTTAGATGTTCCCGTCTGCAGTAATGAGCGCCAGGAATATACAGGCTTCACTTCATCCAAGTACAAAAAGAATAACATACAACTTGTGCCTCTTGTTCCTGCTCTAATTCTTGGTGGATCTCTCCCAGACTAGGTGCGCGGAAGTGCTGAGGGAGCTGGGGTTCACCACTTGAAGTGATCGGCGAAGCTTGCATTGATTGTGGACTGGCTGTGCGATACACAGGTGTTCCCTCGTGTACCATCTCTCCAGGCGGTGGCATGGTAGGATCGTTCAGCTGCAAGCTCATCAAGACCGTGGACCGTCTTCTGCCAGGATGCGATGATTGCCGATTTCTGGCAATCGAGCTGCTGTTGGAGTTGCCTATGTAAAAATTTCGGTCAGCATCTTCTCCAAGCAAGCACACGTTTTGCAGAATGGAGGGGTACGAAATGTGGGGCGCTCTCTATTGTCACCCAACTTTGGCGGGGTTATAGAAATATCTGGAGTTCTGGGGATATCTCAAGCCCGAGTTGAAATAGATCTCTCAATAGAAGGGCTTGAACTTACGTCTTGAATCTTCGTGTTGCAGCCCAGCGTTGACAGCAGCAGCTGCCTGCAGAGATGTCGATGCTGAGCGCGGGGATGGAGAAGGGCTTTGGCCTCGCAAAGCTGTGCCCTCACCAGCGGTCATGGTGCGTGTCATGTTTGGAGATCCAGAGGTTGATCTTGATCTTGAAGGTGGAAGAGAGTTCAGGTCTGGAGCCATTGCAAGAGAATATATGGTCCAGGATTAGGACAGGTGGACGCTGCCGGATAGAGAAGGACGCCGCCAAGGTGCAAAGGGAACAAATCGGAGGCCAGACAGCGCAGGGTATTGGTGGAAAGGAAAGAATGGAGGATGACGGTTGCTACTTAGCTACTGTAGGTGGTTGAGAAAGATCTCACAAACAGGTGTCGAACGAGGAGTGAAGCGTGATCTCGAAGACTTTCCAGCCTTTCTGTGCAGCCGGTGACGATAGCTCGCTTGATACTACGGCAGGGGGGAGGGACGATCGAGCTTCAGGGTCCTTCTCCATTTGTGAAATTCGAGAACACCAAAATGTCCTATACCAACTCCAGCATTGCACACTACTACATCGTCTGTTCTTAATTAGACTTCGGTTCTGACTTATCAAGAAGCTATTCTACGTCCTCATTCAAAAATCTTAGGTATAAACTTAATATGTTGTGCGCAATACTTTACATTTTGTGAATCTGGGCCTTGTCGCAAAATCGGCCACGAATTTCACCTACGGAGATCCACCAACACCAACTTCTTTCTTCCTCCTCCTCTGCGGTTGGCAACGGCCAGCTTCTGTCAAGCTCTCAAGCCACCGAGCTAGATCCAGTCACAAGCCAAGTGGAAGAAGTTGAGATCCGGGTCACGAGATCTATTCGGTCTGATCATGATTGGCCCTTTATTTTCCGCTCTTCTCATCTCCTCTCTTCCGCAAAGCGGCGTCTCACGACCATCATCACCACATCACCCCACCAAGGAGGCACATCGTCGAGGCCAGCGCCTGACCTTGAAACTCCGCCGTCCGCGAAGTCGGACGACAATGTGGCAATCTCTCGCCTCCAGCAGTCAAATCAGAGTCATCGGTCAGTCAGACGCTCTCACTGTGGCGTTGGTGATGACATCGTCACTTTACCATATGGTACGGCTGCGTGGTACGGTAAGGTGAAAAGTTGCAGCATCCAAGTACCGGGACTATTCATCGTTTCCCGACCAACATTTATTTGTTGATATACTTATGCTTTCAGAAAACAATTGTCCTTTGTTAAAGCTTATGTGGCCGCTCATTATTGATTGGGATCTTCGAGAAATGCAGGATGTTGAACACGAATAATTAATTTCAGTCTCCAGGTTCAGCTCGACGGGAAGACCCAGTGAAGACGACCCGACTTTTGACATCAATCAAGCTCCACTCATAACCAAGAGCGCGGTCAACAGTCGACACCACCTCCACCGCCACCACTGCAGCTCGCTGGGCGAACTTTCGAAATGACGAGAATTGACAAGAATCACAATCGATCCAGGTCGATAGGGAGGGCTAGCACTGGATCTCAACGTCAAACCAGACACCGCATGCGGTCTTGCAAAGAAAACTCTCCCTTATCAGTTAGAATCGGCAATCTCCCGACTTAGGTAGCCATCCGTATGGTCCATATGGTCGGCTTGCATTGCTTCAGAGTGGATCATTGCCCTGCTGGATAGACAATCCGAAGCGCACCCGTCAAAAGCAAAAAAAGGTTCCTCGTTCAATCTTCGAGGTGCTTGGACAAAGAAACTTAAGGAGCACAGACGGGAGAGCACAGGACATAAGAAGGACCCCTAGTTGATAAGACAACCCCGGTATCTTAACGTCAGCCTTCGGAGAGATGAAGAAGGGAAAACGGTCGTCGGGAGTTAAATTTGATGCTCTCGAGTCTCTCGAGTCCCCTTTGAGCCTCGAGGCGGGTCAATTCACCATGGTTTTAACCCTTTACAGAACAAAGTTTACTTCGAAGTACATTCGTTTTGAAGCAAAACACACTTGGGGTGCCGACAGGAGTCCGGCAGAGTTTCCCTCAGCCACTCCGTCGATTGTACAGCAGACTGTCGCAGTCGCGAAATCGAGACGCGGGCTGGGCTGCAGGAGCAGGAGCAGTGTGCAGTTAACCCGGATTGCCTTTGCATACGTAGTGGAGGTCTGATGCGGGAAACCTGTACCTGGCATTAGGGCACCTTAATGGCCGCGTGAATGTTCCAAATTTCAAGCCACACGTGGAGGCCGCGGGCGGTCACAGGGACGGCGAATGCAAAACCACTGCGTGTCAATATGAGACGGCGAGATGTAGTCATACCTCTGCGCGATTCTGTCATAGCTCGATGCGATGCTGAGAATAACCAGACCTATCAACGCGTGGAAGGGTATAAGAATTGAGGCAGGGTTCGTTATTCCGGCTGGGCTCATGGATGTTGGGGGGTAGAAAGGGTTCAAGGAAAAGTGTCACTAGCAGCGTAGTAGCAGGACAAGGTTTCCTGTGGACTCAGTGCGAGACGGCTAACGTTCACTCGCTGCAGCAAAAAGTCACCGCGGCCCCGGCTCTGCCTTCCTGGTCCTTGCTGGGAAGAAGTCTTCACTCCACTTACAGACGTCTGTGCGGACGCGGTGGGAACGGTGGGCGTGAGCCTTGGATGGTGAGATGCGCGTGGAGTGTGTTTTTCTCCGTCTTGTTTCTCTCATCGTTCACTCACTCACTTACTCACTCCCCTTGACGATCTGCTTCACGACACTGCTATTGTTATGCCATCATTGCTTTTGCAGCCGCGGTGATCCTGACTCTGGCTGCATCTGCAGTCTTCCATTTTTCTTGCTATCATTTCGACACAAAAAGGCCTTGTTTTTGTCCCCATATCGAGATGGAATCCTGCACATAAGTCGGCCTCGTCCCATGCTATGCATCCTGCCAACCATACATTCATTACACGAAGTTTTGCTTTATGACTTATCGTTTTCGACTAGAGACTCAATTGCCCATCATTTGTTGCGCATTTATTATTAGCTTTTCACCTGCACGCTCACGGCTGCTGACCTGACCCCTCTACGACTCGAAACACACACATTCTCTTATTCGGGCGCATGCGATTTGCGAAAGGACCCCAGATCTGCAGATCCGGGATCATTTGTTTCAAAACATACCGAACCTCACTGGCAGAAGCACCTCATATATTCGGCCTCTTGCAATGGCTATTGCCAATGACGATCGCTCCTTCATGGAGCTTGACCCTCCCGAGGGGTTTCAAGCCCTTCAAGACAGATTCTCTTTCAATCGTCGCACACGACCACCCCCAATGGATATTTCTGTAGGAAACATAGGTGGAAGTAGGGTGCCATTGAGACAACCAAAGATACAAAGGAAGGATTCAAAGGGTGGACTGCGGGGGATGTTTACTCGCACCAAAAACGAGAAATCGGCAGTCTCGCCTGTTCTTGAGGAAGCCCCCGCGTCGGCAATGTCAGAAAGGACTATGACGGCCGTGGCTGAGGCCAGTATACCTCGAAGTATGGATGTCCCAAGAACGAATACTCTTCCCATACCAAATACACCTGCTACCCCAGCGAGACCGACAAATATGGGATCACGCATGAATCTGAGAGCAAAGTCGCAGAGATCGGTGAAAACTGGAAAACCAAGTCCCAAATCCTCAAAGTCTTCGACCAAGTCTTCGCCGAGAAGACCTCCACGGACTTCTACAACATGGGATCCGCCTCCCCTTTTTCAAGCCTACCCTCAAGCTATAAAACACGCTACTCTTTCCGCGTCTACACTTTCAAGTGATGCTATACTCCGTATGAGCAATCACAAAAGAACCAACAGTCTCAGAGACGAAATTGCCCAGACTGGAAGTATCGACGGAGCAGATCAGAATGGCGTTGCTAAGAAGTCGGACAAGGCAAAAAGTAAACATCGAAGGCAGATCTCTGGCTCCATCTCAAAAGCAGAATGGACTCAGAAGATTTTTGTCCTCGTGACCTCGGGTTATTTACTGCAGTATTCGGGGGAAGGCTCTTTCGATCGACTGCCGGAAAAGAGTAAGAATTTCTCCACTATCGTTGATTTTATGGACAATCTCTTCTTGCATGTGTTGACTAAGTTCTCGAGAGATGTCCACTTAGAGCAACTTTTTCTTTTAAAAAATACTCTGGCAAGACGCTGACTTCTTTTTGCAGTGTTACAATTGGGGAGGGACTCTGTGGCTTTTGCCAGCGACGTTATACCTGGGAAGCATTGGGTCTTGCAAATTTCTCAAGCAATGGACCCTGACGGTAAGCAATCATTCCTCACACACAGAACTGTTACTTCAAATTATATTTGGTGGATCAGCTCCCCTTTATTAGACTTTTCGACAAGTGCATTGAGCGGATTTCTGGCTTGAAAACATTTGAGACTGACTCTCCTCAGGCACACCAGCTTCAGACTCACGGTCGTTGCTCTCAAGGCTTGCTTTTAGAGGGGCAGATTATCGCAGAACGGCAACAAGCCTCTTGCTAGTTTTGAACAGCGCTGAGGACATGGATTCGTGGTTAGCAATCGTACGAAGGGAGATTGAGGCATTAGGAGGCAAGAAGCACGTCTCGGAGACCGGAAAACCCAAACCAGATGACAAGATTATGCAACTCAAAGCACAACCAAGTCATCGATACTTGGTTGCCAGAGATCCAGATCAGTTTTCTAATCCAGCATCCCCACAACTGCCTTCCTTTGGTCCACCTCCTTGGGTGAAAGAAAAAGACGATGAACTCCAGCAAAGACTAGAAGAAGCAGTTTCTGCTATGAATCAACCACCATCAATACGGCCATCGACAGGACATCAGTCCATGACAAATAGCATCGCGTCCCAGGATGGACGGCAACTGGACAATTTGAGAGACAGCAACAGATTTTCATACATGTCGTCTGGTCAAAGAACGTTGATCACTTCCCAAGGTTCATCGCCAGCCACATCACCTACACGGAACAGTGCTCCCAGCTTTGATGAGACCCCAAAAGTATCGATAGAAGATATTCGGTTGAGACCCAATGCTTCTGCGATCAACGAACGCAGAAGATCCATGCAGACTATGCACATTCCGATACTTGAAGCACAGCCAAACCCGAAAAGTTATCGGCATTCTACTTATGCAGGAACAGCAAGAACGGCCCGAAGCCACTCCCCTGGGACGCCAAATTTCAGTGTTCCGAACTCATCTAGCAAGCGCTTCTCAACAATGAAGATTGCTACAGCTGACACCCCTCCACTTCCAGCCATAGTAACCAACATCCAAAGTAGACCGAGAGACTCCATTCTCAAAGGGACTCGAAAGGCACCTCCAACAGCCCTTAATGTGACACGACCACTGTCCCCAGTGAAAGATTCCACTTCTCCGAAGCAAACACCCAAGAAAACCCCGGTGATCATCAAGCATCGAAATTCAACCTTTGAAATGTTGCAAACTAAACCTACTATTGTTGAAATCCCGCCGCGATCTCTGGGCCCACTCACTCCTTCACCTACGAAGGAGAATGCACCTCAACCGAACCGGCTATCATCTTTGTTGCCACCTAGCTCTCCTGAATTGGAGCAGGCGGATTTCCAGCTTCCTCGGCGTTTCTCAAGCATGCAAGCACTCCGCGACATCCAAGACGCTCCGACAAGAGCAGCACCAATCCCATCTTTTCGACCCCCTCTCTTGCCAGCCGAACAAGTCTCTTCAGACAGCAGCACCAGTACCATCGGCCGAGGAACCGAGACGGAAAGAGCAAGAGATGTGTCATCTCCGCAGCCAGTTTTAGCAAACACGAAAAGCAAAATCAAACGGCCCATGAGCATGCAAAAACCATTACCAGCAACCCCAATATCGCCAACAATTACCACTAACAGCCGCGCCTCAAGTCTCGGAACCCACACAAACTCTTCCCCTCCAGCATCAAGCCGCACATGGCCTTCTCCCGCGAACTCAATGAACCAACCACCCAACTCCGGCCGTCCATTCTCAATCACATCCACAGCATCAAGCGGGACTTTGAACCGCGGCGCTTTATCACCCATTGGAGCACCAGGCTCCTCAATTGTATTGCTAAGTCCTAGTTTACTGCGAGTAAAAGAGCAAGGGAAGACATTGGTAAACAGGAGGAGCATGCCGCTTCTCAACGGGCCTCCACCTGCGCCACCGCCGGACTGCGCGTTACCTCCTCTACCACCGCCCGGGAGCGCGGGGTCGAAGAGCCCGATTGGTAGTAGAGGGAGTTTGAGGATCTGAGTAGAGTATTTTCTTATGTTTGTCTGTATTATACGAAAAAGGGGGAGGGAGGGAAGGAGGGGTAGTTATACAAGGAGCGAGCAATCGCAGGAGGGTCGAATTAAAACGGGTGTATTTTCTTTTTGTATCTTCTTTGTTCAGAGATGTGTTTTAGCGAGCGAGTGAGCGATGCTTAGGCACTTGTATGTGTATACTAAAGAGAAGGTTGGTTATGTGTGTAAGATTTATAAGATGAGATAATGAATAGAAGATATGAATGTACATCACTGAACTGGAAATTTTGGGGTGGATTTGTTTGCGAATTCAATTTGCTAAAGTTGTCACAATGTTTGTGCAGAGGAGAGACTTTGGAAGGTAGTGAATAAGTCTCCAAGATTATGGATATATGTGGTATCAAAAACCGCTAGGACAAAGGACCAAATGACGGACAATCTTCTTCGATAAATACATGAACTTGAAAGCGTGCAGAATTTCTAGACCAATATCCAACAATTCAAAGAGTGGAATGAATTTCGGGTAGTTTAAGGTAGTGTGATAGTGCTAAACCTGTCCTGGTTTCAATACGCTATGAGGTGTTATTGTGCCGCCTTCCCCGTTTCTCAGATCATCTACTAGAGAAGTGATGCTCAAGGCTGCACAACTTCAAACAGTAGCAGTATATTAAAGTTGTTGAAAACGGCATTAGCAGGATTTATTGACGCCAAAATATGTCTTGGAGATTAACAGAGACGTCCCTATAATACACGTTTCTTTTGCCTATCCAGCCCATTTTCACGCTTCCCCTACCCCGCAATCAAACTTCCTAGTCCTCATCAAACACTTCCTCGACCCTCGGAGCTAGGTTTCTGTTTACTGGAGCTGAGGTCTGCATTTGAGGTGCCGCTGAGGTGGTAGTCGCTTGTGCTGGGAGTGGTTGTCCTGTCATAGCTGCCATTGTAGCGCCTGCGTTTGCAGACCCAGATGCCTTCGACTTCTTCTTTCCTTTCTTCTTTTCCTGTTGAAGCTGTTAGATTAATGCTAGGATAGAGGGAGAGAACTGTATCTGACCTCTTGCCAACCCCATAACGGTCTGAAACTGTCAAAGAACCCAACATCCTCGAAGAGATTCGGGTACAACCACAATCCAGGTGGGACAGCGAAGTACGTGATGCAAAAGAGAATAAGTCTGAAAATCGCCATCACGAAGAATAGACCAATGAGTCCCAGCATACCCATACTCAGATACCAAACACCGAGTCTCATCTTGATGGGCCAAAGTGGGAACATGACAATCGCAAATACAACTGCCAGCGCACCAATAGCGTATAGCTTTTGTTTGAGTTGCGCGCCCTCGTAAAGCCAGACAAAGTGTAGTTCTTCTCGGCATTCTTGCTGTTGCTCGATTTTGACGGTCCAGAGACCCTTCACCCGCTTGGTTTTGTGCGCTCCTGGTGCATGGTCGTGCCCCTCGTGAGGATCGACTTTGGAGACGCGGAGAGCGAGGAGGGACATGGGAAGGAGCTTGAATGTATTTTCGAGGGACGCGCGGTCGGTGATTTCGGGGAGCAGAGGATTCTTCTTGCGGGCTTTGGTATATGCGTCTGATTGCAGAGCTCTGAGAGCACGCTTCACTATTTGGCTTGTGAGGGACTGAATAACACATTGGCAAGGAGTGGCTTACCCTTGAACATATCCTTTCTTTGCCCGTTGAGAATACATGTTCTCGGCTTTAGATCTTGGTTCTTCAGGAAGTTTGCAACAGCGAGAGCTTCTGGCTTCGGAGGGCCAGGTTGAATAGGTTGCGGCTGTCCTTGTTGCGGTTGTCCCTGCTGTGGTTGTCCACCCTGCTGTGCGGCTTGCTGGGCTCTTTGTTGAGCCATCTGCTGTTGCAGTGCTTGTTGCTTCAATTTTTCGACGAACTCTTGTACTGACATTCCATTCTTTGCTGCATCGATGGCCAGCTGTCTTTGCATCGCCTGGATCTGCTCAGGCGTAGGTTTCTGTCCTGGCTGAAGTTGAAAGGGCATTCCAGGGGGACCTCCCTGCGGTGCTTGAGGGCCAGCGCTCGCCATTATCGAAGATATTGTATGTACGTTGTGGAATGTGGAGGCGGAAGAGTGTCTCTTTTTCTTATGTTCAAGGCTGAAATTATGTGTCCAAATGTTAAACGCAACCGTGGTATTTCGGGATTAGCCACTTTGTGGCGTAATCCGAGCATGGTCTGGGGTCCGGCATGTCATAGCTCCTTCTCCTCCGATTAACCTCGATGCGCTAAAAATAAGTCTAATGGCAACGAAACACTTATAAAGGTCTTCTGATATTCAATGAGGGTACATTGCATTCATCTAGTCCTTTCGAAGACTTTTGACTTTTGTCTCTATTAGCCTTCTACATCCAATTGCTCCTTCGGATTATGGTCTGGGATGAGCGTCTGCCTCATACATGAACATTGCTTCCGGCTGCTCCGACGAGGTTCATTCGATGATGACTTAAAGTCAATGTCAGGATTTGGCGAGGACAATGAGTGAGAATTATTCTCTGGGGCCAGGAGTTGAGCCTCAACCTCCATACACGACTGTTTTCCTCGTATGAAGATCCTCGTTACCCCCAGTCCTGACCCACGTGCTAAGGTTCCGTCTGTAGTCGCAAAGAGACTTGGGCCTACAAGTCCCAATTAACTATGTTACAACTCCGGGGGTTTCTTTCACTGCGGCATGTTTTCCGACTCTTCGATTTGAGGATGATAACTCCGCCGATTGCTTCTCAAATCTTCTCGCTTCTGGATTCCGTAGATTCGAGATAGACTTGTATTGGGACCAGGGAAGGAAAGTATGGTCTTTTTGTCCTGTTGAAATACCATCCTCGGTCCAAGACGCTGCCCCTTCCTCGACGACTACCTTGAGTTTCTCTTCGACTTCTCTGTTCAGTAGAACTTCAGCTTCTGAGTCTACTGCGGGATTCACCTCACCCAGTGTCGCCTCCTCGACTTCTGGAAGCGAGAGTAGAGTCACTGCACGACAGGTACTATCTAGTACAGATCCGAACGCAACGGCTATTTTCGCCGCACAATCATCCAGTACCTCTGGGTCGTCCCTGGGACAGACATTACCGTCAATTGCACTTCTACCTAACATATCCAACGAACCTTTGATATCTATAGGCCCGTTTGTTTGCACTACGACTATCAACCTGTCTACTCTTGCAACTCAACTTTTGGATTACATACAAAAAACTCAGACCACTCTGAGTGCCAGTCTCCTATACGTCACTATCAACCTTCAT
The DNA here is from genome assembly GCF_001500285.1 of Mollisia scopiformis. Classification (NCBI taxonomy): domain Eukaryota; kingdom Fungi; phylum Ascomycota; class Leotiomycetes; order Helotiales; family Mollisiaceae; genus Mollisia; species Mollisia scopiformis. The sequence continues at coordinate 99,525 of NW_017263606.1, forward strand.
GCCGCTGCGTCCCCTTCTTCACCAGATTCTCCTGCTCCAAGTCCGTCCACTTTGCCTACTTCGTCGGATGCCATTAGCACAATATTCCAGGCGAATCTCTCCTCATTCCTGTATACGCCAATCAATCTGAGAGATGAGCGAGCAAATCTTAACGGCTCTTGGTACCAGGTGAGTGAAGAATACCGGCCAGTCTCTGACTACTACGTGACGGAGACCATCGCAAATGACATCGTCACTACGGAAGATGGATGGCCCTCAGAGAGTTACATTGAGTTCTCTAAAAGCAAGCGTTTATTGTTGGGGTGGGGCAGTATTGATCCGCAGATGTCTGGATACAATTTTACTCTTGATACCGGGACGATCTTTCCAAGTGGCTACATCCAAGAGGTTCAGACCGACCTGAACACGACCAGCGAAGGCAGATTGACACGGGGTTGCTTCCTTCGCAACTCTACCGAGAATTTGGCACAAATCAACTCGTCTTGGGCTGTTGCTACAGATCTGGCGGGATTCGCTTATCCCACAGGCAATTCTTCAGATCTCTTTCCTCTTCTCAACCTAACAATGAACGAAACCAGCTGTGGCATATCCCCTATCTTAAATGTCACTCTGCTCAATGCCACAGCTCACGACAACTACGTACCCTACCAAAATTTCTCCTATGCAACTATATGGTCCTGGGCACCAGGTGAGCCAAAAACCTACAACGGAAGCGACAATGCCTCGCTCTACCGCTGTGCAACATCCAACGTGGACCTTTTCGGGCATTGGGTAGTAGCAGACTGCTCACAGAAATACTACGCCGCGTGCCGAGCCCAAGATGAACCTTATAACTGGACAGTCACAACCTATCCCATCTCGTACGGTTATGCAGACCAAGCATGTCCAGACGGTTACTCCTTTACCGCACCTCGAACGGCACTTGAGAACACCTTTCTCAGCCAAGCCATGGAAGATAACCATCGAGACTATGATGGTCATGGAGCGTGGGTTGATTTCAACAGTTTGGACGTGAAGGGTTGCTGGACGACGGGCGGACCGAATGCAACATGCCCTTACAGCGCTACCTTGGCACAAGAGGATGATCTCAAAAAGAGAATTATTTTGGTAAACTCAAGTTTTCTATGGCAAGAGAAAAGAGTACTAACGAGTCAAGGTTCCTACCGTTGCAGCAATTATCGTGTTGATTATTACTGCTTTGACAGTTTTTGTAAAGGCGGCTGGAAATAGGAAGACTAATAAACGAAGGAAAAAGCGGGCGGATAATGGGTATATATATGAGGGTGTGCCGTCTTAGTATTCAGTGCAATTGGAAAAGGAGCTCAAAGGCGTCAAAAAGAGGACGACATTATGAGAAAGGAATTCGGTCTGGGTTGTATGATATAGAGCAGGACTTCTGCTAGAAGTGTCCAATGAATGTTGTGTAGTATTCGGGAAAACAGAACCTCCATGTATGAATTAGTAATAGTAACTTTGGGTTGTCCGAGCAGCTTTAATTGTTAGTGTACTGTACAGTGAAATCAAGAGCGCATCGCATCCCATCTAATTTTGAAAAGAGCATCCAAATTGATTCCTATCAACGAATTCCCAATTACGCCATCCTTATGTCCATGCCAATGTACCCCCTATCACGAGCTGTGTACTACGCTTTCCTTATTCCACGACGCCAATAACCCATATTTGGTATCCGCACCGAACAGAATTTCTAATGATGAACACCGGCTCCAACATCATCTTCACTTACAACACTGCCGACTTCGGTCCATGTACCTGGTGTACTGACACCTTCACCATCCACACTCATGACATCTGCTTCGCTCGTAGCTCCACTTCGTGGTGCCCAGATTTCCTCGCCTGAACCAGCCAGGGAGGCAGAGTCTGTTGGTGTGGCGAAGCCGCTTCCTGGAACTGAAACATCAGGATCACTGAAAGTAGGTGAGCTAGGACGCACTTCCTGCTGCTGTGGGGTGATGGCTCCGGGAGTGACGGGAAGCGGAGAGTAGAAGCTGTGGTTTGCATTGTCTGCCCAAGCATGAATGGACGCATAAGCCGAGTCGTCTCTATCTGCCGTTGCCATGTTGGTGAAGTTCGTTGTCTCTCCCATGAAGTGATCTTCCATTGTGGGGAAGGAAACCGGAGGATCCGGTACAGGGTCATCGGAGGTATCAATCAACTGTTCAGCGATGGTGGCGGGAGTCTGACGAGATGGTCTTGGGTCTTCATTCGCAGAGTAGATATCCGACATCATTTCTTCCCTCTCAGACATGTCGGGATCCATCAGGCTTGCGTCGATAGCTCGCTGCTCGTCCATCTCGATGTTGTGCTCATCGCCGAATGGATTGGCATAGAAAGACCCTCTGTTCAGACCTTGGACACCTCTGTTTCGGAGCCCTTCCGTCTGATTTGTATCGGTCCCGGTATTGTAGACGTATGTTCCTTTCTCGCCTGATGGGTCCTCGTGAAGGAAATCATCGAAGCTCGATCCACGACTTCTGTTCTCAGGTCGAGTTCCATTCATCTGTCGTTCTTTCTCCTTCTTCTCGAGGTGAACAGCATTCCAGTACATCAACTCCTCTCTCTGACGTTTCTTTGACTCCTCATCTGCGTCGATCCCTGGGTCTGCACCAGCTTGGCTCATCAGGAATCCTTCGGCATCCTCAGGCCGGTTGAAACGAGGCTGCCTAGACTGTGGATTGATTTCATCGCCGAGAGAATGGAGGGCAATTGCTATCTTTCGACGGACATCTTCGGCAAATTGTCGTGCTTGTGGGGATTCGTAAACAGCTATTGCGGCCTGCATATTGTTAGCAGGTGGTCCAACGAGTAGAGCATGGGAACTTACAGCTGCGACAATGGAAACAGCTACAACGACTCCTACGGCGGCAGGGTTAGGAGGCATTTTGTACAAGTTTGAAAGAAGTTTGACTAAATGCGATGAATCGAATGGATGAAGAAGAGGTTCGCAAGTTTATGAATGAACTAGGAACTTGAGGTGAATCAAGTTGCTGCCTCGAGGATTGCGAAGCACAACGCCACCTTGATCTACATCGGGGATAACCTGATAGGCGAATCACATCATGGGACTTGCTGGTGGGCGGTACGCACCTTTAACGACAACGGCTGGCATTTTTAGACCTGACTCCTGTTGAATTGAATGTTAGGAAAAGACAAAGAAAGGAACGGAGGAGAAGAGGTGGGTGTGAATAAGTTAAGTAAGGGCGGAGTGACGACGACGATATATTGCGAGGACCCCACTATCTTTTTCGATAAGAAGGCCACAGTGTGGCTTGGGGTTGTGGCGTCCGCGTCATGAAAGCTTCATTTTCAGACTCATGTTCATTTATGCTACAACTCGAGTGTTCGCCAAGAGGGTGTTAATCCTCCAAATCTGACTCCAAACCTGAGTTCCGGTGAAAGGGGTTTGGCTTTTGTTTGTTAAATGTCAATTGTAGAAATCAACTTGTTACGATTGTTTAAAAGTAATAGCTGAATAGTGCACCACATGCTTGGGAGTAGAATACCCCAAAAATCGGAACATACGAAAATATTGTTCCAGATTTTGCGGAACAATTTAAGTGGGAAAGCAGATTCTTCGAGATAAAAAGAAAAATATATCGTATTGTACATCGCTTTTGCATATTTCGTCCGGCAAATCTAATTCACAATTGGGACATATATTGTCCCACAAACTCTAGAACAATATTATCTATGATCCAATTTCTGCAGTATCCTGTGCTGGATGAATCGAGTCCATGTGCCTGCGACACGAGCAAGAGTACAACTGATCAAGAGCATGAGCAGTATCCACCTGTTACGTTGAAAGGTCTTAAAATATGGTCACATGTCCGTTGTCCCCCTTTTTCTTGGAGCTATTGTAGCCTCGCTTCGGAAAGATGAGGCTCGCATCGTCGTTGGAAAGAAGGGAATTCTTCGCCCGGCAGGTACTATGTATCTGGGCGGTCTTCTATTATGTTGCACGCCCCGTTAAGACCCGAAGACCGTCTCACCATATCGCATCTGCCAATAGTCACTACGGCGCATTTCTCAACCTCAAAATTGACATGCCCATCCTAGGTGAAACTGCCTCGCCAGAACGCCATCTGTCGTGTTAGGAAATGCCTGTGCTTGAATGTTTTGTCGAATTTGGGTTCGGCGTCTTACCTGTAGGGCGGGTGTGACGGGATTTAAACTTTATCGGGATTATGAATCGTTGAGCACTGTTGAGTACTCGGATCATAATGGTGGGAGTTCGGATGCAACATGACATAGTTACGGCCTTGTGTCAATATGTGTCGGGAGATGGTCATACAGCTGAGCGGCATTTGAAGAGCTCTTGGGTGATCAGATAATCCCCCGGAAGGAGGTATAAGTACCAATCTCTCACCTCATGGGACATCCAGTAAGCAACTCATAATCCATTGAGTCTTCAAGCCCTTGTTTTGGCGATTGCCACATAAGTCCTCACTTCCAACATGCCTTCACGTATGACATTGGAGGAACAGCTCTATGAAGCTATGCGAAATGGGAAGGGACTGCCATTCAACATCACCACTGGTGGAGTGAAATACAAAGCCGTGCTGCAGCATAAGGACGCTCGGTGGGTTTAATCCTCTGGATTGATGGCATGAAATTTCTAACAGAGAGAAGTGACCGCAGTACAATCTATTCTAGAAGTAGCACTAGCGATTCTTCAAACTCGTCGTCCAGGTCTTCATCTCGAGGTCCACAACAGGTTGCTAAAGATGCAAAACGTTAGGAAGGAACATAATAAATACATTGCTTTTTAAGCCAGGCGTTGATGGATGGTGTTTTGGAAGGACTAATTTTTCGATCGAAAATATAGAAGAGGTAGAAACGGAAATGTAAAAGAGATGTGAACATAAAAATCAGTGCAGCTTGCGTATCGCGAGTTCTGTGTAGAGAGAATATAAACATTGCTAAATATGATAAAACACCCTGCCAATGCTCCTGTAATGCTATGCCCTTGATCTTATGCTGGCTGGTATCATGTGTATGAATCGCTGCAGTTGCAATGGAATTTCGTTTACTCCTCCTTTGTGGTTGGCGTTGAAGGGTCTTTAGGAAGCTTTGGTGTGCTTGCGTCCTCTTTCTCAACAAGGACGCCCTCCTCATCCTTGTTTTGCTTGCGTTCCTTTTCCACGGCTTCGGAATAATCACCCCAAAGCTGTTCAACTGGTCTCCCAATTAATTCGGTCCAGAATCTTTTCTCTTCGTATCTCACTATTCTCAGCTTCTCGTTCATCCTTCGAACGGTACCTGCACTGAATCTCTGCTCAAGGTATTCGAGGAAGTATCCAGTATGCTGATAACCTGCATCCCATTTGCCTGTGGCCTCTTTCTTCCAATGTGGCGGACTGAGGTCAGCGTTCAAACGCACCCAATCTGCGATACCTTCAATCAGGCCGCCAGGACATGTTCCAAAAGCATTATATTGATAGCAATGTACCATTTCGTGCGTCAGAACCCCCATGATTTCGTCTTTCTTCCTGGAAGCTGCTATTCCATTGATGTAGTCGAGGGAAAAATGTATCTCTTTGTGGTCAGAATCTAAGTCGCTGCCAGTGGTATATGCAACGCCCTCCATGGGTCGTAGTATAAGTGTTACAGATCGTGTTGAAGGTACAGTCGTTGTAGGTGAGTCTGGAGTATGGTATAGCAGAGATAGAACACTTCGAACCGAAGTCGCTAACGCTTTGCTTGCAATGACAGCAGTGAGAAATACTTCGGCACCTTCATGGTTCAGGTCTCGTATCTCGAGTCGAAGTTTGGGGAGGATGAACTGAGGAGTCTTCGAAGACGCAGTCTCCTTCGCTGGCGAGTTCCGAGTGACTGGGGGTTTCTGAGAAGCTGGAGGAAGTGGTGTTGCAGACGGAGTGGGAGCTTCTGTTCGGGAGGATTGAGCCGGCATGAATACCAGAGGTGGAAGCGGGCTTGTTTCGGTCATTTCAAAGATCGCGTACGGATCACACAAGCGCAATTGTTCAAATGCTTCATAAACGGACAACTTGCGAGAGAAATGTGAATCGTTACGTGGCGGGCACTATCGTCGACGAAATAGCTAATCCTTGCCGACCCCTGGGCTATCTTAGCGCGTTTTTGTTCTACGTACAGTACAGCCGCCCGCATTGATTTGTTTACATACTGGACAACCGCACAACACATCGATAGTTTCCGAAAATGGCTGGTGAGAAGATCAATGAAGACCAGGTCGCGAATCTGGTACGTTAGATTCTGCCCTTGTTTTTGTTTTCATCTAGGAGCCAAAATCTTCACGATCCTCGAGAGCTGCTCCTCAAAGAAGAGGCTGTTTCAACTCCTCGAATGAGCTCGTCGGCTCCTAGGTTACTGTCAAATGTGTATACTGATTTGACAATAGCTGGCTGTCTTGCGGACGGACGCGCCTGCAGACGTCAAGGTTGGCTTGATCAATGGTTGCAAGAGCAGCATAAAGCAGCACTTCGTCCCGGAACTGTGTATTAACCCCCTCTTCGAAGCCTCGCGCATATCAATGACCTCCCAACACGCTGCTATTGTCAATGCTGGCTTCTCTACCCTAAACCACCTCCTCACGAGACTATCACGACAAGAACCGAAGTATGTTGTGAGGGAAGCTGCACGAACATTGCCTTTGGTGATTGAGAAGTTGGGAGACCAAAAGGAGAAATATAGGCAATTAGCAGCAGTATGCCTGACTACTTTCTGGAAACAGGCCCCGATGGATGTCGAAAGAATAGTCAAGAATGCTGGTATGGTAGGAAAGAATGCACGGATGAAGGAAGCCTCGATGAATTGGGTTGTACAAGTACATTATCCCCTCCAGACACTATTGTCAAAATGCTAAATATGGGCGCAGATGCATCAAGAACATGGTATGCAATTCAAGCCCTTTGTTATGACGTTTATGGATCTGCTCGAGGATGCAGATGGCATGGTCAGAGACACAGCAAGAAATTCCGTCATTGCACTATTTCAGTATGTATATGATTGGAAGTCTTTCCATAATTTCTGTTAATGAAACCCAGAAATGCTCCCAATGCGGCAAAGTCAGACCTCAAGAAGCAACTGAAGAACTTCAATGTCCGGCCAGCGATAGTTGCAGCTATCATGCCACACCTAGGCCCAGGCGGAGCACCTGAGCCTGTTGAGCAAGAGATTGCTGAGCAACCGTCAAGACCAACCTTCTCCAATAGTGTTTCATCAATGTCTAGTATTCGACCTACTACTCCAACAATCGAAGCAAAAGTTGAACAAGTTGAGCCTTCCTATGTGAATACCGCAAGGGAGTTGGAAGACATCTTCAGGGACATGCATCCATACTTTGAAGGGAAGGAATCAGAGCAGAATTGGCTGAAGAGAGAGCAAAGTTGCACAAAATTACGAAGACTTAATGCAGGAAACGCGCCTAGCGACTTTCACGATGTATTTCTCGCCGGCATCAAGGCACTTTTGGATGGAATCTTGAAAGCGGTCAATTCCTTGAGAACCAGTCTTTCGAAAGAGGGATGCAGTGTTGTTCAGGAGATTGCCCGGACTGCTGGACCTGGATTGGATCCGATGGTCGAATTACTGCTCCAGAACTTGATCAAGCTATGTGGTGGCACGAAAAAGATCAGTTCTCAGCAAGGAAACGCAACCGTCGATATCATTATCAGCAAGGTCTCGTACACGAACAGAATTATGCAGCACATTTGGATGGCTTGCCAAGATAAGAATGTCCAACCTAGAACGTATGCCACTGGGTGGCTAAAGACTTTACTGAAGAAGGAAGCTCATCACAAAAGCCACATCGAGCACACTGGCGGGCTGGAGTTAATTGAGAAGTGTGTCAAGAAAGGTCTTGCCGATGCGAACCCAGGAGTTCGAGAAAACATGCGATCCACTTATTGGGCTTTCTCTTTAATGTGGCCTGCTAAAGCAGAGGCGTGCGTAAACTCCCGTTTCTGTTTGGACAATACTAATTTTGCACCCAGGATCATGGCAACTCTTGACGCAACTCAGCAGAGACTCCTTGAGAACGCACCAGACAATCCAAACTCTCCCAAGAAAGCTGAAGTGATTGCTCCTCGACCCGGAATGGGATTCTCCAAAAGCACCAGTGGCCCGCCAAAACCCTCTTTGAGAGAAACCATGCTGGCCCAGAAGAAAGCTGCAATGGCAGCAACCAAGAACCTTCCTGCGAGACCGGGTTCGGCCATGTCTACCTTTTCGCCAATGCGAACTGTTTCTTCGTCTTCCACAGCTTCCGCTGCCTCTGATGCACCGATGAGAGCTCGACCAGAATCTACAACTGTAGCTCACGGTGGTTTATCTGTTGCTCCAATGCGACCAACAAAATTTCGCCCCGCTCCACGTCCAGAATTGACTGCGAGACCAGCAACAGCAGGACCCTACTCTGTTAGACGTCCTGCTCATGGACCCAGCAATAGTGACACAAACACGAGTCCGTCTACTAGAGTACCGAAGGCTCGAACACCAAGCGCCAGCAGTACTAGCCCACCAAAGAAAGTGCCTCAAAGACCGAACACGAGTCATTCTAGTCATGCCAGCCAATCTAGCCATGCCAGCCCTGTGAAAAACACTATCAACAGAGTCGCACCTTCTCCGAAAGCCAGTCCAGTGCGACCAAAGCCTTCGATGAGAAATCTTCCTTCTTCAAGTCCGTCCAAAGCTGACGAAGACTTCACTTTGGTGGTTCCAACTCTTACAGGATTCAAGGACTCCCAGGGCAAGAATCTACCGCAGACCACTGAAGATTCAGATGAGGACGATATCGTGACACCGCTGAAGTCCATGAAGGTTTACGAAGACCCCTTTTCAAGTACAGATGATCAGACAACTCCAAGACCAGCAATTACTGCGCCAGTCCTAGAAGAGGTTGCGGTCAACGAAGACGCTGCAACTATGGCCAGAAATGGTGTCAATGGCATGAATGGCACAGTTGGAGTCGATTCTCCTAAAACACCAGCAATGTCACCAGAAAGATTTAAGCAGAACTCTCGATTATTAGATAGCGGTATCGCCAAGATTAAGGCCAAATCACTCGATGTCCATGGGTTCCGGAAACTTCAAGCAACGATCAGAGATAACAAAGCAGCCTTTTCCGACGACAAATTCGATGCATTACTCCTTGGTCTATTCGATTATCTCGAATCACCCTTGACTTCTCTTCCAGCAGAGAAGGTCCAAGATGTCAAGGCTCAGATCCTGGCCACCATCAAACTTCTGTACAAGAAGGACCGCGAAGCATTCCGACCACATGTTCCCAAAGGTTTGGGCTCTCTGTTGGCAACGCGCAGTTGCTATGATGCACGAGCACATATTGTCAGTGGTCTTGAACTCTTAGCAGACGAGCTCGTCACCCTCTCCAATCCTCAACAAACAACGCACACCATCACTTCCCGCCTTGCAAAGGAGGAAATGTCACTCGAAGGCTGCCGTACTCTATCCATGGGTCTCCACGTCCTCAAGGAACTCCTCGACGTGAGAAAAGACTTCATGCCAAGCGATCAGGAAGTGGTAGGCATGTGTAAATTAGCAGCGAGATGCTTAGAGAGTGCAGAGAGTGGGGTCAGAATGGATGCTGTACAGCTCTGTGTCAGTGTCCATGCTCGAGTTGGGGAAAACCGGTTTTGGGAGGCCCTTGGCGGAGTGAGGGATGATCCCAAGAGTCTGATTACTTATTACATTGTGAAGAGGCAGAGGGAGGTTGCTGTTGCTGCTTCGTGAGGCTGTTCTGGTCAAGCAAGGAGGCTACGGTATGGATGGGTGGCTCTGTGTATCAAAAATTCCTGTTCTTGTTTGTTCTTGTTTTGCCGTACCTGGAAGATTTTGAGATAGGGGGACCGGAGCACGGAGTGAGGCGTTGTTTATCCTATCCGTCCGTCTGTTTGGTTGGTTGTTGGGATGTGCATTTCCATTCGGCGTGGTTTTTCTTGGGTGGTAGGTAGAAGTGTGTAGCTGAATAGTAATGCAATGCAACTGGAAAAAATTTATCCTATCCTGCCCTGTGCTGTCCGATTTGCTTGCTGTTTTGGGTGCTCACTACCTTTGCAGCATGCAGGCGGTAGAATCTCCCATTCGTGGGTTTCGGGAGTAGCTGAATGAATGCCACGTGGAATTTGGACGAGTGTAGGTATTTTTGGGTTTCAGGTCTTGGTCCTTTCTTTGGCGAGGTGTAAGTGAGTAAGCTGAGAGTGGTAACGTTTATGCTTGATGATGATGCGTGGCATGGGTCCGCCAATGCCCCTGAAAAACTTGCAGTCTCTGGGTCAGGTACGCGAGTGGTAGTTCAATCGCCTGAGGGCAGTCCGACTTCCGTGCATTTCTCGTGTTTATGGTTTTGTTACGTTACTTTACTTTCTATGAATAGGAATTACCTCGGAAACAAGAAAGCTCGGGTAAGCTGACAAGTCTACTTTGCAATTTCGACGATTCTTTCAAGTCACGCGATACGAGATATCAAATAGATGAAGGCTTCGTAAATTTCTCGTCTGAATCACTGTACGCATGATGAAGTATACAGCTGAGTGATGTTTATTAGTCGGAGACCAGCAGCATTATGAGCCGAAGATCGTCGGCCCCTGAAGTAATATCATTCGGTTCCGATCACCGTTTCCGAATGTCCTCGCATAAACGTGGACTTGATTGCAGAGTGGTCATAGTTTATGCCTTTGCGAGATGTGCCATCTGATATCTGCCTCGTCAAGACTTTCCTGCTGACGAGTGTCTGAGAGGCTATGCTGTGGTGTTGCATGAAAGAGACACTTGGATATCTTGACGAGTGTCCAAGAGCATGGACGTCGATAGACGACGAGACCTCAGCCTGACGTTTGTCTGTGCCATGAGATCGCCGGACAATAACGATCGAGCGAAGTCTTAAGATTGACATACCCTGAGATCTCGACTGTTGAAGCCACGCAGCACAGACATGACACCTGGATGGGACTCTGCCTGGGCCTGGCTAAGTACTTTGCGAGACTGTATTACCCACACGTGATGATTTTCCGATGAAGGTTTCAAGTAATCTTTTTAAGATCATGACTTTCAAGGGCTCCGAGAGCTCGGCGGGCACTGCAGGTCGATCGACAGGCAGGCGCGGAGGGGTCTAGGTCGTTTCGGGATGGCGCAAGCGATTTGAATTTGTCTGCGGCAGGGGCGTCGGCTCATAAAGAGATCTCGTTGGACTTTTCACATCCAATTGAAGAGACGTTTCGAAACTATTCTGGGTTAGGCATGTGGCGTGGCTTGGGGTGAGCAGAATGTTTGGAAGCTGAATGGACGAGATGGATTTGGACGTGTTTCGGGATTCAGATGATACCATACCAGGCTCTCTAAGAGGCTTAGAGGTTCGAAATTTGGGATTCTGTAATCTTATGGGTGGGGGGAGGCAACGAAACAGCTGAGTGACCGGAAAAGAACGAGTCGTCGAGTCCTCCTCGTTTCATGAGTGAGACCTGTCATGATAAAGTTGGGAAGATGGTGTCAGCCTTAGGGTGGCTCACAATAGGATCGGTGAAAGGTTGAAACTCATCGCTACCAGATACAAGTTGCTCTTTGAACGGGTTCACTGTATATCAAACATCGATCCAACTAATTTGCTGATGTTTGTGTTACTTGTAAACGTCCCATCGGACGAAATCATGCAAACTTTGCTGATTGTTCCTCCAATCTTGGATCTATTTTTTAGCCTTCATCAATCCAGACGAGGTACATGTTGGGGGAAATTGAGTTGTTCCGGGAAAGTTAAATGTTCCTTTGGGATTGTTTGGTGTGGAGTACCGAAGCATGAGGTTGTGTCAAGATATTGCGTTCTGAACCAAGATCTCTTCTCGTGGTTGCCATGATCTTGGAACGGCATACGCAGCTTCGTGATCTTCTGACAAGTCTCCGAAGCATCGAGGGGATACAAAGATTTTGTATCTTCCGGCAGAGTGCACGCTGTGGTTGTTTTGCAATCTTGTGTTACGATATGAGGTGTGTAGGATATCAGCAGATGTGTATAGGTATCGAAGCAAAGAGCAAAGGAAGGTTCAAAGTGATGATTATTACGAGAGCAGCCCCTAACGGTCGATTCCGCACCCACCTGCATCCTTCAGTCCTGTATTCTGTTACAAGTGTCGTTGTTCGCTGCGTTGGCTTGGCCGTATATTTGAAACGGGAGACTTGCATCCTTGCAGCAGCTCTTCTCCTGGTCCTTGTCTCCAGCAGAGAATCCCTACGGAGGACGGCAATCGTTCAAACCTCTTGAGCAACCAAAGTGCCTCAGCATCTCGTGCGTGTGTGCCACCAACGGTGGAGGAGGAGGAGGATTGACAGACTGCTTGTTGCATTGCCTTACTGTACTGCTGCTACTGCATGGATTGTATGTAATTGACTAGCATTCAGGGCATCAGGAACTCAGAAACCCTAAAGGGATCCTCTGGCTCAGGCACTTTTGACTTTTCACTTCCCTGATGCTGCATTAGTACCATCTGGTTGGGGTCTACTACTGTAATTATCTACGAACGAACGCAGCTCCCGCAAGCCATCATCGCAAACCTCGCAAACCAAACCGTTCACCAGTCTCGACCCCTACAATAACACTTCGCTGGTACCATTTTCCATTTCAGACATTTGTGAACAACTTCACCAACCTGATCCAACCCCAACTCGAACTCTAGTCCCGTTTGAGCGTGGTGGAATGTCCTCACACAATCACTCATCAGCCTTCGCCCATCTGCGTACTCAGCTCAACCCACTCCAGTTGCTGATCCCTCATCGACACCACTACGGTGTCGCTCTTCCTGTCCACTCCTCGCCGTCGTCGCCGTCGACCATGCCCGCGGGTGAATCTGATTGCACATAATAATTTATTCTTCATTCACCGTTCTTCTGCTTCCCCCTCCCCCTTTCGTTCCTTCCAGGCCCGCGCATCTCCACTCAATTAAAGATCGCCTCGACTAGCTCCTAGTTCCGAACTTGCGTATTCTCCTGCGCCGACCGTGCACTTACCTTTCTCGTACCCTACCACCGCTTCCTCGACTACGGTAACGTCGAGGAGGGATCGCATCTCCTGCAATTCATGTGCTAATCCATCCACGACGTCGACGACTCGAGAGGTGGGAAGAGCTGCTGGACACAACGGAGAACACAAGGTCGTAAATCGACCTGACTACACGATGGAGTCGCCGGCCGATTACCTCGACTCTCCAATGGACGGAGATGATGTGGCATACCCGTGCAAAGGCTGCGGAGACGTACGTTCGCTCGGACGAAACTGATTGAGCGTGATACTGATCGTGATTCACAGATCTTAGAGGAAGGCAAGGCTTTTGAGCTTGGTAAGTGAAGTCCTTTGTCTCTCTCGAGGCTTAAGCCTCATCGTCCTTTCGAACTCTTACAGCATCGCCATGATGGCCGTTATGGCTCCACCGACGTCCAAGTTCCAGGTCACTAACAATGCTGTAGCTGGCAATCGATGGCATTTGAACTGCTTTCGATGCAATACCTGCGGAACCCTACTCGATTCAGACGCGAATCTTCTACTGTTGGGCGATGGCTCCCTCATTTGCAACAATTGCACATATAGCTGCAGTGCCTGTGGAAACAAGATTGAAGATCTGGCTATCCTCACTGGTGATCAAGCATTCTGCGCGACTTGCTTTCGATGTCGGAATTGCAAGCGCAAGATCGAGAACCTTCGATATGCACGAACCTCACAAGGCATATTCTGTATGAGTTGTCACGAGTCATTGATGGCAAGAAGAAGAAAGAAGTCGAGGGCTGCTGCCAACGCAAAGAAGAAAGACGATCAGTCTCCGATGCTAGTTGATAAATCTCTGCCAGCCTTACCACCCAATGCAATTCTGCAGAGTGCTTTCTCACCGGATCGAGAGACGCCAGATTCACTAGATACAGATACCCCAACAGAGCTGTCTCCCCGTCCGCGGCAGGGCTATGCGCAGAATGATTCCTCGTCACGAAGTAGCTCTCGAAGACCCCAGGATCGGTCGCCTGAGCGAACCTCGAGTGAAGGACCGGGTCGAGAACGAGAAGGCCTCACATTACCAACTACCACATATCGGAACAATCGACACTCAGCTATCTCACAAGCTTCAGATATCAATGGTGGTGATGGGGAAAGCTTCTTTATACCGCTGGCTCTTGACCCAACTCCTTCCCAGAACATGACTCCACGGTCTACGTCCGAGACGTGGGCCGACCCATCCAAGAAAAGCAAAGAGAACAAGGCTCCGGAGAAGGATTACTTTGGCATTTCCAAGAGCAATGGGAGATCAGCAGAGCCGAAATCTAGGGATGCAAGTTCGTCGTCGACACCGCATATCGCGTTCCAAGAGAAAGGGCGCCAGCCTTCTGCGGAAGAGACGGCACAGATCAAGGACAGTATCCGAAAAGCCCAAGCTGGGGGCAAGTCGTCCTCATCTACGAAGGGATCACCTGCTATTGGAAGTGATGACACTCGTGTCCAACATGCGAACTCTCCAAAGACGTCCACTACCAACGGCAAAGCTCCATCCACAAGCGACAAGTTCCGCTTAGGCGAGGTTCCGAAGGGGAAGAAGTCTACAGCTTCAAGGAGCAATTCGCAGTCTGAGATCAGTGACAGCAGTGTCTCTCGTTCTGCATCTGGAGGAGGTCTGTCAGCGCCACCACGTAAAGAAGCTTCGGTTAGCACACCTGTAACAGACTCCCCCAAGCAATTACTCACTACAGAAAAGGCTGGAACCCCGAGGTCTTCGCAAGACTCGAGAACGAGAGATGAGGCAGATTCCAGACCGTCTTTCGATGCTCATAGCCCTGCGATGCCAAAACGAATGGACTCTGGCGGTACCGCGAGGTCGATACCAAGGAAAGAGATAGCACCAGGGGCGGTCAAGAATACGATTAGTTCCATGAGCTCTTCTTCTGGCGCAGAGACATCACCCTCATCTTCATCGTCGTCAGAAACATCTGGACTTACACCGACCGTGAATGGGAAGTCTATATCTGGCCCCTTGGCATTACAATTGCCAGGTACTGTAGGTGAGGATCTGGTTCCACCAAGCCGTGCCCCGAATCGTCCTTCAGCACCACAGCAGAAATTGAGCGACACCTATATGGCACCAAGAGCTCCACCAGCGCCTCCGTCAGCAACCTCACACGGCACGAAGGATTCGAACGCTTCATCTAATGGTCCGCCAAGCTCGCCCAAGCTACCCAGATGGAGCGCGGGCGGGGACTTTACAATGGATGAGGACATGGCTAGGATCTTGGGCACCGATGAAAGCTCTCAATCCATTCTGCGAAGAGTTTCGAATGCTGTTCGCCATGGCAGAAACAACAGCGACATTAGCAATAGCCCGCGTCATCCGACACATGGTCGTAGTGTTAGTGAGACAACTCGCACAACTGCTTCACCACGATGGCCGAAAACACCAATTGCTGAAGATTCAAACGCTGCAGCGAGAGAAATCAGCAGTCCGATTTCAGTCACCTCGCCTGTTTCCAATGACGACCCGGCTTTGTTAAGGAGGCAACTTCGAAACTCAGAACAAAGGGTTGCAGAGCTTGAACGCCGATTCGATAGCGAAAAGGATCTCAAGAATCTGAATAAGAAACTCATCGAGAAGAGAAAGACGGTCTCAGTTCTCGATTCGCAGACGGAAATTATGATCCGGCAGTTGGAAGTTCTTGCGGGATACGTCGAGAGGGCCAAAGACTCGAAAGAGCCAATCAACATTGCGGAGTTGGAAGATTCTGCGATCAAAGAATTTGTGCAGAAGCTGGAACGCTTGAAGCAGACTATGTCTGGCTCGGTGGAATCTCTTTATGAGGAGCGAAACGACCTTCTGGAAGAGAAGAATCAGATCATCGCAGACCGTGACAGAGCTTTGGTGGAATTTGAGCAGCTTTCTTCTAAGAATGCTCAACTTGCTGACATGAACAATGACCTAACTCATCAAATCCAGGAGCGATTCAAAGCCCAGAGTGGGAACAGTATGGACAGCCCGAGACCTCCAATGAATGGACTTGGTATCTATACTCATCACAACAAGGACAAGTCTAATGTCTCGGTGCATCTCGATGAATCAAGTATTCGACCATCGACTGGAACGACCACCCTCATTGGCTCTGTCAATACTTACCCGCAGCCTATGGACCAGGATCCAAGCATGGAACCGGCAACTGTGCTTTCTGCGCCGCATGTGATTAACATTCGAAAGGGTCAAGCTAAGAAGTTCAACTGGAAGAAGGGCGGGAAAAGTGTCGCACAAGGTGTTTCTAAGGGGTTCAAGGGCGCATTTGCCAACATACAACAGGAGCGTCAGCAGCAATGGGCAGGTCAAGTTGGCGATAATATTGGTTTACCTTACAACATGACAATGGCTCCGGTGGAATCACCTGCTGGTCTTCAACCTCCGACCGTTCCACGATCAGTGTCAAATGATCCGTCAAAGCAAGGTGGTGGCTTTGGATTGTTCAAGAGTAGGACAATGCCAAAATCTCTGTCGAATGGGAACGTCCTGGCTCCAGAACATGCCTCGACCCTTTTCGGCTCCGATCTGGTAGAGAGGTGCGAGTATGAGAAGCAAAAGATTCCTATCGTCGTCATGAAATGTATCCAGGAGGTCGAGCTACGAGGCATGGATATGGAGGGTATTTACAGGAAGACTGGCGGTAGTGGGCAAGTCAAGATAATCCAAGAAGGATTCGACAGAGAAGGCGAAGATTGGGATATCTCGGATCCTGATATCGATATCACAGCCGTCACCAGCGTTCTCAAGCAGTACTTCCGGAAATTACCTACACCTCTACTGACTTTCGATATCTATGACAGAGTCTTGGAATCGCTTTGTAAGTTTCTTCTTCGAACCCTAATTACAAGACATGAAGCTAACCCTCCGCCTAGCTATCGAGGATGACAGGGAACGCTGCAATCACTTGAGGCAAACATTTGCCATGTTGCCTCAGAGACATCGTGATACCCTTGACTTCTTGATGTTCCATCTTGGTCGAGTCGCGAAGCGTGAGAGTGAGAACTTGGTATGTATTACCTGGTCTGATTGTGTGATCTCTGCTTATCATTTCACCAGATGACTCCCAAGAACCTAGCTGTTGTCTTTGCACCCACAATCATGAGAGATCACAGCCTCGAGCGCGAAATGACGGATATGCACTCGAAGAACAATGCTGTGCAATTCGTTATCGAACACATCGAACAAATCTTCGGACATCCTCAAGAATGATAGCAATACCTCCCCTCCACGGCGGTATTTCGAATCCAGGTCTTCCACTTCGACTTGTACATTTTTAGGCTTTGCTATTTAGCAGGCGTTATGCTTGGATGATGCAGCGGATTGAAATCACGTTTTTCTTCAATCTCACATTTGCCCGGCGTTTTATCATGAGCTTCGTGTTTGTTTCTTCTTCGTTTCCTCGTCTTCTTAACCTTGCGGTCGTTGCAGGGTTGGATCAAGAGCGATGCAGTTAAATTGATATCCATTTTCTTTGGTGGCTGAGAGAGTGCTCGGAGAGGGATGGGTTGGTGTGCTTGGAGTTGGGTGGCGGGAAGGAGATGAGAATCAGAGAGGAGGGGTAGAGAGGAGGAGCAGCGGATGAGAAAATGTAGTTATGATGACTTGTTGAGCGGTTTCATTGAGCGAGAAAGGAAGGTTCTATTCGACTTGCATTCATGAACGAGAATCCTGCGCAAAGCTAAGGGCAAAAGGCAAGGAACAGACACTTTTGAATTGTATAGCGTGTTGTAGTAGATATTTCTCTTTCTTCACGATGGAATGAATGGGCTCTGTCCCGACTGAAATACCAGTTTCTGTCTTGTCTATGTGATCGGGATTCTGTATTGTCAAAAAGACTTCAGGGGTAGGCGATAAGCGAAACCCCCTTTCCATCAGTGCGGGGTAGCTAATGGGGGTTGTGCAACATGCGCTATATGCTCAAGACGAACATAATATCCCAAGACTATCAGTAGTAACATACATCATAAACTTTTCTATCGGGCAGATGGGAATTTCACTGATCTGTGAAACAGCTAGATGGTCTCACGACCTTTGATATCAAAAACACCTGAGTTAAGTACACTGACTTTCAATTTTCACAATAGCTGAGCCAGTCTTGCAGCTTTTGATATCAATAATGCCCAAGTCAAGTACCACCACTTGCGTCTTTGAAAAGTCTGAGCTAGCTAGATGCGCATGCCGCTTGTAAGTTTGTAGGTTGCCTGTTCTTCAGTAACAGTCAGTCACGCTTCGCGATTGTGTAGCCCGCTATTCTTTGGGCATTAGATTCTATGAGTTCAGATTATAAGTTGCGTAGCGTGCTTTAGGTTGAGAAGTAGATTTTTATGAGATAAGTTGTGCCTCATTCAAACATCAAGCATCAAAGGTTAATACCTAGTGGTTTGCTCTGGTCAACCGGACTTATCACTGGAATAAGTTCTCTTCAATGATCAGACTTATTGCTACAACAAACTTTCTTCAATAAACCCGACTTATTACTACTATAAGTCCTGCTTAATCAATGGGACTTGTCACCACAATAAACTTTCTCCGAATGACTGGACTTATCACCACAATAAGTTCTCCCTGATCACCAATAACTGCTAGAGACATACAAGATCTTCAAAGCATTCACTGCAGAAATACCCATCAAGATAAAGCATAGATTTTAGGGCTTAAGAGTGAATCATTAGGAGTTAGTCGGAATCTTTTGCAATCCTGCTGGACGACAGGTGTAAATACTTCGCTGCCTTCGCCCCCGTCGTCCGTCGCACCAAAACACAGCGAATTTCCCCTGAATGATACTTTGTTCCGGGCTCCGGATTCAAGGGAGTCCCTCCTCCCTTGTTGCAGATAAGCGATAAGTTTGGGCAAATTTTAGGTGTGCAGATTAGTTTTCTGTTCTTTTCGATAGCCAGGCTCTATCGAACTACTATACGTGTTTAGCATTAGTCTTGTTGCTGTCAAATATAGTTCTATTGTTTAGCAATTCTACTGTCAAGCTTTAAGCACTTGACTAGACTAGATGAAACTGCGCTAAGAACGGTTTTCGGTTCTCTTGAAAAGTGGACTACTATTGAACTATGTTTTCTAGCATTATACATCTTGCTGTCAGTTATATTGCTATTTGGAACTTCCGGGGCAAAACGTCAATCTGGCATCAAGGAATTAAGTAGAATAAATGAATTTCCCACAAAAGCGGGGCCTTCTTTTATTAAAGGTTTCTTGTAAGAAGACTTGGTGAAAATAATTTAGTTTAAATCGTCGGGTAAGTGAACCAAGGGACAGTTCACTGGTTTCTGAATTCGCAAGTATAGCCAAGCGCGCAATATTGCCAAGTCCTGCAGAGATATCCAACCTTGCCAAGAGAGCTAGAGAACCCGTCAACACAACACTTTGACTTCATAGTCCCCCAAAGCTAGCCAGTAGATTCTGGGCTCACTGGTGTTAAGCAAGGCAATCGCAAGATAGTTTAGCACATTTCGACCCCTATTAGTAACTAGCAATCACAATAGTGCAGAGATTTACTACCTGGAATAGCGGGGACGAGCAATAAAAAAGTGTAACAAGAAAGCGCAACAATAACTCGCAATAAGAACGCGTTCTATGAATTAACTAGGAATTACAATAGTGCGGAGATTCACTACCTGGAATAGCGGGGACGACTAATAAGAAAGTGCAACAAGAAAGCGCAATAAGAACTCGTAACGAGAACGTGGTTATGAATTAACTAATAATTATAATAGTGTAGAGATTCACTATTTAGAATAGCGGGGACGAGCTATTAAAAAGTGCAATAAGAACTTGTAATAAAAACGCGTTTTATGAATTAATCAAGAATTATAATAGTGCAGAGATTCACTATCTGGAGTAACGGGGACGAGCAAAAAAAAAGGAACAAGAAAGCGCAACAAGAACGCCTTCTATAAATTAATCAACTTCTCTACACAACAGAATCACACACCAACCATGTCTTTCAACGGAAATCTCAGAGCGTTCCTGAGAAAGGGTATCAAGAAGAGCTGGATCAAGGCCCCGGATCCTCGTCCTGCCAACGAAGAGCCGGATGAGCTGCCCCTGTTCGTTCCTATCGACGACGATGATAACGCTAACAGCCGATTGACAACGGTTTTCGGTTCGCAACGACAGACTACGACTCTCGGCTCGAATGCTCTCTCGCATAATCACTCCCGGATCTCTTTCGTAACAAGGGAATCACCTCATCCGACGAACACCCAGCAAAACCCGGAGATCACCCGGCTCAGGAAAGAGGCTGAAGCCCTGGTAACGCAAGAGGTAGCAGCAACGACAAAAGCAGAGAAGATGGCCATTATCAAAGAGAGGGAAGCCTTGATATTGAACATCCGCCAATTAGAGAGAAGTGATCAAGAGGCCAAAGTCAACAAGTTGAAAGGTCTGTCAAATCTACCTATGTTCCCGGATCCCTACTGAATCTACTGCTAGATCCATACTACAAGCCGCTCCGCAGCCTGCCAGAGCCCGTGTCACCAGGAGAGAAGAAGAAACTTATGAAACAAGCTGATCTCATTGCCAAGGCAAGAACGACTCCTGTAGTACGTTCCGCATCTATTCTCCCATACCCTTCGGACCTTCCTAACATAGATCAGAAACCCCAAAAACGACGCCGAGAAGATAATTCAGACGACGATCTTGACGGTGAAGAGCGTTTCCACCTAGGCATCAAGAAACCCAGGAAAGTGGCAAAAGCAACAGGACACTGGCAATCCACGATCCATTCCTACATGCCAGAATCATTGGTCGATACAGAGACTTTCAATACGATCAACAATTTGACGCCGGAGCAGAGGATGGTGGATAGGAGAGATCTGATTGGGTATTGCAAGGACTTGGCGGAGATAGATAGGATTGATAGGAGGATGCAGAGGAGGCTTGGGTGGAGGAAGTAGGGAGGATAGAGCATAGAGAGTTATTGAGCTTTGAGTTGCCGTGATATTTGGATGGATTTATAGATGCGTCGGATTTATCGACACCTATGCGGAGGTTTTGCGTTGAGCTTTTAGTTGCGGTAATATATGCGTGAATTTATGCAGCATCCGTTGGGTTTTCTAAATTGATCGAGATCTTGAGGAGTGAATTTCAAGTCCGCTATTTCTACTTGCTGCAGTATCATTCAGCGAGCGCTCGATTTCAAGCAGCCTATATATATCTTTCTGCACTAGTTCTTCCGCAATCGTATATACATAGGATTCTCGTGTATCGCCAACACATGTCCCAACTCACTTATCGTAAGACCGTGCTGTCCTTAGATATCTCCATGCTACTAGTGCGTCCAGAAACTGAACTCTGGTATATTGAAGATCGTGATTTTCCAAGAAAATATAGTTAAAACTAAGCAACTCTCTCCTGTAGACTTCTTGCAATAAAAGCAAATGAAACGTGTGAAATCCAGAAGACTGATCATCTAGCTCCCGCGAGCTTGAGTGAATTTCAAGAGGACGAAAATAGCAAACTGCGCAGACAACAAGCCCAAAGTGCAACAACACAGCAACAAGACAGCAACAACGACAAAACAACGACAAAAAATGAGATCGACCTCAACAACAATAATGATAATGACAACAATAGCTCTCTAGCAATAGTACTCACTCAAAAGGTAAGAGACACCTCACCGGCAACCTGTTGGTTACATGCCTAGGAATCACCGAGCGGCTTTGCCAGCCGTGGAAGGTAGGATGGATATCAGAAGCGTATACATACTTTAGGAGCACGAATGATGATCTAGTATATGCACAGACGTGAATATTGACTTTCTTTTTTGGTCCCGTGAGACTTTGCTTGTGACATGGTTGTTTGTGCAAAGCGAGCATTGTGTCTTCATTGCACAACACGCGATTTGCGCGATTTGCGCTGTCTGCGAATTTTGCGTATCATCATGCCCTTACAAAATCAACTCAAGAAGAAGTATCTCCCCAAGCCCGCGGACGTTGGCAGAGGATTTACCGACGCCCTAATGCAAGGAAAGAAGCCCCCAGACTTCCACCTCGCTATAGCTCTTTAAAGTGGCGAGCCGTCTTTGAAGAAATACCCCTTTCAACCACAGCCGATCTCGTGACCGTTTAAGACCCAGTATAACACCTAAGCCCATCTCCCTTCAGAATTACACCACGGCAGTCCCACGATGGTATAGTTAATCCTGCAAATCAAAATCTTGAACACCTAGGCCAATCCGTGTAGCAGTCTAGCCACGACAACTGCGTGCCCTTTGTGAAATAGGATGCGCTGATCATTCCTGTATATATTGTGTGATCTACTCAGATCGAATATTACATGAGCACCAGTATTGTCTAAAAGCTTAACAACATTCGCCCCGATCATGCTGCGCGCATATCTGACTCCTGCTGTCGTTATTCGAGCCGGCCACAATGCCTAACTCTTCTTCCACCATAACTCCCACGGTATAGCTTTACTGAACGACAAAGTTCGCCAAGCCGATTACGAGCTTGCAGCACTTGGTGCTGAGAAGCTCATGAGGAGTCTGATCCGAAGGGCAAGGAACAAGCACTCAAGTTCACCGACGAGGAGATTGAGACCCGGCAGAAGAAGATTGAGGTCCTACAAAAGAAGAGACCAGCTCAGCAACAGGCTAGCGGTCTTTAAATCTCGTAGGTTTGGGGAAAAAGTCTGCAAGACTCTACACATGACACGCGATGTGGGGTAGTTTGCTTTGCTCGTAGCATGTGCTACTGATTTTTCATAGCAGCTGCTGCTTTTACAAGATGGGTGTCAATCAACACAGCATTGTGTGAGCTTAGCCGTTAATGAAGCAACTACAACACTACAAAAATAAATCTAGACAGTACAATGATTTTCATGTGACAGGTCTCTTGAATTTGGAGCCATGGGCCGTACAATCCAATCCTACTTAAGACTCTGTCTTCTTTGGTGGCCGGTCTCTTGCTGAGAGCTCCTGGCTTGACTTGCACCGGGTATATATTTCGCTCCTGTCTTGTGTAATTTTCAACACAGACTTCATAACATAGACATAGACTCATAGTCTTGAAATTTTCCTCACTTACTAACCATCCTCTGTACTTTCTGGAGCAGTACTTGACTTTCTTTCCCCAGCTTCCTCTGCCCATTCTTCCCTCCTGTCCGTGCTTTCGCCATAGCTTTTCGAAATTTCTCCCGCTCTTCAACCTTCTCTTTCTTCTCCCTTTCTCTGCGCTCAAACTCTAGTCTCCTAGCTTCTGCTTCTGCTTTCTTCTGCTCTGCAAAGGCCTGCTCTTTCTCGAAATACGCAGGTTTATTGTTGCGATTGCGGGATTGCTGCGGTCGAGACAATGGTTGTCGAAGTGGAGGGGGTAGAGTAGGTTCGGGCGCATCAAGCATAGCTTGTCTTTCTGGATGTAGTTCTTGCGATGCGGGTTCGGGTGTTGGTGCAGCCTCTGCTGCAAATGCGGGTGCTGATTCGAGTGCTGGTTCGCGGGCTTTGAGTTTTGCATAGGATTTCTTGAGTTTGGCTTTATGGATGAGATCCTTCTTGATTTTGATTACTATAAAGAGTTGTCTGTTAGTCTTGTTATTGCTGGTAAAGGTCCTCTGCGTGAATCTCTCTTGCCTTTTCTTTTGTATGTACCATCCGGCAGGTTGGCAGGTCCAACCGTGAAGCCGGTTCGCTGCTTCTTCGGCTTTGGAGATGTGCCATCATCGTCAATAGGTCTCTTGGGTGCCATTTTGCTATTTATTGCGGTATGCGGGGTTGTGCTATCGCAATGTAGTGTCAAGAAATGAAGTAGTACTTTTTGCGGGCGACCTAGTTGCCAACATTGTACGGTACAGGGTCCTCTAGCCGTTTGTAGCCTGGCGGTGCGGTCTAACGGTAGTGGACTCGCACCCGGTGTCGGCGGCCGCGGATAAGGCGATTACAGGCGATTACACACCTGTTGAGTGACGCTGCAATTGGAACAACCTGCAGAACCACCTTGCTTTGAGAATAGCAAATCCCTCACCGACACGCCCTGGGAAAAACCTGCAACAAATATTTTCTCCTGCACGATTTTCTTTGGGTTCGACTGCATGAAGTGAGGACCAATCACTTTGTTAAGTCGAACTCTGAGTGAGTCTTCTTGCTGCACGAGCCAGTGGTGGTGTGCTTTCCTCTCCACCTTCTTTGTTTCCCCAGCCTTCCCGATAAAAGGCCAATTCCTTCACTATGAGTAGATGATGAGAGAGGGAGCCATTTTCGAAGCTCCAAAATGCCAATATTCCAGGATGATTTGGGCGGTGGCCAAGATACGCCGCCCACTAAGCCACCCTCACGACGTTCGACCTCGCCGGTAGATGGGAACTTATTGACCAGGAAGCTCTCCGAAGACAGCATAAGGACAGATCTGTGTGAAGGACCTCTCCGAGAAAGTTTGGAAGAAGAGTCAAACATGCCGACTATAGATGTGGAATCTAGGCCTAGGACACCTGGGTTTGGGACCTCTGATCGTGTTGAACTCATAGAGAGACTGAAGCGTGGAGAAAGTCCGACATGGCTACCAAACCGGAATGTAAGTAGTGAGAAACTTTGAGACATGATGTTTCTCTGAGCGTTACTAACTAGAAGTAGCTGGAATCACTACTCCATGATTACGAGCAGACTCCTCGCAAACCTTCGTCCAATGGCTCGCATTCCTCGCCATTACTACCTCCGGCTGAGATATCTGAGAAACCAAGATCTGCTGGGAACCAAGAAGACAGACATCAAGCTGGTCTGCAGATTGAGCGACCACGATCAGCTCTACACAGTGGGGATTTCACAGAAGCTCGGGAAACCGCCTCTGAACGAGATTTGCTCCAACCAAACTCCACGCCTTACAGAGATGAACAGGCGGCTTGGATTGCTACCTCCCCTCCACGGCACTTCACTCCTTACCAACTCGATCCACGATTTCCACCTGCAGATTCGATTGAGAGGGCTAGATCTCGAGCACCATCCTTATCCTCATCATACTCATCGAGCTTCATTCTGAAGCCCCCGACTAGTCCGTTGGTGCAGTCGGAAAGCAATGAAGAGCTAGACCTGTCCTCGCAGGTGAACCCTATTGATATCACATCGAGTTTCCCAAAAAATCCCAGGCGACATACGTTGCAGGCACCTCATTCAATTCATTCAACGCCTTCGGGACCATCTTCACCATTTAATAGCAAGCCTTTACCTCATCTACGACGAGACAATACTTATCCTTATCAAGCTCACCAACCTCGCCGTTCCCTCACATTGAACCCAATGACACTACCAACCTCCTCTCCACAAACTCCAGCATTTTTACATTCGAGGAGACCGAGTATAGACAGTTCTCCGCTTCATGCCTCAATGGTCGGCTCTTATGAAGAGAGCATTCTACGGGGACGCATGTCAACCACACCATCTAAGCCTTTAGACTTTGTGGCCCAGATTGGCGTTCTAGGTCACGGCAAGTGCAAGGCAAGTCTTCGCTGTCCTGCTCATGTCACATTACCATTCCCGGCCGTATTCTACAGCTATGAGTCTACAGTCCATGGACGTTCTGGAAAGTCAGAAGACGGGCCTAGCCCTTATGTTGGCCAGGTAGACTTGGAAAATGGACTTCCAAATTCAGACGAAGCACGAGACAAAAAGAAGCGAAGTGCGAACTTGGGACGAATCCGGACAGATGACCTCGACATGGTTGATGGCCCAAACACGAATCAGCTCACAGAAAGAGAGATTCGCAGAGCGGAAAAGCAAAAGCGGAGATCAACATCACCTCGAGCTCCACCCGGAGGCAGTTACAGAATCCCGGAAAAGGGTCAAATACAAATCATTATCAAGAATCCAAACAAAACGGCTGTCAAGCTCTTCCTCGTCCCGTATAACCTAGAAGGCATGGAGCCCGGCACAAAAACTTTCATTCGTCAACGGAGTTATTCGGCAGGCCCTATCATCGACTCTGCACTATCCTCAACACAACAAGTACCTGCGACGAATCCTTTGGACCGACCTACGCTACGCTATCTTGTACATTTGCACATATGTTCTCCTTCTCGCGGTCGTTTCTACTTGTACAAAAGCATTAGAGTTGTTTTCGCAAATCGTGTACCTGATGGAAAGGAAAAACTCCGAAACGAAATTTCTTTACCTGAACCGCGATTCAGTATATATAAACCAGGTCGAGATTCTAGTCTCGGTCTCACTTTAGGCATGGGCGCAGGAGCGAGTCTTGCTGCCGAGAAAGCGTTTCGAAGACGAAGCTCTGGCTTTGGTCTTGGCCCTTCAAATCGGAACTTCGATTCTATGGATGGTATCACCCAGGCTCTAGAAAGAGGGTTCGGAGGCGGCTCATCGTCGACACATGGCCGTGACTTCAGCACAACGCCTGTTCAACCGATCCCATTCAGCTTGTACCGCAAGCCTGTTCGAGGTGAATATGAGAGTGATCATGCATCCGTCCAGGAGCCATCAATGCCATCAGCTGAAAACATTGATATACATCCCTCTCAAGACTCTGGGTCTTCAATGTCTTGGAATAGCACTAGTACGGGCATCGGCGCTTATGACAAGCTCACTAAAGGAGAAAGGGGTTATGGTGGCAATTCTTTTGCCAATTCCCCAGATGGCAAGCAAGTAGCTGAAGGATTGTTGGCGCAGAGGCTTCGAGATCTAGGAGTTGGGATACTAAACCCACAGGATCAATCAGATGGCATTTGAATTCGTGACTGGAGTAAATTTGGGTTTGGATAATACCCGGCATGGAGCATAGGACGATTTTCGAATATTTTGGAGCTAGGTTGGATATAGTTTACTCTTCAGATGGCATATTGGGAAAGGCCCATTGGCGTATTTTGATTATTTCTTACGCTGATCTTTGTATCCTAGTCTACAACAACACTACATTTATATTTTCTGTCTTCGAGACTAGTGTCAAGCTTTTTGGGGTCCTGATCAGTGCGTCGCTACCATGCAGTTTCAAGACCAACACCCGACATCCTAGTGTTGCTCTTCCTCATGAAACAGAACTCGCCACACTATGCGCTCCCGACACTCACAAACAACTCCCAAACAAGCTTGGCGACAAAGCGATTGGTCTACCAAAGATCAGATGAGAACACTCTTCTCACACGATACATCTGACATTGGTTAAACCGTAGCAAGTGCTTTCGTGTATCTGTGGCCCTTTCGTGGCTTAGATGTTTTGTCCATGCTCTAATCTGGACATATTACAACTGTCACTTTCCGATTGCGTTGCTTGGCATCCATCATGAGTATGCTCTGTTCGTCTTAAGGTTCTTCTTCTTCTTGTAGCGATCAGCTATTTCTACAGAGGCTGGTACTCAACATGCATCGTCTTCTTGTCTTATTCCATTTAATATCTTTTGTTTCTGCAGGTATTCTTGATGATATAGGATCGTCCCTGGGGTCGTTGTTAGGGAATAACACGGCCAGTGTGCTGGGCACTTTTCTCGGTGATCATGGGACGGTTATCTTTCAGAATGGGTTGTTGAAGAACACGACGGCTTGTCCGGCCATGAGTGTCATCTTTGCTAGGGGGACTGCGGAGCCTGGTGAGTTTCTTCAGCTATCACTGAATTTACTCTCTTTGGGGATAAAAGCATGGAAGAGAAACGAGACTAACGGAATGAAGGTAATGTCGGCATCTTAACAGGACCGCCCTTCTTCGCAGCAATAGCAGAATACATGAACGGCACCAACCAGCTCGCTATCCAAGGCGTAGACTACCCGGCCGATGTCCCGGGTTTCCTAGCCGGCGGATCAACGCAAGGTGCCAATACCATGTACATATCCCTCCTCCACCTCATCCATAACAACCAACTAACAACCTCCCAGGGCAAAACTAGTAAACAAAACCCTCGCTTCCTGTCCCAACACCCAACTCCTCCTCTCAGGCTATTCCCAAGGTGCCCAAGTCGTGCACCTCGCAACCGCGTCTCTCCCCTCCAATACGACGTCAAAAATATCCTCCGTAGTTCTGTTCGGGGACCCAAAGAACGGGACGGCGGTCAGTGGCGTGGATGCGAGCAAGGTGATGACGTTCTGCAATCCGGGAGATGATATCTGTCAGGGTGGGGATCTGATTACTTTGAGCCACTTGAATTATAGTCTTGATGCGGGGAGTGCGGCTATGTTTGCGTTGGGGACGTCGGGGGCGAAGTTGGGGATTACGAGTCAGAGGTTGAGGCCTGCTGCTGGTGGATTGGGAGGGTGAGATTGCAGACAAGAATACCAGTATGAACGATACGGAGGATACTTGGACGGAGTTTAGCATCAACGATTTGTTATTATGAGAAGATCATGCAAATTTTTGTATCAAGCCAGTCTCCCCTCCAAAAGTACAATCCCAGCAAGCTTACAGCAAGGCCAAGCTACCAAAACTCCATGCAGGAAGCCCCGTACCAAACTCCAACCTAACAAGTGAAAGGCAAGATACAACAGAGCCTGAACATTGGGATCTCCGTGCTCTGGACAAGCGTACAAACTGGCCATTGGAAATTATCGATATTCCACTGCTGGCCGATGGGATGTCCAGCATACTAGCTGGTTGGTGGTGCAAAATAGAATTTCTGCATGTCTAGTTCGATGGTTCATGGGAGCTCGGAGTCGAGACTCACATGAACTATATTACTGGTCAGTGACAAAGTTTGGGATATGGGAATAGTAACTTACTTCCAAGGGAGACCACCTTTTCACCGCCATCGATCTCATTGCATACGGGGTCGTAGACTGCCAAAGTAGTTAGCACTTGACCAAACAGCAGAATTATTGGAAAATCGCTTGGAGCCGAATTCCTTTTGAGGATCAACTTACTATCAATAGTAGGTTTTTCCCACGGATGCTGAGTAACACGGATCTCACACTCATTCGCATTCTTGGTGGGAATACAAGAGAGACGTCCGTCTGGATCAGTGGCTGCTTGACGAGCAGCAACGTAAGCATCTCTATGCTTGTTGACGAGTACAGATTTCCTATCTTCATCGGTTGGGAGTGCGAAGATGGTAAGGGGTGCCAGGATTAGAGTGTGAAGGATGATCTGAATGAGATTCATCTTGGCGGGTGATGATGGGTGCTCAATCTTGTACAATACAATAGCTGGGGATAGTCTTTTGGAGAGGTCGGAAGGGGAAGAGATATCCCAAGTGGCCCGAAAACCGGAAGTTGCTTAAGATTGAGTGCTGCTCGTAGGAATGGGGTATTGTAATCGAAACTGGAAGGAGAGAGTACAAAATGACGGCGTCGCTTACCGGCACTCCTGTTCGGGAAGGGACTATGATTGTGTTGCTCGGAACAAGATATGGATAAGTAGAAGCGATGATCGAAACGGCAGGATAACTATGCAGAAGGAAGGCACGGATGGACAAGAATTGAGGTGTTTATGAAGATAATAGACTTCAACCTCTCTGGGGGTGACTGTAACAATTCAAATCAGCCCATACTTCTTAGAGTCATCTCGACTCCGAGTGTCTGAGATGGTTTCACCCGTAAGAAATAAGAAAACGAGGGCCGGTCTACTTAGATAGAAGAGGGTTTGGTTACTGTAGAGGATGAGAACAGAAATACCAAAGCTCATTAATAACTCCAACAAGCCAACATAAAAGTAGATAAATGAGGAACTTCCCTTTCAATGCATCCCAGGTGATGTGTGTCCTGGCCAATAGTCAAGTCGTAGGTTCACCGATGAGACTGAAAGGAAGGATCTGTAGATGTATGACTTTTACGATAATCTATCCTTGCATCGCCATCTATAAACCTGGTTACGCATCAAAGAAGAAGCACAAGCAAGTCTTTCCCTTCCAATCAAGTGTGAACAGGCAGGCGCTGCGTAGCCAGATGATCTGAAAGAAGGAAAAATAAAAGCACCGGCCGCACTCCCAAATGCAAGTCATCCACCCCACCCGTCATGAGATCATTAATGCATCAACGTCTTTACTTGGCTTCCTCGACCTCATCGGGTTTGGTACCTTCGGCATCAGTCATTTCCTCGTCCTTGCTCTGAGTAGCCTCTTGTGCAAGAGCTGCTTCACGAGCTGCCTTGGCCATCTCTGCCTTCTTCGCAGCTTCGGCCTCGGCCTCTGCTTGAGCTGCAGCACGCTCTGCCTCTACCTTGTCAAAGTAGCGTTGAACGATGGGACCAGCTACAGCACGGATCTCGTCCATCTTGGCGATGTAGACAGCTTTGGTAGCATCCTCACCCTCGTCGTAGAGCCACTCCTATTCTTATATTAGCAAAATTCCTAGTAATGATAAGTCAAAGCTTACCTCGCTAGCCTCAAGCTTAGCCTTCAGCTTTGTCTTCTCGTCCTCGCTGGCGAAATCGGAGTACTGGTCGTCAATCTTATTTCTCATTTCATAGATATAAGTTTCAAGCTCGTTCTTCTTCTCTTCGGTGTCGGCAACAAGCTTGTCTTCCATGATCATAGAAGCTTCTTGCTCGGCAGCTGAAGCCTTGGTAGCCTCCTCGAGAGAAGAGGTACCTGATACAATCGGAAGATCACCCTTTCGGACTTGCTTCTTGACTTTTCGGGTCTTGGGCTTCTCGTCGGTGTCCATCGCCTTTGGAGGTGTTAGTGACTGTTGTCCCAATCGGGGACGCTTGACAGCACGCTCGTCCTCGCAAGAAGCATGAACATGTAGGGGGTCAGGAGGCTCAAAACTCACATCAGCATCCTTCTTTTCGCCATCTTCCTTCTTCTCCTCTGGGATTGGCTCCTCAACCTCCATATCCTCAACATAGTAACCTTGCTCCACATTCAAGATTCCGTGCAAGTTCAGACGTGCCTTGAGCTTGCAGATCATGAAGTCGTTTGATGAATCGGCCTTCACATTCTTGACAGCAAATCGTCCAATCCACGCGTTGGTCTTGCCTGGAAGCATTTCTGGCTTGGCGTACTTTGCCTCGAGGTTGAATGGCTCCTTGCGGTAGAATGTGAGAATCTTGGTTGATGGCATGACATTACCTTTGTTGAAGACAGTCAGGCTGGTATCTTCATCTGGAATGTCAGGTGATTTCTCCCAGGTAAATTCGATCGGGTAGTTGACAATATCGTGAATGGCGAAATCACGGACTCGGAAGACGGGTGAGAGAATGGCACAGCTGAAAGCACATCCTCGAGCAATAGCCTCATCCTGGTTAAGTGTGAAGGAGAGGGTCTTGCCGAAGAATTTCTGGATGCGGTCCTTGAGAGCTGGAACACGCGTGCATCCTCCTACCAACTCAATGATGTCGATATCCTCAACCTTCAACTTAGCCTCAAGTAAAGCTTGCTCTAGTGGGATGTGAGCACGCTTAAGGAGGGGCTCAACGAGCTCCTCAAGACCCTCACGTGTCATCATAGTAGCCACATCGACATCGTTCATCAAGGATTCGATGTTGAGAGGAGCCTGTTGGTTGGCGGACAGGATCTTCTTCAACTTTTCGGCTCCGGCATGAACACGAACCAAAGCCTTGGGGTTGGACTTGATATCGAGCTTGTACTTCTCCTTGAATTCGGCAGCAAAATGGTCGACCAAGGCCTTGTCAAAGTCTCGTCCACCAAAATGACGGTCATATGCGGTTGACTTGACGGTCAATTCACCTTTCCTGAACTCAACAATCGAGCATGTGTAGTTGCTGTGTCCGATGTCGATGAATGCGACACGTCTGGGCTTCTCTTCAGCCGTTGGGAGATCCGTCTTTGTAATGCCGTAGCCAAGGGCAGCTGCAGTGGTATCGTTCATGAGGCGGAGGAGCTTGAGACCAGAGATCTCTGCAGCGTCCATGAGAGCTCTTCGCTGAGCATCGGTAAACCATGCTGGCACACTCATAACCAAATCTGACACTGGAAGCTTTAACTCAGCAGAGGCTGTTTGCTTGATTTTGCTCAGGAACATGGAAACCAGCTGGGTTGCAGTGTATCTTTCCTTCTTGCCCATATATGTAACCTCCGCACCGACCTGGCCATTGATATCGACGAGCGGCGCAGAGACGAAGTCCTGCTCGATTTGCACATCTGGATCGTTAAGTGCCCGGCCTGCTAATCGCTTTAGGGATCCGACGGTATTCTTCAGATTGGAGATTTCTTGGGTCTTCGCAGGCTCTCCGAGGTATCTCGACTTGGGGCCGAAGCCTACTAAAGACCTGAAACGCAGTTAGACATTGAATGGAGGGGATGAGAGATTCGGTTTGACTTACGGTGTGGCTCGATTGCTAAACAACACACATTCGAGATTAGCACACTCTGCACATTGAATTCGGTGGAATTACAAACCTGACTTCATTGACGATGACATCGACGCCACGGTTCCGCGCAACGGCAATAACTGTATTGAGTGTCCCGAAATCTACACCGACAACTGGAGGCAGCAGAGTTAGCAATCCATCAAAGGCTGCGGGACTGGGATGATCAACATACCACTCATTTTCGCGATTACTGTTCTGCACCGTACAATGTAAGCGCTGAAATATCCTTCTGGAAAGAAGAAAATAAACGTTGCGATCAGAAACGATTTGGAGAGTGGGTAGCAAGGCTGGGTGGTTGCGGTGTTGATTTCTTGTGTTTTTTTGGGAGTTTGGAGGGGCGGGTTAAGAAATTTCGTTTATTGGACCTGCTTTTCGTCGACGGCTTTCTTGAACCTTCCTAGTCTTTCGATCTCACTCCACGCCAAAGGATTCCCGAGAAAGTGGATTTAAGGGGATTCTGGCCTGGAATATTGACTTTTCCATATCAAATATTGGGGCTTTCGTCATTTTCTGACACGTGGCGCTGTGTGCAAAATGGAAAGCGCAGCTCCCAACTCGATCACGTGAAGATAGAAGGAGTGGGTGCTGGTTGGCGGGGCAGAGATAGGGCTTGGCTTCACCGATTTATGCTCCTTGCATTTATCTCTTCTCACTTTTATGCACCGATCGTCATTTGCTCTTTCGAATTTGCCAACTTTACATCTATTCTTTGCTACCTGTTGACTACCTAGGTACTAGTCAGAATTTTACAATTCGCCCCACCGGTATCCATGGATGTTTCATGCGCCTCACTTTCACAGCCTTGCCTCGAGCTTGACAGCAACATATAACTCTTTTTTTTCAAAATTGCCAGGATGTCCAGACACCCGCTCAATATCAAATAAGAAGCATGATAGTAAGTTTTACAAGGAAGTACATTCATAAGAAGAGCACAATAAGGTACTTTAGAAGTTCGAAAGTAGGAATACTATCAGCTCTAAAGAACACATTCAATATCGGACATGAGCTTGGATAGCCAAGAGGATGGACTATTCTCTGCCTTTCTGCGAACTTAAGGTGAAAGAGTGTAGTCTCACTCAACATACACCATTCAATGGTACAAGGCTGCATCTAGCCCTGAAAATGGAAATCCGAGTATATGAACCCGGTTCTGTGACAAGCTGTTCAGGGCGGTCAAGATAGACTAAAGCACGATTTGCTGGCAGAAGTACACAAGAACCTGACTCTTTTGATTATTTTTTGCTATTATGTGTCCTATGGCAGTGTACCGATACCTAATAGCTATATTGCCACTAATGCCTTACAAATTTCCCCTTTTATGTATAGCTTTTGCTTGGAGCGTTCATGTACAGGGCCCTGGATACCCCCAAAAGTATGATGCCTCCCAAACCCAAAGACGCCATGCTATGCTATGTAAATATAGGGACAAAAGGGAAATAGGTTGTCGAGCATATGTGTCTTCAAGTTCCGTGTCCTGTACCCGGCCTTGAAGGTGGATGTGACCGTTCTGGATGCAAGATTGGCGACTCAGCTGGAGACTGTCGCGAATGGTCATCGAGCTCAATACCGTCTTCCTCGTTTGATGCCGTTCTGACGAGACTGACTCTGGCCAAAGGACTGCGACGATTTTGAATACTTCCAGTAGATGCCGCAGGTGGAAGTGCAAGTACAGTGGGTGGGGCTTCCAACGCCGGTGAGCTGCTGGGAGGAGATGCTCCATCCCCTGAAGCTACGCTATTGTAGCTGTTATTTCGCCCGTGAGACGGACGAGCATTGTAACCAAGCGACTCGACAGATTCTTTCCATCCAGCCTTGCGTAGTTCTGATTCGGATAGCTCGTAAATATGTCCAACAGGAGGCCCAGTGAAATAAGCTCCTCCAGCGGCTCTTTGACTGGCCTGGGCCATAGCATACTTTTTCCTGTCCTCTTCACCCATAATACTCTCAACACGTCGTGGCATGTATACCGAGCTGATCGTTCCTGCTGAGAAGTTGGAGTCGAACGAGTCTCTAGGATGTACGGGAGGCCGGCCTTGTCCAGCCATTCCACCAATAGTCGTGCTAACCAAAGAGTCATTTTGTTGGTGGTACCACCCGCCGGGTAGGAGCTCAGCTGCTGCAAAGCGACCCTCCACGCGGTCAGGCGGCTGCAATGAAAGACCAGTTCTGACGAGTTGACTGTTCTGAGCCTCAGCAGCTGGCTTGAAGGTCTCAGGAACCACATTGAGATCATCGCCATCAGCTGTTGCCTTCTCGATGGCTTGTTGAGGAGTTGTATTGACATCCGCAGAACCAGCATCCGCTCGTGGTCCACCCCTACCCACTGTTAGTATATTTTAAAAGAGAGATTAAGTTAAAAGGCTCACCATGTACGTTGGCCAGCAGTCAAGATGCCTGTAAGAGGAAGTCAGTACGTTGCACTTCTAAGGATGGGCCATCTAGAGCGGGGATTTGGAATGGTATCGTATGAGCGTCCATGACTTACCATAAACCATGTAATACCAATTGAAAAAGGGATTGACGACAAACATAAGTGGGTAAAGCCAGATCTTGAATCGTCGAAGTTTTGCACCGAAGTAAATCATCATAGCCCAATTCAGACCCAAAGATATCGCAATGAATCCAACTGGGAGATCTGCAATCTTCTTGGATGTGGTAATGATCGAAAGGACCATGATGAAGAACAGGAGAGCCGTTGTCCGAATCGTGTTTTGCATAAATCGAACCACAGCTAAGATTGGATACCGCTTCCAAATTCTGATATCTGTCAACATGCAGACTTCGTTGGTAATAAAACCAAGGAACCATCGTCGGCGTTGCTTGATCAAAGACTGGTATGTCTGGACGGCCTCGGTCTTGCAGAATGCAGAAGTGCACATTTGAATCTGATATCGTTTCTTGGCCCCTATCATAAAGAGATGGGTCAACCATCTATCTTCTCCAAGATGGCACTTTCCGTAATCGAAGAGATCCTCACACTGCTCGGCTTTATCGGCGAAATAGTACTTTGCCATTCTTCTGAAAGCTGAAAATCGTAGCATTGTCAGGGCTCCTGGAAGACAAGTGACAGCACCACAGCCGGATTCCACAGTCCGTTCGAAGAGCTGACCATGAATGTATTCCATGTCTTGCAGTAGAGTAATCAAACTATGCTTCTTCGTGGTTGCAGTGATGACTCCGGTCATGGCTAACATATCTCGAGTATTACCAGGGCTCAGCTCCATGTCATAAACAAAATTCTGCAAACATACCCGGTCCAAGATGCAGTCAGAGTCGATGAACAGGATGAAAAGGTTGTCGTTACGCTTCAAGTACTCTGTGTAGACTTTGTCGATTAGCTTGAACGTATTCTTCTGGCAATGCCTCTTTCCTCCATGAGGGAACCTGGAGACAGTGATACGTGCAGTTCGGTATGTAACGTCAATACTCTTTGGATACGAGTCGAGGGACAGCGGCACTCCGAGTTTTTCAATGGTCTTCAAATAGAGCTCGTCCTCTTGGTCTCCATCAAACGACAGGAAGACGTGAATGCAGGAAGGTGGATAATCACAGTCCACAACAGAATCAACAGCTGTGACCAAGATATCCGGATCCTCTTTGTAGCACGGCATCACAATGACAACTTTCGGTGCTGTGTGTTCGTCTAGAACTTGTTTTATGCGCTTTGTTCGGCCGAGCGAGTGTGTGACCAATTGATATACGCAGAACAGCCATGGAACTGTCAAGAGAGCGGCGAATGACCAAAAGCCGAACCATTGAAGGAAAGTTACCATCGACAGCGGGAAGTATTGGGTAATTTCGCTAGGTAATGGGAGTGTGACGACCATGATAGGGAGGAAAATACATCTGCAAATACATCATTAGTGTTGTTCTTTCAATTCAAGGTCAGATCGAGTCCCTACCGCAGCAGTGTGAAGACTATTGCAACTACAACAGCTAGAACCTTGACCGACCAGTGCTCGGCTTTTTGGAACACCTTCACCAAACAGTACATGAAAGCTGCCAACCACATAAACCATTCGACGAAGGCAGCAATCATGACTGAGCCAACAATGGCGGTATAGATAATCTGCATATAATCGTAAGTCCACTGCCCCACATGCTCTGGATGCTACATATCAAAACAGAGTCACTCACATCCTGTATCGGCCATGGTGATGTATTGTATTGAGACATGCTGGGCAAACGTGCCAAACGAGCGTGCTGATAGAAAGATTGAAAACTCCCGGAGTCCCCTTGGAGAAAATATCACTTTTCCAAAGTGTGTTTCGTGTAGCTGCGTTGACGCAGGAGTCCGAAAAAGAAGCCGCCTAGTGATGGGTGGCTGCATGGAAATGCGTCAGGAGTATGCTCTCGTTCTCCAGAGAAACACCCACCTTAGAATATTGCACCTAGGATCAAGGTGAACTGACGACGAGCACTGCAGAAAAGCCTCCTGATCTACCCATAAAATTGGCAGTAATCCAGACTTTATGAAGTGCAAACAACTCCCGTGACACAATCTTGAGAGTGTGTTGCACCAACGACGAAGCGGGGTTTATGTGCAGGTATGCGGGCCGTTGTGTCGGTTTCGAGAAGTGAATGGGGGAGATGAGTGGTTCAAGTAGTCGTGAATGGCTTCACGGCGTCTAGCAGATGATTCGGGAGAAATTCGTACAATGGCTGTACCGCGTCAATGTCGAACTCGAGCTGCAGGTCTTTCAAGTGGCGGCTGCCAAGTATACTGCTATAGCATTGGAGCTCCAGTGTCTCAGCCGGGAAAGAGAAGGTGAGTGGAACGAGTGAATACTGAGACAATGGCAGTAGAGGCGTCCTAGAACGAGTGTCGAGATCTTAACAAACGAAAAGAAAAGTTACGACGAGGAAGACATGACGGCGGGTAGGGCCGAACTTTGTTTGCAAGTCTTCCTGAGAAAGGCAGAAGAAAAGAAGGACAAGAGAAAGGAAGGCTAGAGGATATTGGGAAGAGAAGTGTTAGCTTGGAAGTCACGATCGTGGTGATGGCTCGGAACCTGTACCGAAGCTCCTCTACTGCGAGGGCGTGGAGCCAACGGAGGTGCTCTGAGATTTAGGTTTGAGTTGGTGCGTCTGTGAGCCTTGTTCTTTGAGAAGTGTACCCATCCGATCCGGGAACCGTGGAACATAAAACGAGCCTTCGTTGGGTCTGAGCTACAACCATACACGCAGGGTGACGTTGAAGTGAAGCTGCATTTAGAAATGGCGGTCGAAGAAGCTTCGGCAGCTTCCTTGCTAAGCGAGCCCTCTCTCTCCGTGAAAAAAGCAGAAGCCCCTGCACACCTGGACACACATCCACATCGTATCATATCCCTGTTACAGATCTTCCACCGCATCAGGAACGACCAATTTTCAACCTCATGGCCCAAAGAAGCATGGAAAAAGCACCAATGTCATGTTCAATGCAATACCTGCCGTCATAAGGGGTCCACGATTTGTTGTTAATATGCTGCTCCTTGTCAATATTATCAGAGATCACCTCAGGGAACATCGTCTCGAAGCCCGAGCAAACGCCCAGAAACGCAAAGACTCACATCTTGTATTCTAGTTCCGTATCGAAGCATCGTTCCCCTTGCGAGTCAACCATATCGTGATCATGAATTGCCATGTCACGATTCTGGACCGGCGGCCATGGTGTCCGGCCTGCAGTGCTTGGATGCATTGGCATCTGTTCCTCGTGTGAGCGCCGTCAACAGCCACTCAGGAACAGATACACTTATTTCAGGAACGTGGAGACGTCTGTAGCCAAGTCGGAAAGACGTGCCTATGTCTAACTGCTTTCTTCCTGGCCGCTGTTCTGGTCGCACCCTCACCTCATGATCACTTCATGCTGCTATGGCAGTAGGACTCCACGAATCTGCTGTCCATTCTGCCGCCGCCGGCGCTTCCTAAGTAGTATATCCTAATAGCTGCCAGACTGGAAGAAAAGATGAGCGGCTCGACTATTGAGACCGATTTCCAAGACTTGTTGGTGCAATCGCTGTATCATGAGTAAGACAAGCGAGCGCAAGTCTCATCAACGGCGCCAGCACAAGCAAGAATCATTGAATACGGTTCACGGACGCCCCTTCTGGGACCAAGAGAACAGACAAAATAGCACATTTTCGGCATCCGACTTGTCCAAACAGTATGAAGACCAAGGCCGTAGATCCCCCAACCGGGCCGTGCACCGAACGAGAATCCCCCCGTCCTTCCGCATGAGCCCCTCCTAAACCCTGGACCTCACTCCCCAAAATCTCGAGATCAGCAAAGACCCATTAGAAATTTTCCTTGCTTCCAAATCCGGGTCAAGAATCAAATTCAGACCACACAATTATCTCATGTGTCATACATAACCACTCGCCACAACTCCAGCTGAACTTGCCCAACAGCAACCAGCACCCGCATAACAAGCCCGCCCAAAAACCCACCTCTCGCCCCAAACGCCCCCAATATGAAAACCAGATCTCTGCCGCTTGACCCAAGCAAAAATCTCTCTGAAACAGATCCACTCGGAAAATTTCCTCGCAGCCAATCCAGAATCACGTGATATGCTTAAGCCAATCAACAACCCCTTGTTTCACCAAAAGAATCGAAACATGGGGTCCGCGTGGTGCCATATTTTTAGATCTCGAATCACTAAACTGACCTTGCTTTTTGTGGCAAACACTTTTCTTTATTTGATGCTATGCGTTTGCATTGCATTCAACCAAGACAGCCTCACTCACGCCATACCTTTCAGCAGCACATGGAAGGATATAATACGGTACGGTATTATGATGGAAAAGAGTGTAGTATTGACGCTCTGCCGTCTTTGTCGCGCGGCTGGCTGGCGGTGAATAGCACGCAGTACGAGTAGTAGTAGTAAGTGACCCGACCAAAGTGGTCTGTCACCAGAAAGAAGAAAAACTTCCCCTGTAACAACATCTCTCCCATCCCGCAGCAGCTGCAAGTTTTCGCAAGTTCTTCCCACAAAAATCTGCTTCGCCTCTCCCAAATAGCTAAACCTCCCTCGTCCATCCACCAAACAACAACAAATGCTCCAAGCCAATTTTTGTTTCCCGCCACCTCGCATCGATCCGTCAGTATTGGAATTCGGTGGTATGATGTTGAAGTGAAGTCTGCAGCACCGAATTCGCACTACTGCCGTTGTAGGAGATGAGCCGAGTCGCTCTCAATCTCTTCGTCCGTCAGCCGAGCCTCTATGATCCGAGAAGATCGCCGAGGTCGACTCTCACAAGTCGCATCGATATGAGCAGAGAAGAAGTGATATTGCCAGTAAGCTCCAAGAAGTCAATCTTGGTAGCAACTAACAGCAGATCTGATCATGTCCTAATATCCCCACACAAAGTGGGGTTGTCATCAGCAAATCGTTTCGTTTTTCGTGTGTACTTGTACAAGAATACGACAGTGAAAGAGCACATATCCACTGGCTGTGCTCAGAGTCATCAAAAAGACTACTTCTTCCGAGGAGGCTTCGAGCCATCACCCAGAGAAGCGTGAGCCTCAAGCATTTCCTTCCTTGTGAGTCTGCCGCGACTACGACCCCTGGCTCTATTAGAGGCCTCGATAATGCGCTGAGAAGCAGAGTTCTCCTCAGAAGACCTAGAGTTCGGAGCAGAAGAAGCAAGACGGCCTTGCCCATCCAAAGGAGATAATGAAGTTTCGGATTGCTCAACATGGGAGAAAGTTGGTTTAGAAGCATACCAATCGACATCACTGAGTTGCAACTTCCTAGCCCGCTGACCACTGCGATTATTGCCAGACTTATCAGGTCTGGAATACGTCAAAGCGGCGGCCTTTTCTAGTCCTGCATTGCGATTGTGAATATTGGGGTTTGGGAATAAGGGGTCATGTGCTGAATCACCATCTTGATCTTCGCCGTCACGAAGATCGTAATTCAGAACCAGGTTTTTGATTCGTTGTTGCTCCTCTCGTTCAGCGGCTTGTTGAGTTTTCATGGCGACCGCGAATGTTGAATCAGAGGGGAGTGCGACGGTTCGAGTCTTGACATATTGTGAGCACAACATCCATCAGAATAGAATTCACAACAGCTTACCTGTTGACGATTGCCACGCTTTGTAAGTAGCGAAAATGCCATTGTCCCTGGAGGGGTCGCATTTCCGCTGGCATGTTCTTCGGCAAAAGACTCGCCGACTGTGTTTGGGTTTTTACGCAACATGGGCAGAGGCACATCGAATGTAGCTTTTCGTTCGTGCTTGCGAGATTCTAGAGATTCAGCCATCATCTTTGCATACTCACGCTCGAAGTCTGCTTCGTCTTCGGGATCAATTTCTTCTTCTTCACGAGTGACAACGATAGCCTCCTCTTCGGAGTCAGAAACCGGTGTGGAAACAGCAGCATCCCCATTGAGGTCGACCTAGTCATGATTAGTATCCTTACAGAACAAAAGTCTGCCGAGCATGGCTTACATCTACTTCTTCGTCTTCCTCAGACTCTTCGTCAGCTTCTTGAAGACCTGCATCAATCTCGTTATCACCCATGCCATCATCTGAAGATCCATCACTGTCTTGCTCCTCAGGTTCGGCAGCTCTATCGATACCAGACGTCTTCGCATCTTTAGCCATGGCAAGTTGGAAAGCTTTCCCGGCTTCTTCGATGTTAGACGCTAGCTTCCATTGGGGTCGAGTCAAAGCAAAAACATCCTGCACGATGAATTCAATATCCATAGGAAGTGGATCTTTCGTGTAGATGTAGTACTGGTTTCGATTAGCTCATTGTTCTTCGGACTTGGACATATGATGCACACCTGAAAGAAGGATAGAAAGTAGTCTAACTTTTGGCCCGATGCTCCTCTGTTGAAGAAAATGCCACAAGTTTCGAGAAGAGTTGCTACTAGGCGAATGCGGAAGAAATCATCAGGCATATCGAAAGGATTTAGGCGACCTGGAACAGGTGGGCCACCTATAAATTGTGTTAGCATGTAGTAGAAACAACCAGGAAATGTAACATACCGTGACCAAACGTCATGATACGATACAAAGTCTCAAAAATAACTGGGTGATCAACCATGCGGTAGTTGTAAAGCTCGCCGAGATACTTGACCTCTGCAAGTCGTCGCTGGTTGAATTTGAAGTCATTTTGTTCCAGTCCGACCACAATGTATTCCAAGACATTATCGATGACTGCTGTAACGAAGTCCTGGTGGTAACGGTACAGAGCGCAAGCCAGAATAGCAAGAAGGTGGATGTTACCATACTTGACTTTTCCAGGTTTTGAGAAGATCTTTTCAAGTATGGCGACAACCTTAGACAATTAGCAAGTAGCAGTAGAACTATACGAAAATATCTTACCTCGGTCTCTTCCCAATGAAGTCTTCGGATTTGCTTCAGGATCTTGGTGTAGTTGCGGTTATTCATATCTAGGTAGACGAGCTTGCGAATGAACAAGTCAATGGGAGTTCGCTCCTTCTGCTGGATAGCAGCTCTGACAGGAGGGTCCACGTAGTAGACGGCGTTCTCAATAAGCATGCGTTCTTGTTGACCAATATGCTGGACGGACTTCTTGCGTTTCAAAGTCTCTAAGAATGAAGCCATACGAGGCGACGTTTCTGGGTTACGTAGCAAGTATCGACCGCAATTCTCAAGCAAATTGCAGATGATCTCAATATTCATCCTTGAAAAATCATCCAAACTGACCTTCAAGCAATGGAAGATTACATGCTCAGGGACGACTCCAAATTTTGTTAATTCGGCAAGGTAGCGGATATTGCCAAGACGAGCTTGACCCAGGAATTCCTTCTCCTTTCTTCGCTGAAGACTGCGAAACTCTTGATCGAGGTGATCAACCAAACCTTTCGTGATATCTGGCATGTATTTCCCTAGTGTAGCCACAAGACGAGAGTATGAGGGCAATAAGTCGCTACGACCTTTTGGAATCTCTTGGACAGCTTTAATGAGCCGGTTTCGGGAAGCCTTGGAGTTGACGAAGCAGAAGTCAATGGCGGCCTGATCAATCAAGTCCTTGTTGGTAAGATCTGGTAGACGAGCGAGAAGCGCATCAACCTGTGCTCCAATGGTTTTATTTGCAATAGCAGTTGACTGGTCGTCCTCTTTGTTGGCTAAAGCATTTTCTGCGGCCGCAGTATCAGCAGGATCGACCTTCTTGCCAACCTGATCATCAGTATCTGCTTTCTTTTTTTTCCCGTCTTCGAGCAGCATTCCCGGAACCTTGCCTTTCAAATCGACCAGGTTCTCGTAAAATCGCCTCTCATCCTCGTCTTCCCAGATTCCTGCTCCATCACCCTCTCCTCGTAGATACTCACCAGTCTTTACAAGGCCAATGCCTCCGCTGCCAGTAGCTGAGCTATCTTCGGAGTCTTTCAACTCCGGCATCTCTGCACCAATGGCATCTGCAAGGACCTGAGAATTTGATACCAAACGTTCTTGAGCCTTAACCGCCTTCTCGTAGTTTGCCTGGCGGTCCTCAAATACCTGACCGGATTTGACATAAGCCTCAGCATCCTTGCGTGCTTGCTTGCTAATAGCCTTTTGGTCTCGGACAAGATGGCTTTTCAAATCCTCAAAGTATCGCTTGAGAATGTTGCGGAATCTTTCCTGTAATTCTGATGAAGCAAGAGGAGGGTCATCGGTACCATTTCCATTAGGTCCAGATTCCTCAGCAGAGTCATCTTCACCATCTGTAGTACCGTTCGAGGACTTTGTTGCACCGTCCTCTTCTACCGTCTTTCGGCCTTCCGATCCTGCTTCCTTGACGCCAAGAATATCCCATCCAAAAGCCTTGACGAATATGACAAGTAATGGCAAGTTGGCATGTTCCCTATCATGACCTAAGAGATCCTTGAGGACTTCTAGTGGAAAGGGTTCGGCTCCACCTCCC
This sequence comes from Mollisia scopiformis, assembly GCF_001500285.1. Lineage (NCBI taxonomy): Eukaryota > Fungi > Ascomycota > Leotiomycetes > Helotiales > Mollisiaceae > Mollisia > Mollisia scopiformis. Next base: position 142,615 of record NW_017263606.1, read on the forward strand.
TTGCTTGACGAACCAGGCTTCGATTTAACTTCAGGGGCTTTTCCAGAACTTGTTGAAAGAGATTCCTTTCCGCGGGAAGCATCGTCAGGTCGGCTGACATCGTCTAGTGTCCTCAATACCCCCACGAGCCATAGTTCCGTAACAACCCGCAGCAGAACTCTTTGGCGTGTAATGCGTTCCTTCTCCTCCTTTTCCCTGGCTTCAGTAGCAAGAGTTTTAAGGATAGACTTCTCCGGCGTAGCTAATCCCTTGCCTACAAGCCATCCGAGGAATTCTGTGAACTCTGCAGGCCCAAATCGTTGATGCAATGCGCTCACTATCTCAACTCCAGCCTCGATTTCTCCGGGCGATTTCAATTTGCACAGCCCTTCGTAACATGCTGATATGATCTCAGAGAGATATTTATGTAGGCTGAGTGTTCGAATCTCTTGCAGGAAGGTGCTGAGGGTTGCAGCAGAAACAGCGGTTCGGAGTCGTTTGATGAATGCTGTATTCTTTTTGAGAGACGAGTCGAGAGACTTGCTCACTTCGTAGACTCCTACATAGAGGTTAGAATTTTATATCCCCCACTTGTTGCTAGACCACTGACCTTTCTCTCCATCCCAAGCACGGTTATTCAATTCGCGCAATTCGCCTGTATTTCACCATTATCAGTACTGTTGTCTGCCGTCTTAACCCCGGCAACAACTCACGCTTCCTCTTGCGATCCATGGGCCTCAATCTGAGCTCGCCCGGACGTGATTTGGTATCTCAAGCAGAATTGTACGTCGTGCCCTTGTGCCCCCACATTCGCGACTTCTAAGGGAACATGAAGGACCAGTGAAAGTAGGACGTTGCAGAAGCAATGAAATGCATCTGAATTGGCGTTTGCGAGACGAGGGAGCCTGGTCGATTGTGTGCGAGATTGCTGGCAACTTTGTGGAATTTGCGATCCGATCTAGAGTTTGGCTTTGAAGTTCGAGCTTTCTGCGTATCGATACAGCAAAGACCGGAATCGTGCCGCTAGTCTAACCTTAACGCGACTTTGACTCACGAACAATTACTCTCCTTCACAATATTTGCACGAATATATAAATGTATTTTTTCTGGTATATTTATTCTATCTGGGACATTGGACGAATACTTTTCGGACGAAGTGAAAGTTTTTGCAAATTCATTCTCACGAGGCACTAAGGGGCCGACCCCTCACCTGCACGGAGCATCTGACTTGCCACACGCCAGTGAATGATGCCCAGACTATTGAGGAGCCGCTTTCACCAGCGATGTAGACTTTTTCATCTCGATATTCTAGACGAAAGCTTCCACAAGGAACAAACGTGTTCAAAGTAATGGCCGATGATTTGCTGTTGATCAGTACCAAAATGCCTTCTCCCCAACATCAATTAGACAGAGCCGCAACATCAAAGTCGAAGGCCAAGGGTCTCCTGAACTGGTCACCCCGCAGAGTGTCTGCTGGTATGGAGACCAAAATTACAAACATGTAATACCACAAAAAGACAGACGAAATGTCTTCCACAGAGGTGTGGTAAAAACAGCGGGAGATAAACTTTTCCTTTGGCTTTCGAGAGCTCAAAAATGGTGAGATACAGCTATGCCCGAGGTCTTTGGGATATAGATCGTCAGTTCGTTGTTTTAAGGTCCGGCAGAATCAGGCTGACCATAACTCCATGCTTCCCAGATCCGGCTCAGACGACGTTGGACAGGGACCTTGTTTTCGACAAGAAGCATTCATTCCATGGTGGAGATCACTATGGACATGACTATTACCTGATCTTGCTAGTCACCTGGAATCCTGCACACGGCGCACGAGGAGAACTTCATTTTGATGATCTGGCGTATGTCAGTTCGCTCATTTCAGTCCTTTTCTCGTTATTGGAGCAATGCAGTAGCGGCGTTACCACTGTTCACGGTACCTGACATCAATCGACGACCCCTGCCCAGTCTATCCAGTGCTCAAGTGGTGCAGCTAAGACAATCAATTCTACAACGAAGGGTTCGCTATATCTTGTTCCGAGTCGAAATGGGTATTCACCCTCTCTTGACCGATTGGCTTGAGTGCAAATGGTCGTGGCCTTACATATCACCAATGATAAGTTTCGGCTCGTCGTGTGAACATCGCCGCAATTCAATGCACTCCAAGCAGTCAACAAGTCCCTTGATTCCTCAGCTCCAGACTGGTTCCAAACTGTGGGACCGGCATTCGTTGGAGCACATGTAAGAGCCGCGCCATTGTTGCAGATGTAGCTAGAGACGTGCAGGCCAGAAAGGTGAGTCGCCTTCTGTTGAGAACATCGTACCTGATATGTGCTGAGTACTATTAAGGCATAGTTCAAAATTGAAAGAACTGGGTGATTTGGGTCATCACTAGACGATCCAGACTTATCCAGAGAAATGGTTGACAAGCCCATGCCAACCAAGATGATGTTCTTCGCAGAGCGAGTATATGTACCCAGAAGAAGTTTATTGGTCTCAGCGAGGTCCCATGGCAATGAAGTCAAAGCAAAGGACACATAGTGACCCACAATGCGAACGAAGACTTGACAGGTGGAATTCGTCTCCGAAAGGTATGAACTCGGTTTCATGCCAGCATTACTTGCATAGAAGAGGATCTGACACATCTCCGGACTGTAACATCAAGCCTGTCCAATGACCAATGGAGCTGACAAGAGAAAAAGCGCCAGAGGAGAAGACCTGGGATATCTGAATCGCGGGGTAAGGAAAAGCCCTCCGAGCTGTCTTCGGGAACATGCACTGTCACTGACGGGAGTGAAGGCTGGCTGCATCATAGATTTTTCCTTGGAGTCGTCGATTTCCTGGGCAGATCTTGACCATCAAATGTCGATGCGATTATACTTTCTTCTTATGTCGCACGTCTGGTTAGTGGCCATAGATAAGGCTAGTATTTAGTCCGCCCGGAGAAGCTTTGTAAACTCGTCGAGAACTCAGACAGCGCACCAATCAGCGCCAAGAGCAATAATATTTTTGCTGATAAGAACCAACACCAAATTCTCGCAGGTCGGGAAATATCAACCCTCCAAGATCTCCGCGGTACTGTCTCGATGCAAGCACTTGCAGTCTTGCTGTACCTGCTAGCATCCCGCATTCTGGAAAGCCCACCAGATCGGTCCACCGACGTTGACTTCCGCGCAGATAATCGTCACTGCCCACAACAGCCCAGAACCCGAGGTTTGTACGAAGGGGAAGAAAGACTCTGCCTCCATTGGAGCCCGTCGAAACATGACGGCCGGCTGCTTATTGTACTTTGCTTCTCCACCATTTTCCTTTCCTCCTCTTTTCATCTTGTATGCTATGAATACATCTTGAGTGCTACCGTACCTTCTATCTTTGTTTTTGCATGCATTGAGGCACCTTCTGCAAGGCTGATCGACCCCCTCCCCTGCAATTCTTTCATCAGTTCGAGGGTGTCCAATACACGGATAGTACACATCTACCAATCATCGCCAAGTCCTTCTCACTCATAGACGATGGCGACCCAGATATCAACAGAGTCTTCTACTTTCTCAGACACACAAACAAAGAAACCTCGACGAGATGCTTCAACGATCTCATTCCAATTTCCACCTACGCCTCCCAAGTCTGAGTATGGGAATGGAGAGTATGATGAATTCTATCCAAATTCGAGAAGGACAAGTTCAGCAGCATCACTTCGATATCCGCTACCTCCTCCGTCAAATCCTCCTACAGAGATTCTCAAAGAAGACCTGAAAACTCCCGACAACCACGTACCCCGCGATCCTCGATTAATACGCCTTACTGGTATCCACCCATTCAATGTCGAAGCACCTCTTAGTGCCCTCTATGATGAAGGCTTCCTCACGTCACCCGAGCTATTCTATGTCCGAAATCATGGCGCCGTACCTCAAGTTGACGATGCATCTATTCCCGATTGGGAGTTTACTATTGAAGGAATGGTTAAGCGTCCAATAAAGATGACTTTGAGAGAACTTATTGCAGAGTACGAACAAATTACGGTTCCAATCACTCTTGTCTGTGCAGGAAATCGACGGAAGGAGCAAAACCAAGTCAGGAAATCAAAAGGTTTCTCATGGGGTGCTGCCGGTGTTTCAACGGCCTTATGGACGGGGGTTTCTCTCATGGATTTGATCAAGAGGGCTATGCCAATGAGAGGCGCTAAATACGTGTGTATGGAAGGTGCTGACAAGCTTCCAAATGGTTACTATGGCACGTCGGTGAAGCTGAACTGGGCCATGGACCCGAATAGAGGCATCATGGTTGCGTACAAGATGAACGGAGAGATGCTTCGCCCTGACCACGGCAAACCATTGCGAGTAGTTGTGCCTGGACAAATCGGTGGTCGAAGTGTCAAGTGGCTCAAGAGACTCATTGTCACAGCGGCACCTAGTGATAATTGGTATCATATCTACGACAACAGGGTTCTTCCTACCATGATCAGTCCCGAACAAAGTGCCAACGAGCCGAAGTGGTGGATGGACGAACGATACGCTATCTATGATTTGAGCACGAACAGTGCTACCGCATATCCAGCCCACGAGGAGCAAGTCTGTCTGGTGAACGGCCCAGAAACGTACCGAGCTCGAGGATACGCTTATGGAGGAGGCGGAAGGAGGATAACGAGAGTGGAAGTAACGCTAGACAAAGGCAAGTCATGGGCTTTGGCCGACATCAGATACCACGAGGATGACTACCGAGATCAAGTCGACGAAAACGAAATGTTATTTGGTGGCAAGCTGGATATGGGTTGGCGAGAAACATGCTTCGCATGGTGCTTTTGGGAAATCGACCTGAAAGTTGAGGATATGAAGCTTTCTGGAGACATCATGGTGAGAGCGATGGATGAGAGCATGAATGTCCAACCACGTGACATGTACTGGAGTGTCCTTGGAATGATGAACAACCCTTGGTATCGAGTAACGATCAGCAAGGAAGGTGATTATCTTCGTTTTGAACATCCCACACAACCTGCTCTTATGCCAGGAGGATGGATGGAAAGAGTGAAAGCAAAGGGTGGAAACCTCAGTAATGGATTCTGGGGAGAGAAAATGGGTGGAGAAGGAGAAGAAGAGGTTATTGTCGAGGCAAAGACCGAAGTGAAGATGACTAAAGACGGTCTTGACAAAGAAATTACGATTGATGAATTACGAAAACACGACACTGATGAAAACCCCTGGTTTGTGGTTAACGGAGAAGTCTATGACGGAACAGCTTTCCTAGAAGGTCATCCTGGAGGAGCAACTAGTATCATCGGAGCAGCAGGTCAAGATGCCACTGAAGAATTCATGGCTATTCGTAAGTCTTGTCTTATCTTATTATCACAATGTTCTCACTAAATATGATTTAGATTCCGAGACAGCCAAAGGCATGATGCCACAATACCACGTTGGTTCCCTTGATGAAGCATCCCGCCGCGTTCTCCAAGACCCCGTAGAAACCATTCCCTCGGAATCTAGCACGCCTCGCCCAACTTTCCTCCAATCAAAACAATGGACCAAAGCCATTCTATCATCCAAAAAGTCAATATCAGCCGACACACGCATATTCTCCTTCTCACTCGAGCACGAAGAACAAATCATTGGGCTGCCAATTGGCCAGCATCTCATGATGCGTCTCCGAGACCCGGTTACCCGAGAAGCCATAATCCGTTCCTACACTCCCATATCCGAAGGAACAGACAAGGGCGTCCTGGATATTCTTATTAAGATCTATCTCGACACCGACGATACACCAGGTGGAAAGATGACCAAAGCCCTCGATGCCATCCCCGTTGGCCATTTTGTCGATTTCAAAGGCCCGACAGGACATTTCGAGTATCTTTCCAAGGGCAGATGTACGATCTCCGGGAAAGAGAGGAAAGTGAAGAAATTCATTATGATCTGCGCCGGAAGTGGAATTACGCCCATCTTTCAAGTCTTACGAGCCGTGCTTAGCGACAAGGAAGACGAGACGGAATGTCTGGTTCTAGACGGCAATCGACTAGAAGAGGATATTCTTTGCAAGGAAGACATGGATCGTCTGGTGAAGGGCAACGAGCATCGTTGCAGACTTCTTTACTCCCTAACAAAACCCGGAGAAGGATGGACAGGTCTAAAAGGACGATTAAGCAAAGAATTACTCGAGAAAGAAGTCGGTACCTGTAAAGTACAGAACGGAGAGGAGCTGGTGCTTATTTGCGGACCGGGTGCGTTGGAGAAGAGTGTTCATAGCCTATTGAACGGAATGGGCTGGAAGGATGAGCATTTGTTGTTCTTCTAGTTCTTTGGTAGCGGAGCATTTTTTATGGGGATTCAAGTTGTATATACTTTTGGGCAGGCTGTCATGCCGGAAGACCCGATTGTGCATGAGTCACTTTGGGATGGCGTACATATTGCATTGCATATCTTACGTTGAACACGCATGGGATATTGGCATTGGCATCTTTCTGCATAGTCACTGTTCCTGTGAAATGTTGCGAACGGTCATAGGTAGACGTGTTATTCCATATAGTCATCACAGAGAACTGGACAATATTTACCTTGAGGTGTCCGATTCAAAGGGATCTCCGCTGTGGGCGGGATATGCGCATTTTGCGCGATCTGCGGTCTCGACCGTCAATCATAAAATTCTAGGCATTTATTACACACAGCGAATACTCATAAAATTGATGTATGGGTCAGCACTCTTCTGCTTTACTTAAAGTGAGTAATCTGCGGGAAGTGAGGTTTGAAGCATCTACCTGGTGTAAGGAGAGACAGCATATGTATTCATCATTTCACGATAATTAGAAGACCATCTTTAGTCGAATCATTGCTCTCAACAATTTGCACATCACATAGATATTATAAGAAAATTCAAGATGCAAGATGTTCTTTTTCTACTCATGATCTACCAAAGCCAAACCAGCCCTTCTTCTGCTGTTGTGCAGTTTGCTGCTCAGCTGCTTTCTCACCACCACCAGACACGCCCTTAACTCCATTTCCAGCCTTCTCCTGCACTTCTCGGCCAGGGTACTCGATGTAGTTCCACGCCGCATCAAAGAACAACGGCTTAACAGGAATCGGCTCCAACTTCGGTGGATACGTAACCAAGTTTTCGAGATCGACTTCTTGGGATGGATACTCGTTCAGTTTCTCGATTAAGGGCTGTCCGTTTTTGAGGCTCGAGTTATTCTGCTGGGGTGAGTTGTTGAAATTGGAGAGTTCGACGAGGGCTCTATGGCGTTGGAGTTCGGCGTCAAGGAGGGACTTGAGGAATGTGGCTTCTGAAGGGGATATGGTGATATTTGGTGGCGAGGAAGAGTCGGAGGTGTCCATGGATGAAGAGAGATGCTGATGAGCTAGAGTGCTCTTTTCTGATGCTCGGGCGAGAAGGGCGAGGGCATTCTTGGGGTTGGACAATAATGCATGAGAACGAGCGATTGTGAGACATCTTAAGTGGAAGGTTAGTTAGCAATGGCTGTGATCGCAGGGGTATCAACTTACTTCAGTGCAGAGAAGTAATGGTGCTTTGATTCTAGCTCTTCGAGAAATTCTGAATCAGCAGCAACGCCAGGAAGCTCCTTGATCGAGTCTAAACTTTGTAGAATTGCGTCATACAATACTGCCTTCTCGCGGAAATGAGCAAGCTTTCGGCCCGTCCCTTCTTCCTTTACTGGCTTCTGGTTCTTCTTCTTGCTCTGGTGAACAGTAGGAGTGTCGAGTGCGGTTCCGTCCCGCTCGCCAACTAGAACTCTGTTTCGTCCTATTCGCCAGCTGACCATTTCATAACTGACTGCTGTCCTGGTAATTTGTAGACTTTGCATTCGCTTGTCACCTTGGCCCACACTTTCTCCCACCAACTCATCGATTGCGTGCTTCGTAGCGTCTACGGCATCCTGGCTTGCAATAAGAATATCATCGTATGCAGATGCTCGTTCTTTGGCCTGAACTGCTGTGACAGATGCCAATGTTTCGGACAACTTCTTTGCAGCTGCGTTAACTGACGCTAACGTAGATGCAATTGCTGCATCCTCAATATCCACTGTACGTGATCTCCAAGTAATCGTTTTCGGGACATCTCCAGATTCTGCAGCTTCGGCTCTGGCTCTTGTCGGGTGCTCATTAAGTACATCGGGGTCTAATTTCTCGACATCAGAGACTAGCTTGCTATCCGACCTGGGAAAGTATTTCCTCGCTATGGTAGGAATAGCAACGGTTCTGGGCAATCTCATCTGGTATGCTCCATAACGTATACTTGGATCGACTGGGTCTGACAGCAGATCCTTGAACATATCGCTCTTTGTAGATGTAGCCAGTGCACTGTATATGATCCGAGCTTCGGAGTAACTCTTCACACACTCCTCCCAGTTCTGCTTCTCGAACTCCTTGGCTCCAGCGAGTGAAGCTGCATACGCACGTGCTTCCAATACATCTTCGCTGTTGGCACCAGTCTGACTGAGGTCGGTGAGAAGTTCGAAGAGGTTCCTGGCATACACAGTGGCTTTGTGTAGCCTTGAGATAATGTGCGATCGAGTTGAGCCAGTAATACCTTGCTTGTCTGCAGAATGTACCTCTCTCATCGACATAGCATGTGCCCAGGCGCGTTCGGAGGTAAGGAGTACTAGATTGACGAATCTAAAGCCAGGTTAGAACATCATAACCTTCTGCACCGCCGATGTGTATCTTGAACTTACTCATGATTGCGCCCAATGTCCTCTGCCGTCACTGGGGTTTTGCTTGTATATTTGGCGGGGGCCTTCTTTGTCGCAACGCCAAGTTTTCGTCGCAGGTTGTGAATACGATTAGACAGCTGTGTCCGATAGCTGCTATAGTCGCCATATAGCTTTGCCTTGTCTCTGCCAGAGACAACAAACTTGGTGACCTCCATCCTTCAAGTTGTGTCAACTCTTTTCGAACAATTGTGTAGTGGGGTCGATTCGCTGCTGACTGTCAGTGTCCGAGCGCTAGACATCGGACCATTCTGCAGTTCACCGAGGACGCTAGCGCTCCTGAAAATAATAATTCGATGTCGTGCAAGACTCATGAGCTTTTGCCTCCTAACCAGTCCGTGTATTTGGGTCTTCAACATAGCCAAAGACTTGTCGCATTTGTGTCTTTGGCAAATCAAATCTGCAATTGAGAACTGATATAAGCTTCTCGAAGCATGTGTAGTGTGGTATTACAACTCATTTCTTATTTATCATATATTACTTCTTGTTAGTAGCTAACTTCTTGATCTTTAGAAATCGTCTGTCCATCCGGGAAAGAACTTTAATCTCACGAGAAAACTTTACAACATAGTCGAAAAGTCTATTTGATGTTATTAGGGAGCATAGGGCATGCTGGAGCGCACTGCAGGATGTCTAGAATCAGGCAGTCTGCGGCGCCTGTTGCCAGCGTCAAGGAAGTCTTTGAAGAGTTGTCGCACACTTCACTCCGGCTTCTGGGCGCACGGCGGAGGTGACCTTGAGCTTTCTCCATTCTGGGCTGCTCTTGTTCAAGCTACAACTCCAGCTCCCGCCGAGCAAGAGGAGGTGCCGTCTACCTCCAGAAGTCTAACGGGGCATACGGGGATACTTCTAGATTTCCTATATCCTGCCGGGACTCTCAACTTTCTGCGGCAATACTCAAACTGGAGTCTGGATCGGCAAGATGGGCGATGGGCGAGGTATGGAGGGGCGAGGATCAGTCAACGTCAATACACTTCTTCAGCAAAAGATAACATGCCAGATACAACTGTCGTATTCACGCCAATGCAAAAAGAGGCGAAGACGAGCACGAAGGACTCGAACACCTCGACTGATGACGATAATATTGATATGCTGGTTAGAAAAATGAGCTTGAACAGGACTACCGATTTTGAAGAAGCGTGGCGGCAATATCTTCTACTACCGTCCGATGAGCAATACATTTTCCGACCTCAGTTGATGCTCTATCTTTCTCCTTCCGACAGGCCCCTCGATGCTGAGAGAGTGATAGATATTTTTGAAAACTTGGGAGAAGAGCAGAAGACAAAAAGCATGTACCGACTTGTGGTCAGATCTTTTTTAAGAATGCGAAATCTGGCGGATGCGATGCGATTGCACCACATGGCTATCGAGAAGCTCGCAATACCTGCAGGGTCGGAGGAGCTGCTTGCGTATCTCTTTGAGAATGGGTCTTGGACACGCGCTATGTCTCTCTGGGAGGATGTCACAAAGGTCGAAGCTCAGCGATCAAATCAAGCGTACAACATATATGGAGTTCTTGACGAGCATCCCAATTTTGCAACTCAAGTATTTGAGTTAGTCGAAGATGTCAATCGCAGACAGGGCATTGAGTCTAGTGATCCGGAGATGACCTCGAGACTCTTGGAGTTCGCTGCCGAGCTGGTCCAGCGGGCATTGCTGTCCACTACGGCCTTTAAGCCATACAAATTCGGTTCTCTATTGCAAATCTTGCAAAAGTGGAAACTTGACAAACCTGTGGTGTACGTGCAAGCGATGCATATGCTTCTGGATTTGAATCAATCTAAGCTGGCAGTACAGTGTTACCGGCATGCTCGCCGTGAAAATGCTAGTTTCTCAAGGCAAGCACTCACACAACTGTTAAAGATATTCTGCGATCATCACAACGTTCTTGGCATGAAACAAATTCTGGATGACTTTTTTCGCATCTATGGAAGGCCAAGTTGGTATGCATACAAGCTGTGTCTGCAAGAATTCGCTGCCAAAGGTGATGCCCGTACTGTTCATGCCCTCTGGGAGCAGTATATCACCCGTTTCACGTCTGACAGCCCATATGGGGTTATGTCTGGGGCAGATTTCGCACCAATTCTCCATGTCCATGCCACTAGAGGCGAACTACACGAAGTGATTAAGTGGTTCGGTAAGATGCAGACGGTTTATCGCGTACGACCAGTAATTCTATGCTGGAACATTCTCCTGAACGCGTATGGAAAAGTCCAGGATTACGAAGGTGCGTACGCTTGTTTCGAGGAGCTACTCAACGACAGCACATGCCGGCCAACTCATTGGACTATTGGTACTATGATGGGAATATGTACTCAGCAGGGCGATATCGATCGCACTATCGAGCTTTACATGCTGGCCGAAAACCTGGGCATCGATAAAAGCTTGGCCATGCTAGATAATTTGGTTCTCTGCCACATCCAAGACGACGACATTGAACAAGCGGAGAAGATTTGTGTCCAAGGACTCAGTATGCAACTGCAAGGAACCAGAACGCGGATGTGGAATAACCTTCTGGTTGCTTACGCTCAGCGCCGGGATTTGAACAACGTGAACCGGGTTCTACAACGCATGTCTGAGGCTGGTATTGATTATGATCTCTACACCTATTCCGCGTTAATGCAGGCTCTGTGTATGGTGAAGCAACCAGACCGTGCATACCAGATACTCCGAGAAGTCATGCCTGAAGCTGGTATCAGGGCCACGAACTTCCATTACGCTGTTGTTATGGGTGGCTTTGTTGCCAATGGCGAGCCGAAGAAAGCTTTCTATGTGCAAAATCGTATGTTGAAGGGAGGACTGAGGGATTCTGGAAGCACGAAGTTGATAGCGCTGAAGGCCGGACTTGCCAAGGACGAGAAAATGTTCATTGATGGCACACCTCAGGAAGTGATGCAAAGAGCGATGCAAATGTTCCAAGATGCCATGGCGACAATGGATACCGAAGACATTGTAGCCGTCCCGAAAAAAGGTGCCGCTCGATATTCCATGGACGTCGCCTACCCGTCCATGTTCTATAGCTATGTGATGCATATTCTTGCTTCGAGCTCGGACACAGCTTCAGTCGATCAACTTTATGCCGAATTTATGAGCATTCTTCCGGAATCTCGTCAAGAGCACACGCCTCTCCAAGTCATGTCAGCTCTGATGTTTGCTAAACTTCGCGACGAAGACCATAACAGCGTTGAAGAGTGTTGGCGTCTCTCTTTGGCACAGGCAAAGGAGCGGGGACAACCGTTGCCTCCCATCTCGACTGGATCCCCAGAGCACCACAGCAACGAACCCCCGCTTTCACCACATAAAATTGTGCCAGCTCATCGATACGATATTTCCAAGCATGTCTACTTGTACCTGGATTCTCTAGCTATGCAGAACAAGATAACCACCATGATCGAAACCGTAGACGGTGTCATCGAAGACGGTTTCTTCCTCGACAACCGCACCTGGAACCACTACATCCAACTCCTCTCCCAGAAATACAGCTACAAGCTAGCTTTCCAACATTGCGAGCAGAAGCTGATGGACAACTGGACCGGTTGGCAAATGATTCGATGGCAGGCACCAGTACGCAACCGTCTGCCGTTCGACCTCCGCAATCTCCGCAAACAAAGCAAACATCTACGACCGATCCACATCACATTACTCTACCTCGCCCGATCGCTTCTAGATATCCAGTCCATGGCTGCGGAATCTAGGTCTACCGAAGTGCTTTTAGATGATATACGACACAGTTGCCCGAAGACGGTGAAGGCGATTGAGACGATGCCGCGAACTGATACTGAGATTGAGAGACGGATACTTAGAGAATGGTAGGAGGTGTTTTAGTAGGGTGTTGTGGGTGTTGTGGGTGTTAGATCCGTGTGTTGTACTATACTTGTATTTCAGAGCGATTAGAATTGTACAATATGTACAAATGTATGAAATACTCCACGTCAAACTATGTTCACTTGCGTCTGGTGAATTCAAAGATTGTCGGGAAAGGAGTTGAAGACTTTGGACCTTGAAGCTCATTTTCACATTCAAACCTTTTATTCTCGTTTAGACACAAGGACAACCAAAACAAACAGGACTAAGAAACAAAGTCACAATTTCAAGAACGTAGTTCAAGGCCGAAAAAATAATAATATTCAAATTCTTATCTAGATTCAACAAAACTACACACGAAGTTAACCAAGAATAAGGAAAGGGGACGACTTATCTCCAACAAGCATTTATTGCCAATCTTTTCCTTTTCCTGACTCGGGTTCTAGCAAAGGGTGGATGTTTGGCCACGTTAGTCATTCAGTCAGTCAGTTACAAGGTATCATTTATCTCCTTTTGTTTGGCTTTGGGAGTTAGGTACTGACCTGTGAGGAAAAAAAGGGCGGAGAGATGAAAGGTGAGGGGAGGAGATGGATCTGTGAATTCATGAGCGCTGGGGGGCTGGAGACTTACGGTGAGAGGTTATATATGCTTTTTTTTTGGAAGTCTGTCATGTGGTTGAGACAATTGTATGGGATGCGTCTGCGTTGTATCAGTGGTTGTTAGATCTGAGTTGTTAGCAGGAAGCATGTGGGAAAGGGAGTCCAGTTTGGGAGGTTAGGAAATACTTCAAGATCGGGGCCAGGGATCAGCTGTAGTCCTCAAGGAGGCAGTTCCATTGGATCTTGATCCTGTAGAAGTAAAGGGTTTGGCCCTGCCGGAGTCCGGTAGCTGGCTTATCCAGAAATAAGTTTGCTACTGATGACCAGTTAGTAGGGTGAATGCTGTCAAGGAAGAGGGGAGAATCAAACGTTGAATCAAGATGAGTTTAATAGGTTCTGTTTCCTGGAGATTACATTAGCTTTTAGGAAGGAAACTTATATGCGATAGTTGTATCCTAGGAAGACGCCGGCCGCGTCCTAGAAATATTTTGGGATACTCGGTAAGCACGAGAAGTCCAGTCTAGTTAGTATAATTCCAGAGTTCTTGCTTGATGGGGCGGTTAGTATCCTAGGGAAAGTTGAGGTACCTGGAGCCTTAATGAGATTCCACCCATAAGTTCTGCTGATTCCAGTTAGCTTGCAAGGGGTACGTACAGCTCTGTTCTTGGCAGGAATCCATAACCAGGTTCCAAACAAAAGTCGCCGGAGAGAAAACTGAAGGCTCGAGGAAGTGGTCACTGAGGTCCAGGGTCAGAGATCCTGAAGTATTGAGGTTCCAAGTATTCCTAGAGTCGTAACCAAATAGATGTGTAGGTGTCGCTTGATGTCGAAAATCTGTATCACTTTTAGCGTTCTTGGGAGGGAGCTTACTCTGCAGAGGGTGGAAGAGATCGAGAAAGTTAGAGCAAAAAGGACATTGGCCAAGATTCGTTGTTTCCGCAAATTGCCAGAAAGGGGTGTTCTCAAAGATGAACAAGGGTGATCCAGCTCCTGGATGTCAAGCGTATGAAGTCGTGAAGATATCTAGGGAACTGGATGGTTACGACTCACAGGGTAGAGTGAGTTATAGTTCATGGGATTCATACCATCTGTAATAGCTTGACTGTTGGTATCACAGGCTGGATCCAGACCAGATGTCCAAGCAGTCCAGAAGTCGGGTTCGTTTGAAATTCTTGCTTGTCTTGATAAGTGGTTGCCATGGATTTGTTTCGATATTCAGATCCGGACTCCGGATTTTAGAGCTATGAAGTAGTGAACGTGGCCGCTCTGAGGGACCTATGTATTAGCAGGAGTATACAGCAGAGATGATCATGCAGGCTTCGGGTTGACAGTATGTTCCGCGTTCGAAGACAAAGCAGGTCAGATCGATGATGCAGAGAATCCAGTGTGTACATATTCTTCCAGTCCTTCTTTTGGCTCGATCTTTGAATGAATTTCTGTTCTCTGCATTAGTGACTTGCACAAAGAGAGGGGCCCGGTATGAGGCAGGTATTAACGCGGTTTGGTAATGTAGAGCGACTTGGCTGCTTTTATGATCTGAAGAATTGTTGGTGGAAGATCGCTTTGTGTTCGGTGGTTGGGAACGATTTGTGTTTCTCGTACTTCCAGGTTTCCTGTACTGTGTTAATACATCTCTTGAATACTGTGGAATGGAACGGGTATCAATCGGTAGAAAATGTTTTCAATCTTGGTCCGATTTGTTATCCTGTATTGGGTTGTTCGCTTGAAGAGGCTCTTGGAGGCTGGTGATGGAACTTTTACTACGAAGTACTCTTCTCTATTATATAAAACCTCGCAGAAATGACGTCTGATTATGCCCGCCCACACGGCCGAGAAGGCTATTCGGCGATGAGGCTCAAAACATTAGCTTCGCACGAGAGCGTCGGCACCTTTCACACCAGCCTCGATCAGCCACATCTGATCACGATTCAGAAGCTCGCCAGGATCGAGCATAAGATCAATCGATTACGCGAGGATCTGTTTTGGCAGGGCTGAGCTTCGTCATCATCCTTAAATGTTCTAGAAATAGCACCGACGAAGAGGATACACGAGTCACGTGAGCATGCACTCCTCCGAGCCTGCGGAAAAAGGGGCCGAATTGAAGGAGGACCAGTAATAAAAGGAACAATAACCAATACAATACGAATGGAGCTCTCCTGTCTGTGTTTGAGAGGAATGGGCAAATTTCTGCCTCTTTTGGGCCTGCATAGGCTGAGGTGTAAATTCTCAGAAAAACAACTTCACAACCAATTGGCCTCACTGGGATTTTCCAAGCGCAGGCGACTTATATTACATATACTTAGATATAGGTTAAAAGCCAGAGGACTATCCCTCAGAGCTGAAGAGGAATTTGTGTGGACAGTAAAGGAGGCAGACGAATGAGGAAGTGTCCGAATGAAGTCTCCAGAAACTACTGCCGTGACACTTGTTCACGGAATCCCATTGGAGCAAAGTTTCTTGAAACGCAGGTACGCATAACATGCCGTGTTCACACAGATCCGCACTTGTAGTGTCCGTTCGCAGAGCCTCAGAAGCCACTTCCGTGGTAAAAATGCAGGTGGCAAACTTTCAACCTCGGTTTCGAAAAGAATGGAAAAGCGAAAAGCCAGACCTTGCAAAGAAGAAGTCGATCTCGAGAAAATGTGGAGAAGGGTTGAGACTGGCTAGTGGCGCCAGTGGCGATGCCAGGTGGCTGGAATATCTGGTCGCAGGGTCGACTTTGGTGCTTACGTAAGGCATCGAGGCAAACAAAGGGGTCCTCTCCCAACAGATTGTGTTGAGCTTGCCTCGAAAGAGAAATAAGTGGACTTCTCGCATTCTGTCTGGTGGTTGTTTCTATGTGGCACGGCGCCATGCAGGTCCCCTGATATTTTGACATCGGGCCAAACACGTAACGAAGCGCGAAGTGAAGCACGACAAGAGGCCATGCTGACGAGAAATATAATCGAATGAAGCAAAAGCACCTCAAGATATCGAAAGGAACAAATAACGGGACGTGCCAATGCACGTTGCTGAAGAAGTTAAGGGACAACCGGCAAAGATGCAAGTTCGAGAAGGTGAACCCTGAATTTCTTTAGCGGAAACGATTTGGGAACTTTATTTTGCGGTTGGACAAGATCAGACGAACAGACTTCCGCCTGGTGGTGATGAATGAAAGAAAGAAAGAAAGAACAACAACATGAATGTGCGTGATACCTATGGTGATCCACAGAGTTTTCATGATGATAGAATGTTCGGACTGGCGGATGTGACTTCTCCAGCTCTGAATGTCATGTTCGTGAGGTTCCTTCTTTTTGGATGGTCCAAGCTTCTTGGAGAATTTGTTGGGACACGACGAAGAAGGCACGCAGCATCATCCTCGGGACGACGCAAACAATTCACTCGTGATAATTCTGCAGCAGTCATTCGATCTGGACGCGTAAATCCATCGCCCATTCGAATCTCAGGCCATTCCAATCGCGGTCCCATCAAATTTTACCTTTCCGCCTGGAAGAAGTCGGAGCGCGTACAGTACAGTTCAGGAAACGAGTTGCGACTGCCCCAGTCTAGTCCAGTCCAGTCCAACCTTCCAACTTGGATCCACAGTCTTTCTCGCACCCCAACGCTAGTTCCCCCACCGATCTCAACAAGCCCCTCTTCAAACTCGCAAAAAAACGTTACCGACCACTTACTAGGGCTTAGTGCATTTGAAACACTTTGAGCTTTATAACTCTTTTCCTCTCCGCCTCCCACCCTCACTTTTCCTCTTCCTTCCTCACGACATTCCACCTTCCTCTGCCATCCCACAACCATGGCAACTCACGCACAACAACCTCCATCATCGATGGCTTCTCCATCAGAGCCCATTCGTAACAAGAAGTACGATCCCAAGAAGCCACACATCACCGAGGAACCCATTACCAAGTACAACTGGTACAAGCACGTAAACTGGCTGAATGTCACCCTCATCGTTGGTCTGCCAATATACGGTCTCGTTGCTTCCTACTGGACCCCTCTGCAATGGAAGACCGCTGTCTGGGCTATTGCCTACTATTTCATGACTGGTCTTGGAATCACGGCCGGTAAGCTCACACTTCTCGGACCCTTTTAGTGAAAAGTTACTAACATTGCAACCGCAGGTTACCACAGACTTTGGGCACACACTTCATATTCCGCGACAACTCCCCTGAAGATCTTCCTGGCTGCTGTTGGTGGTGGAGCCGTCGAGGGTTCAATCAGATGGTGGTCGAGAGATCACCGAGCCCATCACAGATACACCGATACCGACAAGGACCCATACTCCGTCCGCAAGGGTCTTCTCTATTCTCACATTGGATGGATGATCATGAAGCAAAATCCCAAGCGTATTGGCCGTACCGATATTTCCGACTTGAACGATGATCCAGTCGTTGTCTGGCAACATCGCAACTATATCAAGACTGTTATCTTCATGGGCATGGTCTTCCCCTGCCTCGTCACCGGTCTTGGATGGGGTGACTGGATGGGTGGTTTCATCTACGCCGGTATCCTGCGAATCTTTTTCGTCCAACAAGCCACCTTCTGCGTCAACTCATTGGCCCACTGGCTCGGTGACCAGCCATTCGACGACCGCAACTCTCCTCGTGACCACGTCATCACTGCTCTTGTCACTCTCGGAGAGGGCTACCATAACTTCCACCACGAGTTCCCTTCCGACTACCGCAATGCTATCGAATGGCATCAATATGATCCCACTAAGTGGTCCATCTGGATCTGGAAGCAACTCGGTCTTGCCTATGATTTGAAGCAATTCAAGCAAAATGAAATTGAGAAGGGCCGTCTCCAACAATTGCAAAAGAAGCTCGACCAGAAGAGACAGACTCTCGACTGGGGTATTCCTCTGGAGCAACTGCCAATCATCGACTGGGACGAGTATCAAACCCGAGCCAAGAACGGTGACGCCCTTGTTGCTGTTGCTGGTGTCGTTCACGATGTTGGTGCCTTCATCAAGGAGCACCCAGGTGGAAAGGCCTTGATCACCTCTGGCATAGGCAAGGACGCTACCGCTATCTTCAACGGTGGTGTCTATAACCACTCCAATGCTGCACACAACTTGCTATCTACAATGCGTGTCGGTGTCATTCGAGGAGGTTGCGAGGTCGAGATCTGGAAGCGAGCACAACGGGAAAACAAGGACATCTCCTTTGTCTCCGACTCAGCAGGAAAGAAGATCATCCGGGCTGGAAGTCAGGTTACGCGCATAGCAGAGCCAGTGGCATCAGCCGATGCTGCGTAAATTTCCTGTGCTATGAATAATGAGTCGATGACAAAAAGATATGTCTGGCTGAGAGACCTCAAAAGATTGCATTTTGCTTGTTGTTTCTGAGCGTGGGATTTTTTTAGAAGGCGTTATCGGTGGGACACGTCTTTTTTATTCCATAACATCTCTCGAATGAGCGAGAGCATAGCAAGCACATTCATGCACTCATTGTATCTCACGGTATTGTAACAATTTTGTGGGGAATGGGTTGGGGTGAGATGAGTAAATAGGCCTAGGGGTCTGAATCACAGTGAAATACAAGAATACATTCACCAAAACCTGTGTACTAAACCTGACTTGAGTGATCGTCTCCCACGACTTATCAACCGACCAACCATTCCAGAGTGTCAGTATCACATGTCTCTCTCCATCTCTTTCGTTCTCGCTTTCGGCTCCACAGCTCCCAACGAAACACATCTACACGTCATACAGTACCTAGGTAAGTATCATATGCCAAAGCCAGAACACCCAATACTCGAAGTTGGCATTTGTTGAAAATTATTGTTGAATTTGAAAGAGGGAGATAAGGAAGACCTGTGTTTATCGAACGGAAAAGAGCATGTGAAAGTTGTTTTTTTGGTGATTGGTTAATATGCACAAGTAGTGGAAGGATAGGGGAATGACATGTGAGAGAGATAGGTGGGAGTGATTGAGTTTGGCTTTGGGGTTACGGGACGGGGAGGCTACTGGTAGTGGTGGTGTTTAGGTAGGGTAGCTTTCGGCCGGCGAACGAAGAGTTTGGGGGCTTTTTATTTTGTTGCGTGTCGTGATGCCTGAACAGGTTTTTGGGGATTGTGAGGTTTTTGAGTGAGATGGAGAGATGGAGAGGGGAAAGGGGAAGGATGAAGGGATTTTTGTTGCACGTCGCACAGGAGTTCACTTCCGCTGGGCAGGGGGATCGAGCCCCGATGTTCCGAGGGGGCGGAGGTGGGTTCCGGCGAATAAGATATAATAACTATTCGTTATTGATACATATCAGGGTGGGTTAGGGGAGGCGGGGAGAGTAATGTTGTATTTGTATTGAGGGTTTGTTCTATGTTCTATGGCATTTCTGCTTTCTTTCTTGCTTTCTAGGTCTTGAGTGAACACCATTATTGGATGGATTATAATCATATCTTCGGTATCTCGGGATCAATACTGACTATTACGGCAACCATCATTAGTACATTTTTGACTTATGGGGAAATAGGGACGGATAACCTTTCCCATGCTCACAAGTCGCCATAATAGCCCCGTCTCTCTCCCTTCTCATAACACCCTTCAAACTACAAAGTCTCTTTCCAGCATGCACGACCTCACTTTCAACTAACACCGCCTCGCCCGCAGGGATAGGACGAATGTACGTTACGTTCAAGGTTCGGGAGACGCCTGCATAGACCCAGAAGCCGGGTTCTGCAATCGGTGCTAAGGCTGTGGTTGTTGCGGCGTCGCTGGGTGGTGGTTAGCATCATAATCGCTTCCGACTAGAAATGGGGTATAACAGAAGTGCTACTCACAAAATGGTCGAGGTACAGCCACCGTGCAGGTTCCCGAGTCGGTTGCAGTGTTCTGGCTTGACGACGTATCTGAATACTGTCTTGCCGGGGTTCTTGGACGCGGAGAGGAGTTTGAGATCGGAGCGGAACATTGATGCTGCCCAGCCCTGGGTTGGTGTTAGTTTGTGGTATTTGAGAGGTAGATTGGTTATAGAAGAAACGTGGTGTGGGTGTTTTTGGAGATGATTGTATGAAAATTTTGCTGCGAAGTATGAAGGGTCTTGTTTCGACTCTGGATTGAACAGGTCGACTGTATCAACAATTCCTTCTAAGGAGACTACCACAGGACGTTTTGAAGTCTACAGCACTTGAGTAACATCGAAATGCTATAATACAATGGGAAAAAAACATTGAGTCTTTGGATGTATACTTTGATGTCCTGTCTGAAACTTCCACCTTCGAGACAGATCTACAGAAGAGAACTCGCCATGCAGGACTTATAGAAGCAGATACAGAATAAAACAAGAAGGACGAGTCAAGCACGCACACCTGGATCAAATCTTCACCAACAAAACGAATGTCGACATGCTTACTTGGTATATATCCTCGCTCAATGAATCGAAAAATAATCCCTTGACTCTATCCTCAGATGAAACATCGTCGTCAATTGAAATTCCTATCAGTTCTTTCCCCTCAGCCACTCCAGGCATCGAAACCTTCGTCTTCTTAGGAGTCATAATTCCTGATCGTACAGTTGTTGAGAGTTCCAAGAACCATCTTCAAGATCTGGGGTACAGACGCCGAAGTGGTACTCCGGTACCGAGGCTGATACGTTTCTGCTCGGATTCGGGTAAGCGTCCGAATCGGGATTAACGCGCCAAGATTTTCGTCGCGTATCGTGCATTTGACTGTTTACATCGCGATTTTTGGTGTAAATAAAGACGACAAATTCGACAATACCAGCGACGACGTCGCCGTTACGCCAAAATGAAGATTGTGGAAGTTATCATTGATGTATGCGACTATGCTAAATGTTTGTGAGAATCTGCTGACAAGCACAGGGCTTCAAGTCGTACGCTGTACGCACTGTTATTTCAGGATGGGATGGTAAGATTATTCGCTGCACGATGAGTGCACTGCTGATCCCTTTGTAGATTCTTTCAATTCGATTACGGGTCTAAATGGAAGTGGAAAGAGCAATATATTAGACAGTCTGTGTTTTTGCCTGGGCATCACACAGTTGACCACAGTTCGAGCGCAGAATCTCCAGGTATTTACTCCTCTGCCCTCTGTAGCGTTTGATGCTGATACCATATGCTAGGATTTAATTTACAAGCGTGGACAAGCTGGAGTAACGAAAGCAAGTGTGACGATAGTCTTCGACAATCGGGACAAGAAGAAGTCTCCAATCGGCTTCGAAGAATATGCCCAAATCAGCGTCACTCGGCAGATTGTGCTGGGAGGCACAAGCAAGTATCTTATCAATGGGCACCGAGCACAGCAGCAGACTGTTCAAAACCTGTTCCAGTCTGTAGGCTTAAATATCAACAATCCCAACTTTCTCATCATGCAAGGTCGAATCACAAAGGTACTGAACATGAAGGCGGTTGAGATTCTGGCTATGATCGAAGAAGCAGCTGGCACACGAATGTTCGAGGATAGGAGAGACAAAGCCTTCAAGACTATGGCGAAGAAGGAGATGAAAGTCCAAGAGATTACAGAACTGCTCAGAGAAGAGATTGAGCCAAAACTTGAGAAGTTAAGGACAGAAAAGCGAGCTTTCCTAGATTTCCAACAGACACAAAGCGACCTTGAGCGATTAACAAGAGTCGTCGTGGCGCACGACTATGTCAAGAATCAAGAGAAGCTCAAACAATCAGCTGGAGATTTGGAGCTCAAGAAGCAACGACAGAAGGATCTCGAGGACAACGCTGTCAGGTTAAAGAACGAGATTGAGAATCTCGCAGAAGACGTCAGAAGAGTCAAGTCGCAACGAGACAAGGAGCTGAAGAAAGGGGGCAAGGCTCAAGCCATGGAGGAAGAAGTGAAGAAGCACTCGAATGAGCTTGTTCGTCTGTCGACGGTCATGGACTTGAAGAAATCAAGCATGGCCGAAGAGAAAGAACGAAAGTCTACGATTCAGAAGACAGTTTCTGAAATGGAGACTCTCCTGAAGCAGAAGACCAAGGTGTATGAGAAGATCCAAGCTCAGTATGACAAGGCGAAGGACGAGCTGGAGAAGCAAAGCCAGGAAGCAGAGACCAAGGAAGAATTGCTCCAAACCTTACAGACCGGTGTGGCCTCGAAAGAAGGCCAGGAAAGTGGGTACCAAGGCCAACTTCAGGACGCCAGAAATCGAGCCAGTGCTGCATCGACAGAACAGGAGCAAGCCAAGTTGAAAATTGCCCATCTCGAGAAACGAATTAAGGAAGAAGAACCTCGAGCTAAGAAAGCTAAGGAGCAGAATGCCGGTCTGCTCAGTGAACTTGAAGGCCTTCGATCACAAGCACAGAAGTTGGAGAAGGAATTGGGTAAGCTGGGCTTCGAGGCTGGAAAAGAAGATGACATGTACAAGCAAGAGAGCACACTTCAGCAGACCATCAGGAAGCTTCGCGAGCAGTCTGATGGAATGAAGCGAAAGGTGGCCAACATCGACTTCAATTATGCGGATCCAACACCAAACTTTGACCGATCAAAGGTCAAAGGTCTGGTTGCTCAATTGTTCACTCTGGACAAAGACAAGACCGAAGCTGGAACCGCGCTGGAGATTTGTGCAGGAGGACGACTCTATAATGTGGTTGTCGACACTGAAGTTACTGGCACACAATTGCTTCAAAACGGCAAACTCAGGAAACGTGTCACTATTATTCCTCTCAACAAGATTGCTGCATTCAGAGCATCTGCTGAGAAGATTGGTGCAGCCCAAAAGATTGCTCCAGGGATGGTTCATCTTGCCTTATCACTCATCGGATATGACGATGAAGTTTCTACGGCCATGGACTACGTTTTTGGTAACACTTTGATCTGTGCCGATGCCGCGACTGCAAAGAGAGTTACCTTCGATCCTGCTGTTCGAATGAAGAGTATTACTTTGGAAGGAGACTCGTACGATCCCTCTGGAACATTGTCTGGTGGTAGCGCGCCAAATTCGAGCGGTGTTCTGGTGACTCTTCAGAAACTCAATGAGCTGACGAAGGAGTTGAAGTCTCAAGAGGCCACGCTCGCTGAATTACAAACAACAATGGCACGGGAGAAGAAGAAGCTTGACCAAGCCAAGCGAATCAAGCAAGATCTTGATCTTAAATCTCATGAGATTAAGCTCACAGAGGAACAGATTGGCGGCAATTCATCCTCATCGATCATTCAGGAGGTCGAGAACATGAAGACGTCGATAGTACAGCTGGAAACTGATCTTACAGAAGCCAAAAAACGGCAAGACGAGGCCAACAAAGACGTCAAGCGTATTGAGAAGGACATGAAGGACTTTGATAACAACAAAGATGGCAAGCTTGTTGAACTGCAGAAGTCTTTGGATGCTTTGAGAAAGGCACTTACCAAGGATTCCGCCTCTGTCAAAGCTCTCCAAAAGGAGCTTCAAGGTGCCCGGCTGGATTCGGAACAAGTTGGGGGTGATCTTGCTGCTGCTCAAGAGCAACTGCAGGAGGTTGAACTTACTTTGAAAGCTCAGGCCGAGGAAATTGCAGCATTGGTCTCTGAGCAAGCACAGATGAAGGTTGGTCCCTCTGATGAATGAGGTTTCAAATCACTGACGGTTTAGGATACCCTGGATGTCGCACAAGCACATCTTGACGATGAACGTGCCAAGTTGACTGGATTTGACGATGAGCTTCGATCGCTGGAAGAAGCATCTCGCTCGAAAGCATCTCGGATCACCGAGGAAAGCCTCGAAATGCAGAAACTTGGCCATCAAGTCGAGAAGTTTCACAAGGAGCAACAGAATGCTGTTCAGACCGTGGCACATATGGAGAAGGAGCACGAGTGGATTGCTGACGAGAAGGACAACTTTGGTCGAACTGGAACGCCATACGATTTCAAGGGCCAGAACATTGCTGAATGTAAATCATCTCTTCGAAACCTCACCGAGCGATTCCAAGGCATGAAGAAGAAGATCAACCCTAAAGTCATGAACATGATTGACAGTGTTGAGAAGAAGGAAGTCTCATTGAAGAACATGATGAAGACGGTCATCAGAGACAAGAAGAAGATCGAGGAGACAATCGTGACTTTGGACGAGTACAAGAAGAAAGCTCTACACGAGACCTGGACCAAGGTCAATAAAGATTTCGGACAGATCTTTGGAGAGCTATTGCCTGGGAGTTTTGCCAAACTTGATCCTCCGGAGGGCAAGACCATCAATGAAGGATTGGAGTTCAAAGTATCACTAGGTTTGTGGCACACCCCCTTCAAGATAGCCTTTGATCACTAACAAAAAACCTCAGGCAAAGTATGGAAACAGAGTCTCACGGAACTGTCGGGTGGTCAACGTTCACTAATCGCACTTTCTCTCATCATGGCTCTTCTCCAATTCAAACCAGCACCCATGTATATCCTAGACGAGGTCGACGCAGCTTTGGACGAGTCACATACTCAGAACATCGGCCGACTCATCAAAACGAGATTCAAGGGCAGTCAGTTCATCGTTGTCAGTTTGAAGGATGGCATGTTCACAAACGCGAATCGGATCTTCAAGACAAGATTCACCGAGGGGACATCGGTGGTTCAGGCGCTTACTGGTGCTGACTTCAAGTAAACGGTTCGAATCAGGCTGGGAGTTGGTACATGGACGATTAATGTTTGTGGTGCATATGGGTTTTGGAGTTTGGCCATTTGAGGCTCTGGTACTGGTATTGGACTACCCGGGCAGGTTAATGACTGTATGAATACCGAACATTGATGAAAGAGATCTGAAAACACGTGAATATCACGCTTACCCCTGAACAAAGCGAAATGATACGATGTCTCATTGGCCCTGAGCCACACAAGCCCCTTGAATGTTCCCATTGGTGTTCTTTGTCCACGAGGCCTCACTTCATCACTTTATCCAAAGCTAACCACCGCATCATCTTGGCTGCAGACATCACCAGCGAAAAGCTTCCCGTCAGTGGCTGAATGGAGACAGCGTGAGGGATGTGCGGACTGGGAATGGTGTGGAGGTTGTGCATGTGAAGGGTCATCTCCGAGGGTCTGTTCAGCGTTCTGGAACTTGCCAGGAAGATTCTCTCCCGGTCTCTGATCCCACCTTGGAACCGCTTGATCTCCATTTACCGTCTTTGCACACGCTCTGGTGCCCATGTTTAGCTGATACCCATGGTGCTCGCACGTCAATCTCATGTGCATTTCCATGATCTCTCCTGTAACCTTAGGCACCGAGGTCGACCAGAATAGCATTCGGTGCTATCTGACATCCGTCGTTTTCGTCTCCATCGATCATCCCCCGTCTTTTCTCTCACCGGCCTCGCGCTCATCGTACACCCGTACCCGCATACCGTACACCATCATTTGGCAGACCGCAGAAATAAATGCAGGATGGATTATCCCCCTAATGAGAAAAGGTTCTCTAGGAACACGATATGGCTTCCCGAAGCAGAGATTGGCCCGCTGCGCCACGATGTGTCTTGCAAATAACCGATTCGGGGTGACAGGCTGGCTGCACGTCTGCCCGGTTTGACAATCTTGGGGAGCATCGCCAGTGGAGAGCGAGAGATGGATGGATGTTCTGGGTGGTTCATATTCTAGGTCCATCTGCACGCAGGGTCCAGTCGCCTGGCTGGGCTGCCACCAAGATATTTATTTCTCTACAGTACGCAGTATGTGAGACCCTGATCGCTTGTTCTTGATGCACATCTTTGGAACAGAGTTTGTCGTTGTTGTTGTTCGCGCCTCGTTGTTCTACGGTCGTGGGAAGATGTACGCCCGGGCCAACGTATTAATTATTTTTGACTCCTGTATTCTTGATCTGCTCGGCGTCGCTACGCTCAGGCGGAAGTTTTGAAGTGAAGCATTGTGCCTGCCCGCTTCGCCCTGGTCTTCTCCATCCATTCGTTCACTCATTCGCCTTCGCACTCGCCGTGCAATTGAGAACGCGCTTTCTGACTACTCCTGCTCCTGCTCGTACTTCTTGGCGACGAGGATTGAGAATCTCGCCTGTCACCACTACTGTCGTCCCCAGTCAACTCTGCTACTGCTGCGGCGTGCGCTCTGGTCTGGGTCGCATGCTCAAGCCCATCCCCATCTGAGTCGTGCCAAACAAACTGTTGCAAAAACGCAACGCGGCCTGCACCGGTCTAGACGGGACGAAGCTAGCACCGGCTCCTGCCTGCTGCGTCTGCGCTGCGTCCTGCAAGCTTCTTGAGGCCAGAGACGACAGACAACCACCACCACCACCACATACTTCCATACCAGACACACTCAAGAATTATCAAGGAAAGAGACACCGCGTCCTGCCTGGCCTTGCCCTATCATCTCCTTCCCTTTTCTTCCCTTTTCTTCCCTTTCAACTTTTGCTTTCTACTTCTGCTTCTTACGCTCCTTTGCATCCACTTCATGTTGTAAATTACTTGGTAAGTGTTTGCCTTTTGCTTCTTCGGCGTCACCCTTC
Organism: Mollisia scopiformis; assembly: GCF_001500285.1. NCBI lineage: Eukaryota > Fungi > Ascomycota > Leotiomycetes > Helotiales > Mollisiaceae > Mollisia > Mollisia scopiformis. The sequence goes on from NW_017263606.1 coordinate 169,073, forward strand.
GCCCCTATGATAGGAGAGAGCTGACATTTTTTTTCGGCGCCTTCAGCAAATAATCAGCACATTTCGTGCTTTATTTTCTCTTCGATCCCCAAACATGGATGCTCTTATTGAACAGGCTCGCGATGTCTTCGAGGATTACTACGACTTGTATTACGATCAATTGCTCGATCTGATCCCGGTTATCTCCACCCGAACCTACGTGCTCACCATTCTCGCCATCTGCATACCTCCCATCATCGCCCTCATATTCTACGAGCGAGAACAAGCGAGGCTCCTGGCAGAGCAACCGAAGGGATGCAGGAAATTGGGGATGAAGATCGAGTCGAATCTGACGAACGAGTTTGACAAGAAGTTTTCAGAGGGGCGACCACCGTCGACGGAGGAGACATCGGCGGAGTGGTGGCGCTTGAAGAGTCTGTGGATCTACCCAGTTAAGAGCTGCAGAGGTGTCGAGTTGAACAGAGGCACGATCATCTCGACTGGCATGGAGTATGACCGTCAATTCACGTTTGCTCAACTCAAGAGCCCCTTTCCCGTCGCCGCCAATACCCCGGACAAGGAGAAGGCAGCACACAAGTGGGAGTTCATTACCCAACGTCAATTCCCTTTGTTGGCAAAGGTTCGGACGCAGATGTGGATTCCTGATCAGAGTGTGGACACCTACACCCCCCATTGTGAAGATGTCGAGTCTGGTGGTGTTATTATCTTGAGCTTCCCGTACCAAGAGGCTGGATGGAAGGGCATAGTTGCGAAGTGTGGTGCTGCAGTCAAGGGCACGTATCCTGAGAAGCAATTCCGAATTCCATTCGATCCTACACCAGTGCAGATTGAGAAGGCAGGATACTCTTACGAGAAGATGACCATCTGGAAGGAGACCGTTACGGCGCTGAACATGGAGGTGGACATACCTGATGAGTTAAGATATTACCTTGGTATCAGTAATAAATTGGGACTGTTCAGAATCGACAATTCGAAACTACGTGAGGTTCACGGCAATGCACCAACGAAGGAGAACATTGGCTATCAACCTGTTGCTGGCTTTCAGGATGCCGTACGTCAATGCCTTCAGACTATTCTACACAAGCTAACATAAGTAGTATCCTCTTCATATGATCAACCTCGCCAGTGTTCGTGCGGTCGAGCGAGAGATGCCTAAGGTCAAGGGTACCCCTCGTCTATCGGCGGGCCGCTTCCGCGCCAACCTAATCATCACCGGTCCTGACGCTTTCCACGAAGATAGTTGGCGCAAGATTAAGATCGGCTACTACGAGTACGATGTCTCCTGCAGAACCACCCGTTGCAAGCTGCCAAATGTGGACCAAGTCACAGGCGAACGCCACCCAACCGAGCCCGACCGAACCTTACGAAGTTTCCGCAACGTCGACGAGGGCGCAGGTCAACATATCGGTTGCCTAGGCATGCAGATGGTTCCTCTGGCAAAGGAGAGTGCTGTCCGAGTCGGAGATGAGATTACCGTTTTGGAGGTGGGAGAACATTGCCTCGTCAAGTGATGATGAGGACTTTGATTTTTCTTTTTTCTGCATTGTAACATGCATTGCATTGTACCGCGGAGTTTCTTGGCGAAGATGAGACTTTTTGATCTGGCATGGTTTATTAGCATGGCATTACATACATACAGTTTGTCTTGTGAAAGCTGCATATGATGGCATGGTCTTCTCTTTTTTCTGTTTGTTTGTTTGATTTTTCGGTCGTCAAGAATATCTGAAGGAGGGATGAATGAGGATACCCACCCCCACCTAACCAAGTCTTTGAGGTTTGAGAGCGAGACTCGAAGATTGATGAAGGAAGGGAGGAAAGCGCAAAGAAAAAATAGCACACTTTTAATTACTTGTACACATGAGCTTCGTCTGTTTTTCGTTTGTTTGTTCGTTCTGGTGGGTATGGATGGGCCTGGGTCTGTGTTTGTGTTTGTTAAAGTATACATGGGGGTTTGGTGATGGAGTTGGTAGATTGTGTGGGAGTGAATATTGTATTTTTTGGACGGGAAATTCGTTACGTTTGTTTCGATAGCGAAAGAAAGTGATGATGAAAATTGATTTCTTTTGAGATCTGATGTTTGATTTCGAGATGAATGTGAGGGTGTGAAGAGTGTTGAAAGTGAAGTGAAATTATGACGCTCATCAACAGATCTACACACATAAAACCTGAAGGGACCTGCAGGTACTGTACATATATGTAGGGATGTAGTAATATTCAAGTCTGGTTACACGAAGATAAGGTCGGTAGGCAGGTAAATCCTGCTTTTTGGGATTTTTTGGGGTCATGCCACCCACACGGTTGACTCACGTCAGCGAGCAACATGCATCGGGATCGCGGAATGTCGTGCTCTCTCGCCTCAACAGTTAACAATAGAGCTTGGTAGGATAAAGTGAAGGCTTGGCTACGTTGCTAGTTTGGATAATAGGTAGAGTGCCAAGACGTTATTTTAATTTTGGGGAAAGATGTCGGGTATTAATGATCTCGAGGCTGAGGCTGAGGTAAGAATATCACTCTTATTTAGTGATTATCCATAGCTGAACTTCTACTCCGTTTAGGACACAGAATCATCAAAGGATAACAAGGAGGGAAAACACATCTCCTGGAAAGGCAGCCCACAAAGTTCGAAAGAGGAATTACCGGTGGCAGCGGGTAGTAGTAGTGGTGCAGAGGAGGAAGAAGAAGAGAAAGAGAAACACGTTTCTTGGAAAGGAAGTCCATCTGCTTCTGCTTCGAGTTCGAAGGAAGAACTAGCCGCATCAGGCAGTAGTACGGAGGAGGGAGACGGGAAACACGTTTCTTGGAGAGGAAGTCCTCCTCCTATCCCTATCCCATCCAAGGCGGAAAACGGATATCCGAAAGAGGGAGAAAGTCTTACGATTGAAGAACACGGATATAGATGAAGATGAAGTAAAAGCCGGAACGGAGAAATGGGCGAAATTACTGGTGGGGAGGAAGTTTGAGGTTGATACTAGCTTGAGGTGAGAGGGGGATTCTAGACCTGTTGATAAAGAGGTTTACTCTTTTCTTTTCTTTTTTCTTCGAGGATGGAGAGGGGGTAAGAAGGCTGATGAGGATGAGGATGATAGATCGAAATGCCGGAGAAGGTGAGGTATGTTATTGAGGTGGAGTCTTGTGATTATGATGTGGGACGGTTGAGCGTGGTGCTTGGTCATGGGTTTGTTGTTGGGAGGGTTTATTTTGGGTGAGGGTTGGTTTCGGGAGGGGATAGGAGAGGGTGGATTAGTTGAGGGAGAGGAGATGGGGGTGTTGGGTTGGGATGGATTGGTGTAATGGTTTGGATTTTATTGAATGAGGGGAGAGGTTTTATTGGTATCTTTTTTTTAGTAATGGTAGTGAATGAGTGTAAGAACGTAACTGTTAGAGTCCTAGAAATGGTCCACCGTGAAATAATACCTAGTAGTGCTTTGAAGATTGAGATGCCGTGCAATCCTCATGATCATTGAGTACATAAGAACAGAGGAACAGTAGGAGACACTCGAGTGTGCCGCCTAAAAGTGTGACGACACGATAGACCACTTGACACGATTCCAATCGTTGTGCCCTCCTTGATTATGCGTAGCATCAGCAGGACCTATTCAAAATTCATCAGTACAATCTCGACCATCACATATGATGATCAAACTTACAGCCGCGGCCCACAAGAGCAATATTATCCAAGTCGAAGTACAGTTACTCGCATAATCAGTAAGTTCCAAAGACCTCGTCAAGAACTTCGAATCTGGGCAAAGATCCGTCGGTAATCCCACTCAACTCAAAGTAATATTGATGGCATAGTTAGGTCCGTTTCCAGTATCGTGGTACAGCATAAAGGGATCCATGTTGGGGTACCGTGCGTAGACGGTTACGTCTTTGGCACAGAAGTCGTTGATGGCGGCGTTGGCTGATACGTCGTCGAAGCCGAGGTCGGCTTCTGGGAGGCAGGACGGTGTTCCGATGGGTAGGTAGCGAAGGGTGAGGCTTGTTGAGACGACTTCGTTCGAGGTGGTTGTTGAGGATGGGCTGTAGGTCTGTGTTGAAGAGGGAGGAAAACTGTTGCCACAGACGGACGTCGTATTGCAAGCTGAGTTGCCTCCGCTTCTGTTGCAGACTACCGTTGTGGTCATTTGGGTACAACTGGTAGATGTTGTAGTCAAGGGTGGAAGTGATGTTGTTGTTGAGCTTGGAGGAGTGGAGGATGGTGGACTCGAAGATGGTGGACTCGAAGATGGTGGACTCGAAGATGGTGGACTCGAGCTTGGGGAGGTTGACACTAGCTCGCTTTGACTTGGTGAGCTCGAGGCTGGCTGACATTGGCGTTTGTTTTTGCCAGCGCCGGTCGCAGGACAAATATTCAAAGGAGATTGTTGCATATTCCATGCCACACCTACAGACGGTTGGAGAAGGGCGATGAGCCTTCAGGCCTGTTCCACTGGTTGGTTACAATCTTAGATCGTATCCTTTCGTTTACCGTACCATCTCTAATATCAATCGATGCTTAAAGTGCAGGCAGAGTCCAGTAATATGCTGCCAAGCCACTCACTGCAGCGGTAGCTATTAAAATTAGCCTTTGGGTTCACAGAAGTCAACTTGGCACACATACCAAATGATGTACCCTGTGAATAATTGGAAGGTGTTACATCTTCACCAGCCAAACCATCGGTAGTCCCTGAAAGACATCTGATGTCCTAGCCTATTGCATGTGTAGTAACAAAGTCCAGATCCTGTTGAGAGTACGAGTGGATTCCGCCAAAGTTATCTGTTACACCGACTACAATCAGACGTAAAGGATCACCGAAGCTATTAGCTTTCCCGAACAATGCGGGATAATGGTCGATTCAAGTTTGGCCAGCTTCCTACACAAGCACTCTCAGTAACGCCAAGTTAGGGAAGAAAGAGAATGATTCGCAATGGCTTTCAAAAATACTCACATTACCGTGATTGCCAGTTGATATTATCACCACCGCATTATCATCATATATAAGCGTACGCACCGCTGTGTATAGTCTTTGAAGAACAAGGGTGTCATTAATCCCTTCCATAGTAGCCCTGTTCATGCACTGAGAAAAGTTTATGATAGGCCTTAATATTGGTGGGCCAGCTGCAGCTCTCTGGGTTACAATATCGTTGTGAACAGACTCGAAGGCCAGTACTGCGTTTGTATTAAATTGTTTAGGCATCTTGACAACACTTGCCTTCTTGGCGACTCCGGAAATGGGACCCCCTGAGAATCGAACAGTCAGCTATGATGCCCCTTGAACAAATTCTCGAGTAGTGTTAGATTTGCTGGTGCCAGGAGCACGTCTATACACGAGAAAGAAGTGGAAGACGATGAGCGGGACCTGGTTTTCACTTACTTGCTACCCCTGCAACGCATCATCCATGGCCTGCTGCGTCGTAGTCATTGGGTCGATTGTTCCACGCAGAAAGCGCTGGTGAATCTTTGGTTACCGGAAGTGCTGGAATGCTAGGATTTCCTGCATATATATACATCTATTGTCTTCTTGAGCACGTCCAGCAATGTTCATTAACTCCTTTAGCTCATTAGTACGAGGTAGTTGAATATGAAATAATGATACTGACTCGATGATTTAATTTTGCGCTACTATCAATAATATAGATAGTGCTACCAAATCCAGCCGGAATCATCGCAGACGTAAAACTAATTGCATCGATGTCTGGCTGATGCTAGTTCTATCCCTTGGGTTGTAAGAGAATTCTCAATTGTGGCTAGGCGTTGGTTTGCGAGTCAATAACTTGTTTCCGCAAGGAATAATCAAGCGCGGAGGTATTCAGACTCTGCCGATATTCAATGCTGAGTTCATTATCCCTTTCAAAGCCTTGGCGACTTCGGAGATTGATGCTCTTTCAGAGACGGCCTTTCCCATTGGTTCGACCTGAACAGCTTCAATCTTAGTACAGCCAGCAAGACTTTCAATGTGAAATCTAGGCTTCCTTATGGCAGGATTTTGACTGAGAGCATCTTGTTGATCTTGTGTCACATTCGCGCTCTACGACAGCGTACCATTGGCCCCGTCCTAAGAAGAGGTCAAGAGAGCGCTTGGATCTTCTAGGTCCTTCACAATCAGATCGTGAATTGCCTACTGTTCAGCTGCAGTGGCACCAATCTTAGGAAATATGTTGACGTAAATAGCAGAGCCAGCAACACTTGAGGTATTTGCAGTACTAGTGAAAGGTGTTGCATTGGAAAGTTGGAAAGAACTGACCGCCAGAGGTTACACTGCCCAGAAATGTTTGAGGCATCGAGGCTATGTTGCACGCATTGGTCTGACATCTCGGTCCAAGAACACCGAGGACTATCTATTTTTGAGCGTCAGATCTAACAGCGAGACGGAATAATACAAACTCAGCAATAATCAGAACAGCTACATGACTGCAGATAGTCATAATGTAGCTGCGTTCCCGCTGTGCGTTCAAATTGTTTCTTCTGTGTAGGAAAGGGTACCCGCAAAATGATGTTTTCTCTGGAGAACTTCTTTTCACATCTTTCATTACTACCTAAATTGAAGCACTTCGAGCAACACAATATTTCAAATAATTCAACAGCATGACTTACGATTTCCCAAGCGGTTTCCATCTCTCAGACTTCTTGTGAACATTTGAATCACTCGATCTTCACTTGTTGATCGCGTCACGAAGAAGGGAGATGTCGTGCAAAATCCAATGCTCCTCAAGATTCTTGAAATCCTCCAACTAAAAAACGAGCGCTTTGGAGGGAAAGCTAAAGACTCAATCGCGTATAACTTCATGGATGACAAAGAATCTGGGTTCAATGATGCAAAACAGGTTTACGAGACACAGCAAGACAAAGAATCGACCCACTGGGATCATATGAACGAGTATGCGCGATCCATCTTGCGCCTCAAAGCACTCTTGGATAGCGAAGAGCAGCAGCCAGTTCCTATCAACACTAGAGACGTCGACCTGTACTCACTATCCAACTACAACCAAGCGGAAAGGATCGCTTCGCAATTCAATCTGGTGGGGAATGCTGGGAGATGGGTCGAACCGACTCCTCCTGCATCACCACTTTCTGAGGGACAAGCAGAACATACTCAATATGTCGCAGATATCTCGTCTTCAGCTGTAGACAAGGCCGGCATGACTTGTGGCGAACATACCAATCCACATGCCTCCACCACTGTCTGGTCAGGCTATTGACAATGAACTGGAGACTCAAAGCACCACCTCACACAGAGAAGGTAAACACAAGTCAAGTCAAAATGGCAAGGGAGTCACTAAGGACAGCCCGCAAGTCGGACCCCTATCTCTTTCGAACGCACTGGCATCTCCTGCGATGCACAAGTTATCTTCCAACAGCTCTCGCAACACAATCTCAAGTCAACAAACATCGCCAGCACGTCCATTATCGGACAGGGTCTCAAGTCTAAACGCAGAGGTATCATCCCACACTTATTCTAGCTGGAAAAGGGGAATCGTGGATCGCATCCGAGGCCTACTGCTAGGAAAGGGTTGGTATCAGGAAATTTTTGGCTCTGTGAGTTATTTTTTCTCCGTAGGGATAAATGATGGACAATGGAAGTGAGTTGGTTTATTGGGTCGGATTCGAGATCTTGTGGGCGGTTTTGGAAGGTCTGAAGTAGATGTTGCGAGAGTTGTTTGCTGAAATAAAGTCGCTTGAGGTAGTCCTCGCTTCCTGTTGATGTGCGCTTTGCCGTTCTCGGATTCATTTTCTGATTCCTTGGTGGGAAGGTCGTTCAATAAATTCATTGTCACTACACTTTACTTACTTTGTTATCTATTAGAACTAACGTTGACTTCGAGTTCTATCGTATGAATTATAGATGAATTGTGGATGACCTCGGGATGCTTGACTGGCAGGTGCTGTTCACTGCACCTACCTTTCTGGGGCTTTGAAAAAACACGACATCACTTTCTATTCTACTGTCATCGATCACAGGTCTCTGCACTCAAACGCGTCGTTTTTGATTTCACATACAAGGACAATGAAAACCATTACTCACGATTCACCCCCCGATCAATGCTGTGCCTTTGAATTCTCATCGTGCCTACCTTTTCTTCACTTTCAGGTGATGCTCACGCTACGCGATATGTTCTTCATCGTCTTTCATATACCTTCTTGCACCTCAAAAGCTTCATCAATTGCTCACAAGTAAAGGGACGTTAGTATGTTCTAGGACAACAATTATGCCCGTGCACCAAGGCAGAGCATGTGATTTACCTCCAAGAGCATTGCATCACAATAGTATCACTATCTCCATGGCAAGTGTCCTCGCAGAGGCCTTTTGCTTCAGTAGCCTCGGCATTTAAGACCTTCCGTACCTGCAGCTGCGCTTCAATTCCTAGTCAAAATCTAAAATCGAACCAATGCCGTTGGTTCCGACAGGCAAGGAAAGTATTCGCGACTCCAACGTCTTTTAAGCAAGGAAAAAATCAAGGATAAAGGGAGCCAAGAAAAAGTGCCTAAGCATCAACCCAGAATCCTTGTCAAACTTAGCAGATCGTGATGTTGTGCGATTTTCGATATCCTTGCCGTCCACGGAAGTCAAAGTTGTCTAAACGCTCAGTGACTACAGAGGATTGGTGGCAAATGCTCTTGCTTGCTCCAAAATTCAAAACCCGGAATCGAATTCAAAATCGGAATGTTGAGAATGGGGGTCCAAATCAATGACCTTACATGTTTTTGCATCAGAAGATTCAGCTGTTTTGCCCCAGCAGTTCCTGTGTTGATGTACAGTCAATACCCCAGATCATTGATATGTCGTTGTGGATATCCCAGGAATCGAAGGTCAATGGTACCTGTCAAAAGCATGTCCCATTTCGCAAACTAAGATACAAAATACAAGGAGGGGAGCGGAGAGTGCAGACGGCGAATTGCTGATCAAAGTAGTGAGCGAAAAAGGTCAGGCTTCAGCAGTACACTGGAACAATGAAGAATGGCTTCTTGTGCCATGAAGTCTGTTTCGCAAGACCACAAGACATTTGTTACTTGAAAGAATGACTTCAAATGCCGAAGCAACTCATACCCCACACTCACTTGTGTGGCACAATTGCCTATGCTGCGGTTATCTTAGTTATAAGGCGTATTCCACACTTCTAAGATAGACTTAAGGTAATTAGGATGCCTATTTGGAGCAAGGAAATCTCGAGTGAATCTCAATGTCTGGCATTCTTGGGGACATGAAGAGGTAGCCGGGAGCTCTGGAATACCGGCCCTCATTAAACTGTCTGAAATTCAAGTTGGTTATGATTGATTCAATCAACTACTCGATGCAGTAAAAGCTCTTGAAGCGTAGCGGGTTCGATGAGTGACAGCATGGCAGATAACATTGAGAGCCGCAAGATCATTTCCATCCATGCCACGAAGAAGGCTGCGTAGCCAGATTTGATGCTTCAGATGTCGCGGAAACGCAAACATTTGAGGCTAGTGTATCAAAATTTGTATTGCTTATGGATCTGAAATTAGTGGTGGAGCAAATCGCCGTCAAGCAGAATCGTCCATCAACGCTAGTTGCCATCAAGTACAAGTATAATCGCTGCCACGATCAGATCTAAGGTGCGAAAGTACATACTCATGCAAGAAAGCGATCGGATATTCGCAAAGCCTGCAGGAAAGTCAAAACGTGTTGTGCCTGATAGTTCAGACCCCGATTTGACGACTGCCATCTTAACGACAATCATAATACGTATAAGGAAAAGTTAAAAGATCGGCATTCAGGCTGAAGAGGGAAGCTAGTTGCCCGGGAAGTTTCCGTACCCCACTAGAACTACTGCTACTGTAGAGTTGGCAAACCTTGAAGCCTTTGTGGCTTGCGCCGAACAATTGTCATATGCACGCTTGAGCCCAAAGTTAACGCCACAAAGTTCGGAAACCGGATGGTTGAATCTGAATGAGCAACGATTGTGTTTGGTGAGATGAGATCTTTACCTCGTTTGTGGTACGAAAAGAATTCTCGGGTCTTCAATCAAGGAATTGAGACCGTGGGACGAAGGACCATCTCAAAGTCTACTGTATTGGGAATGGATTGTGATCATCCCACGTGCTTTGCATGCTGCAAATGCAGGTTGAACTACTAACTTCTGTTGCGTCTCGCGTCTCTTACCTTTAGAAGGTTTGGTCTCCTGTACGTCGAGTCCCAAACGACTGTCAGAAATGGGCCGCAAAACTCGATCCCGCGAGATTTTGGAGTTTGTCGGCCTCGAGACTTAAGATTGAAGGGTTCTGAGATTGGGGCACTATCTTCCCATGCGATTCGTTCTAACCATTCTGTCCGTGCATTGTTTGACATGATCTCACTTGGAGAAGTGCGAGATCACAAGGCATTGGGCGGAAATCGAAGTCGCCGCAACCACTGTGTTGAATTGTGATGCTGGATGGTTCAGATAGAGATCAAAGCGGCCCACGATCTCAGCCAGGGCCACAACTGTTGAAGAGGAGGGAACGGGTTGCTGGAAGCATGCGGGAAACCCAACGCAAGAGGGAGAAGATCAGATCAGCCCCAAACGTGCGGGATTCACGCTAAGAGCGAAAGTTTGGAAGGAACTCAGCGCAGCACGGGAAGGGTGGCATGCATGAATGCTTGGCATTCCAACAATTTACCCTACCATTTTTCAACTTGCACACCCACTGCTTCGTGCGTTGTTCTTTTTTGCTCTTTTTTTGCTCTAGAAAATTTAGTTGGGATGAACAAATATGAGTGTTTCTGAGCAAATTTTCTTCTTAGGATTGGTAGCTAGTCAGTTCTTTGACGGCTGAGACACTCGCTGCAATCTCTTTGGGCATGCTATTCATGAACGCTACGTAAATTTACGTCGACATCTCCGGCTCTAGTGTCATTTTGCCTCCATCCTCGAGCATCTCGGTGTATAAGATGCAGAGAATATAGGCTAGCCGCAAGGACCGAAGATCGGTCGATTATTTGTCCCGCAGACCCGCCATTCTGGCAATGGACATCGACGCTATCGGTCCGCACTTGCCAACGAGAAATGTCATCATAATTTATTTAGAGCTGTCAAGGGTTGATCTTTACCCCTAATTGCTGTGTGCTGCCGTCGGTGGTTTGCCTATTCCCCTTTTTCATATTAGGCCTTCATGGTCGCCAACGACGGCGAAATTTCCACATTGGTATCCCTTCGCCGACACTGACGAAGGTTCATCTTGTTTTCTCGCACCAGAGGAAAGCTATAATTTGCCGTAATGTCGCTGTTCAAATGGCCTTCCTCGGCACATCTCTGCGGCTAAAAGTCAGATACCTGGCTGTAATTTCTCCTGACTTGAGTTGGGGAGGCGGAGGAGTGGAGCTTGAGTGCAGTGCAGTGCAGGGAGTCTCTGAGCCAGGCACAGTCCCGTCCGGTGCCAGTAGGGCTGGATAGGGTTGTTTGTGGTTGAATTATGCGTCCTGGGAAGGGGATAATGCAGCTCCCCTGGACTATCGAACAATTCGAAACCCTTTCTTCATCCAAACACTATGCCGAAACAAGCGCGGTGGTAACTCGTAAAGCGGGTTCAAATTGCACACCAGATGGAACTGGCCATGCCAATATCAAACCGTTCCCAATCGGTGCTACATAGCAAGTTAGTAACCAGGTCTCCATGCACATTGCACTCAGATCAGTGACCAGGCATGCCCGGTCATCCCCATGAACTCGGGAAACCCGCAGCAGGGCGTCGAGATCCGGGAAGAGCCTATATTCCGCCTCATAAGATCAAATCTGCACCTTGGAGGTCACCTAACTACTTGCGAACAAGCACCCCAGTCGACGCGTTGCCAACTTCGGCCGACTTGCTCATGATGCTGCAGAGTGCAACGATAAAAGCATAGTGCGGTTGCTGTCCTCGCAAGCTAGAGGTGAAAGCCAGGCGGCGCTCTCATTCACGGGTTGCCAGATGTGACTGAGGGGCGGGAGTAAGCCACTGTGGGTGGAAAGTAGGCGTGTCCATGCGCTGAGACTTTGCGTTTCGTCTGTTCGTAGTCTGAAGTTCAGGTCTGACAAGATACTCAACCTGTATATGAAGAATAGCCCCAAAGCTGACGGCATCAACTGCTCTGCACTCTGCACGGAAGGTTAAGGACGTCTGAAGTGGTGCTGATCTCTGTGAGCACTGACTTAGGCTAGCTCCCTTGACCTTGCCGCCATCTGCACAGACAAGCGCTTTCTGCGTCGACGGTGGATATTTTGCATATGACCCTCGTCGACAACCCTCCATCTTTTGCCTTTCTTCTCCTTTCACGAATACTCAACCTCCAGTCGATCAGGCCCCTGGCACTTGGTCTCGGCAAAGACTGCCAACTTCTCTCCAGCTCTCACTCAACGAGACGTGGAGTACCTAGAACTCGGATCTCTGTTACCGTCGAGGACCCAATCTCCTTCTACCGTGTCTAAAAACGCCACGGAACCTGGCGACGTTTGCTGTCAGTCTGATTGAACTACCGCTCCGGGCGCACTTCCCGAGGGACGCGGAGAAACGGGCCATTTTGCTCGTGGGACTGTTGTAAGGAAGGAAAATTTGGCCAGCTACCACTAACTGGGTCACCCAATTACTTACGATCTTGTGATTGAAAGGCCTCACGGAATCCACGCTGAGAGGTTGATGTTCGACCGATCCCTGAGCAGCTACCGGGACTCTGTCAGGATCTCCCCTTTCAGGACCTACCCTGCAATATCTGAGCAATATCGATCCCGTCGTCAGATCATAGAACTATCAAAACAGAAATCTCAATCTGGAAGGACCTTGAAGTCCTGTACAAAATTCTCCGGGCATATCACGATCCTTGGATTCCAAGATCCACCCTGCAAAGCCAAGACTCTCGATGCTCTCTGGGAAGAGGCCCAATAGGGAGACGAGTACTATAGGTTGACTGAACGGATCACCTTTCTCGAACGTTGAGCCACGCTAGGTATTACTGTCACCAAACACTAACGGCCGATAAGCTCAGAGATTATACAGCAGAGCGTTTGGTTGTTCGGCCGGGGGTGTGCTCCTGAACGCATCATTATTCGACTATCGCTACCACTCTTTCAGTCACTAGTCCGGTAGAACAGGGTCTTGCGAACACAGGGTTCGCTGGCTGATCCCTTGCACTGTCTGAGGCGCTATTCATCTTTTGTGTTTCTTAGTTTCGACTGCACTTGCTACTTGAAGCAGACTCAACGGCCCGGGAGCTGCTTCCTTGTTACGAGTGGGGCATGGTACTTGCAGTTGGAAGTGCGAACATCGTCTCTCCAAGAAAATCAGCCCATCAAGCAGTCTCTTCTTCCAGTCCTCCATCTGTAATTTGGTACGAAAGCTCTTGTTCGCCCTTTAAAGGGTCGCCATGACAAGTTACAACGATTTGGACTCGACGGGAAGATCACAGGCTGACTCTGGTCAGTCACTGGGCACTCTATCCCGGTGGGACCCCTCTCAGTCACAAGTCCCAAGTTCCGCAAGCTCGTATGCAGACTTGAACTACCTTTTCGGAGTACAAGATCCCACAATGATTGCACCAAAGGCAAACCGCAATCGCCGCAAGTCGAACCAGGGCTCTGAAAACACGAAGCACCGGCGAACACGATCTGGATGCTATACCTGTAGAAGTCGAAGAGTCAAGGTAAATCATCATCACCGAACAAAAAACGCCATAGAAGGCGCACTGACATAAGCCTTTAGTGTGACGAAGCTCACCCTATTTGCGAAAGTAAGATATCAACCTCCACTAATCTCACTGTTGCCAGTTTAACACTACCTAGGATGCAGAAAGGGTGGCCGCGAATGTGTCTATCCAGAGACCTCAACCTCAAAAGCTTCCGGTAGTGCATCATCGAAGACTAACAATCCAACTCGTGAGAGCCCTGGCTCGTCATCGGATGAACATGATGACGACGTTAGCCAAGAACGACTGGAAGTCATCCCGGATGAGGATGAAGACGTCGACGATAATCGCGATTTGCGAGGAGATTCGAAGCGCGGAGCTCAACGAAGCACCACCAGCCAGTCCTCGAGTGGCCAGAAGGGTGCGCCCAGGCAGGACTCAGAGACACCTTCTCTCGTGCAAGACAAAGGGGCATCGCCCACCCCTTCAACTGAAGGATCTATCGGTTACTCGTCGTACCAATCCATCACAAAAGCGAGTCTTGCGAAACTTCCTTTCTCGGGTCATGGTGATCTTAGAAGTGACTGGAGCCATCTCCCACCGGATCTTCAGTTCTATCTGGTTTATTTCTACGAGAACGTTACACACCTCCACTATTCCTTGAAGTTTGACTCGGAGAACTTCTTACAAACAAGGTTTCTGGACGCTGCACTCAGGAATGAACCGCTTCTGTATGCTGTTGTGGGCTTTGCCGCTTTTCATAGAACGCTGCATAACCCCGCCGGCAAGATTCAAGACTTCCTGGAATACTACAACAAAGCTGTGTCCCTGTTACTTCATGCGTTGAAGAAAGGTGAAAGGCACACCAATGGTATGATGCTTGCCATCCTACAACTGGCGACTATCGAGGTGAGCTATATCCCCTGCCCGGAGAAGTACTGAGCTCAAAGTCAGCAGGAGTTCCTTGGTGACTGGATTAATTTACTTGGCCATCAGAAAGCTGCATACGAGATGTTGACGGAGCTGTACACCCCCGAGTCGATCATGCAAGATGATATGACCAGATTAATACTTGGATGGTACATGCGATTCGACGTATTTGCCGGCTTGATGGCAGGGTTCGAAACTGTTCTTTCTCGAGAGTGGTTTTCGTACGCTCGAGAATTCTTTCAGCAAAAGGTTGCGAAAGAGCCTGAATGCTTGGACTGGAAAATTGAGCTTGCGCTTGCAGAGCATCGTCTTGTCGCAACAGATATGTCACTTCTATTCGCAAAGATGGGAAAGGGCGAGATTCCGTTCGATAAATTCATCCTCGAGAACGAGACTATCGGCAGACGGATAAGAGAATGGAAGAGCAGCATGGACCCTGCTCTCCAAGACAGCCGTCATCTCGTGACAGACTTTACTGGAGCACGCCCTGTCGATCCTGACGATATTGTTGACCCATATATACCTGGCGTAATTTACAAAGGACCACTTTGGGTGATGAATGTGGCAATCATTGACTGTAGGTGTTAGCAAAGAGATATCTTCCCATCTCAGCAGAGTTGTTGAAGTTCCTTCAAAATAACTATATTTTCCCATCAATCACTGATTCTTCCTACTTAGGGCATTCTATTGATCTGATGCATCAGTATCAAACAGCCTTGACCTTAAAGTCTCAACCTAGTGCCGAGCTTGAAAAGAAAGCCTATGCAACATGTCAACTCTTCGAAGCCCTCGAATACTCGCCTCACAGCCCTCCTGGTACCGTTTTGGCTTCTCAAGCTAGTCTTGGAATCGCATGTCTATTTTTGCCGAGAGATGAAAGACATAGTATGTGGGCACGCCGTAAACTTGCAACAATAGAGTCCAATGGGTAGGAATTCAGTCTATAAAGTTAAGATATGAAACTAAATTCCTTTCAATAGATACATATATCCGTATACCTTTCGAACAAAGATGGCCGACCTATTTCGAGATCGATCTTGTATGCACTGGTGGCTTCCGAACGACGAAGCATATCCGCCGATTATTCGATCAATACGTAAATTCGTGGAAGAGCGCACCTCCCCGGCCAAGAATCTGCCCGCTGAAGATTTACGGGATATGAAGGCTATTTTCGCATCGCTGAAACTCGACGATGGAAAGTCAAGCGTTCCACCAGCGCACAAAACTACACAGCCAAATGTGGCCGTGGCCCCCAATCAAGAGAGTTTCATAAGCAATGATTCAATGCAAGACATGGGCGGGATAAGTATGGGAGAAGGCGATGCTTATGGACTTGGATTTGACGACGGCCACGGATTCTGGGGTGATGGTCAAGGTGGGGGCGCTTATGGTATTCCCAAGCCAGAGGATTACCCGTAAACCCAGAAGAGCAGCATAGTTCGAAGCTGTTAGCAACAAGATCTGCCAAAATTTGTGTGGTATACGCCTGCTTGGAAAGCAAGTCTCCGATGCCCCAACGGAGCAGAGTACAGAGGGGCCTGATGTGAAGGCAGGGAGGCTCCGGCACGATCACTTAGGCATAGAGTGACAGCTCTCACCGCGGGCCTTTGCGAACAGATATCAGTATCCAGTAGCACCTTCGCATACTTATGGATTTTGTGCGCATGCGACAATACTTACTCGCGCGCTGTCATCTGAGATTGAAACAATACTGTAAGAGTACGATTGTAACGACCCGAACGATTTCATTCCGTTGAGGTTGAAATCTGGTCTGGGACAGAAAATAG
This sequence comes from Mollisia scopiformis, assembly GCF_001500285.1. Classification (NCBI taxonomy): domain Eukaryota; kingdom Fungi; phylum Ascomycota; class Leotiomycetes; order Helotiales; family Mollisiaceae; genus Mollisia; species Mollisia scopiformis. Next base: position 185,364 of record NW_017263606.1, read on the forward strand.
AGACCTGATGTGTTATGATAAAAATGTATCATAAACTATAACAGTGCTGCTTATGGTGACATTAGCTCTCCCTTTGCAAACTTGCGCAAAATGTATTAAGAATGCATAGTACCCTAACAATCATGACACTTATCTAAATTATCTTAGTCGGATTCCAGATACCATAATAATTAGTATGTAAGACAATATTGTTCCATAGTTTGTGGACACATAAATATGTTAAGTTCCAATGGTAAACCAAGATTTGATGGATCGAGTGGCGTAAGAACGATGTGAAATTCCTTCTTTTTCGAATCTCGAAAAATCCACTTTCCTTTATTGTCTCACAGAACAGTAGTTGTCTTTTTTCCCATTCATTGCGGTACGTCGCCTTTCACACAATTCCTAAAGATTGCCAGGGTAGCCACAGAGTGTGGCGGTGCAGTAAGGCTTGCTTCTAGTCCAGAAAGAGTTTGAGTGGGGACTACTGGACTACAGCTCTGGAAAGCATTAACGTAGGACCTTCACGATCACCACGCTACAATTCAACAACAGAACGTCAGCGCAGACCAGCACAGTCTCAGTCTCCTGTCGCAACACTTCGAGGTACCTCTGCATAGTTTCGACGAGCACATCCCATAATGAACCGGCCAGGTATGCGCTTGAATGCTTCTTTTCCCCCCACAAACAGCCCCGCTGCACTTCAACCTGGATTGTTCGACTGCTTGCTTTTCTGTTGGCGATATCGCATTAAGCCCTGAGAGAGCCTTGGACGTCTATATTGTATTTGCTGCATCTGCAGTTGCCAGTTCAGCGACTTCTTCAAAGAATCGGCAAGATGGATTGTGAAGACAGGCACCATAGCCTGCTGCCAGAGGCACGCGACCCTACTTGTTCGAAGACTCTATATGGAGCATTTGGAAGATATATGAATGGCCTCTTCCTTCGCCGCGGCTGCCAGTTCTTGCACCTTGACAAGTGCATATTGGTCTATGTCGCCTGCGTCGTCTTATCTTAACTTGGCACACTTTCCCTGCCCCATACGTTCTGTTCTGCGTTGCACCAATATTTGCCAAATACCTGAAGATTCAAGCTGACTCTTGTAATCAAGCTGTCGGACCTCAATCCCTTCGTGGCCTGCCAAATGGCTTTCCTGGCCAGCAACAGATTCCTCAGAACAGGAGCGTCTCGAGTCGATTACCACCAACTGGAAAGATGGGTACGGGTGCCTCAAGGCCAATTAACCCACATACAACGAGAAGGATCATATGCTAACGTTTTCTTGGGGCTCCAGCAAGCAATGGGTCAACATGGGCTTTTGGCGGGGGAATACCAATGGGAAGTGCAGGACTTGGGAATCCCCGCGTTAATAGCGGGCCTCTTGCGAGCTTTGCCCAAACTATTGGAGGATCCTCGCAACCAGCGACGCCTTTAGATCTCTCGTGGGTGCACCTTTTCACAAAGTAACACCAAACTCGAAGCAACCATGGTGATCCCACCGTGGGATGGTCTCAATGCGCCGAGGCAAAGGCTGACACAGATAACCAGAGAATTCCCATCGTTGTCTAACAACCAGCCTCAACCGAGTCAGTCCACTTGGGCAGCCTCCGGTACTCGAAATATGGGTCAACCTGGCAATATGCGACTGCAGCAACCTTCATTGGCTTCTCAACAGCAGCAGCTGAGTGCTCAGCAGCAAGACGACCTGTTCGGATCATCACAACAACTGCCAAGCAACCAAGGTGCGTTTCGATTTGGAACTCAGAACGCTGTTGGCCAATCTACGCAACCCAGCAGTGTAGACGACTTCCCGCCATTGAACCGCAATATTAATGGAGAAATCGGTCAAGATCGAACCTCAACATTGATGCAAAATACTGGATTCGGCGGGCAGTCCAATGGACTGGGCTTTGGATCAGGGAATCCTTCTCAGCCAGCCCGCAGCAACGGTCTCTTGAACGCGTTGTCAGGTAGCAATCGAGCTACTGCAGGAAATCGTGTTGCTTCACCAACGAATTTATCAGGTTTGTACTTGAATCTATGTTTGAGCTATACTCTAATTTAGCGCGTCTAGGTCTATCTAATGCAAGATCACCTATTGAGGGGAGTCGCGTAGCTAGTAACTCCGAGAACGACCCGATTGTATGTGATTCGGATTATAGATAATGCGTGTTTTTGTGCTAACATCCACAGGGCTTCCCCCACACTCAATTTGGTTCAGCCATGGCACAACCTCAACCTGAAGGAAACCCAGCGCAGCCAAGCATGTCCAGGATGGATTCACAACCGTCTGAATCCGCTGGCTCCCGTGCTCAACCGGCGGAGCCAAGCAACACCTCATCTCAAGCCAATGTCGATGAGTCGGGTCAGGAGATCGAAGATCCATTGGCACATATGAGTGAAATCGACAAGTGGGGTCTGAAAGGCTTCTCTTACCTGATGCGGAACTACCCCGACTACGCGGCCCTCGTCAATGGTACTGATCTATCTACTCTTGGTTTTGACTTGAACAACCCCGAGTACGTTACCTAAAAGAGCCAATTCTCTGATTGTTGACTTTTCTGCTAACACCTAAGAGGCCTATCTCCGACCAGATCTACTCCCTATTCGACAATGAACCTCCTCGTCCCGCAGTCCCACGCTTCACCTTGCCTGAATGCTACACTGTCGGCAATGTCGCCCCGCTGGAGACCAAGATGTCCAACTTCAATGATGAGGCTTTGATATTTATGTTCTACAGCAATCCTGGAGACGTGCAGCAGGTGATGGCTGCCACCGAACTGTACGTATCTCAATTTGACTATATCATTTTCTACATGCTTATTTCACCTTGTAGCAACAACCGAAACTGGCGTTATCACAAGAAGCTGCGCATGTGGTTGACCAAGGACGAGTTGATGGTTCCACAACCTCTGGGTAACAACACGGAGCGGGGCTATTACATCTTCTTCGATATCAAGCAATGGCAACGAGAGCGTGTAAGTGATACTCTAAACATTAATGATATCAGATGTTGATTTTTGGCAGCGGGAACTCACCCTTGTCTACGATGACTTGGAGACAATTCCCAACTCTGTACGACCATTATAATTCTGATGCCTTGGGCTGTCTGCAGTGGTGGCGGTACTTGAGTTTTCATCTTGCGCGAAAACAGCGGCGGCAGCACATCTCATGGCCGGTGGGCAGGTCTTTGTTCATGATCGCTAATGGGAATTATGGCGCCAAAACATAACTGCATACAATCAAAGGTTGGCGTTATCGATTTGCTCTGGCGTACACGGATCAGAAGGTCTGATCGGGTTCGTCGACTGGCTGGCGTTAATGCAACCCGTCGAAGTTTGCAATGCAGTTGCAGATATGTTCTATCAAGTTCTTAATGATCATGAATGAACTCTATCGAATAGGACAGTCCAAATCTGCAGTTCCTCTACGTGACTGAAGGGTTCTCGAAGACGAATATGCATAAGCTGAAGTAAAAATAATTTGACACGTGACTCTCCAGAATCAGGTCCACGCGACTCTGACTGATTGTGAATGGCTTCAACAGTCAACTCTCCTTCCTCGAAGATTTCTGCATCGCACACTCCACCATCAATTGTTCTCTCCTCTGTCGATACCCAAGCTCATAAAGTCCGTCGAAAGCAGTCACATCCGGCCTCGGGCCATTTGACTTCGTACCTCCACCTTCCCAACTAAATCCCCACCCTCGAAGCGTTCAGCACAACATACATCATGGAGGAGCAGACAATAAACCTGCCGCAGCTGCTCATATTGCTCCTACTCGGAGGTCTCGCCATACGATACTTCTTTTTCGCGTCAAGTCCGACTACGTCGCAGACCAGAAGTGCTACGTCAGCAAACAACATACGCGCGAGGGAGGCCGATGTGGAACGAATACAACAGGTGTTCCCGCAAGTATCGCGGCGGAACATAATGTGGGATCTACAGCGGAACGGAGGAAACGTGGTTGCTACAACAGAGAGGATATTGAGTGGCAGAGGGTTGGAAGTGGTGTGTACAACCCCAATCTCAGATTCTTTATTCTTCTCTGGTTCTGGAGAAGTTCGGCATCCAGAACTCAATGTCCCGTTTGTTCTTATGTATTGGACCTATTTCACATGCTAACGTTCATCCTACAGCCTCCACAATCATTTCAACCTCCTCTCCCTGTTGCTGCGTCGTCCTCTTCGGCATCCACGGCTTCAACTCCAGCACAAGCGAAGCCCTCACAACCTGATCTGATTACAAGATACAATCTGAAAGCCAAACTAGCAGAAGAAGCCAGTAGACGAGAGAGCTCAGACAGCGCGGTCGAAGAGGAGCAGGCCAAGCAAAAGCAAGGCCAAGCTTGGAGCCAGAATAAAGGCGAAAGACAGGCCTTACTACAGAGGAGGAGGGAAGAGATGATTCTAGCGGCGAGGAGGAAGATGGAGGCCAAAGTTGCGGCAGAATCGGGGCAGACGAACCAAAGTCCGTGAATATTAGGTTACTGTGCTAAGTGTGCTGTCCGTTTGGCGCGGGATTGCGATGTATTATTCCTTGTATAGCCTCTCTATATGGTGGGTAGCATGCCTTGAGCTCTTCTGATCGTGGAGGAGTGTGCGAGGCATATCGGTGGCATAATTGGATGTCGTTTGGCATTAGGTTCTGGTGTTGGCTGGCAGTCATATGGATACCCTCTTCAAATGCCTGGCGTCACACTCCGCACAACATGATCCTATGGTATCTCGATATCGTTCTCATTCGATTTGGCATTCGTTGTGGATATTCTTGGAATTGGCCTGCTAAGTGGCATTGTCAACTAGGTCCTCTCACACCTTCTTGGTTCTGAACTTCGGTCCTTTGCGTCTATTTGCTTCTGAATCTAGCGTTGGTTTCGCTGGAGCGGTATCTTGCGTCTTTCTGGTGCTTCCTATCTCGTTCTTCGAGTTTTCTTTGACCTGCGACCTGCTAGCGCCAAACTTGAATCTTGGCTCCCTAGACTGCCTTCTGCCATTGGTGAATTCCTATCAAGGAGTTATCTGTGTCATGGGACTAAATCGAGGCTATTGTCCTCCTGAGAAGTAAGATAGGGTCGGAGAGTCCGAGGAGAGCGGTAAGAAGAGATTCTGTGGCTTCGCTTCATCTTGAAGATTCCAAATGAAGGATCTCCTACCTCTTGAAGAATCAATGCCACCAAAGAGGACGGAGAATGAGATAGCTCAGGGGTCAGACTGAGGCAATCATACATTGCTCGCCGTAAGAGATCGGATGTTTGAGCTGACGCAAAGACGATGCTTGCCATACAATAGAGCGTGGTCGTACTCGGTCTTACGCCCTGTGGCAAGGCTAGGGAAGTAAAGATATTCTGGGGAGCTGAGCCGCCCTTTGCCTTCAAACTCAGAGGATTGAAGTATTTAGGACACACACTCCTCCCTCCATCACGTCCTGCTTCGTCTTTTGCTTGCTTTTACTTCGGATTCGCTGTGCTGACCAATCACCACTCTCTTATACCGAGTTTTCAGCTCTTCAGCCTCATACTTAGCCGGACAAATCACACGAGACGCAATCGATAATTCACATGCACGATTCTCGCTCCTCATTGCTCAATTGGGAATCTGGGAGGTAGAACGCCCTGAATTGGGCACTCTCGCGCCCGCGTCGCCCTCGGAGTGCTTAAGTGTAAGGCTCCGCGCTCGACAGACTTGGGTTTGCCCTTTTGCCTTACCCATCTACTCAGGCTCTCTTCGACATTCTCCTACCATAACATCCTCCTGCTGGTGAGGCAGCGAAACTAAACTAATCTACCAACTGTGGAGACTGCTGGGGGGGCTTTGCTCTGCTGTTTCTGCTGCTCAGCTTTCACAATTGACGCGAAGGATCAGACTTGACTTTGGATGCTGCGATGCATGAGCATGGTTTTTGTTATTCTTGTAAGTCATCGCATTGAATGCGGGCAATTGATTTGCACACTCAGCTAATGTAGTGTAGGCTTCGTCGTCCAGTTTGGTATCAAGCCAAGCGGCCTAAGTTGACGTCTGGGATACCGGATACCGATTCAATTTTCTTCGATCTTTTCAAATCCTTCTTCAGACATGGCAATATGCAGGCGATACTTCGTTGGCATCCTCTCATACTGGACGCTGCCTGAAATGTGTCCCGGATCTGCCGCGAAGTTTCCTGTCCAGTGCCTTTGAGCTGCACAAAAAGGGCATTTGCACTTATACACGTCTTTTACTCAACCCCTGCTAGGACTACCTGAGCCCTTGCTGCTTGTATCATAAACCAAAATCAAATCGCTTGGCGAGCCTTCATACCTTGGTGCTTGGGAGTTTCTGCGGCACGGTTTTCTTGATTGGACTGATGGTACATTCTTTGCAGATAATCGTCACCTCTCATACAGTACTCACTTAACTGAGTATTGGTCAGCATATCTATAAGTCTCTAGCACTTCCGGTGAACTTTCGGTAAGCTCGTTGCAGAAACAGGGCCTGCCGAATTATAGTGTACCGACCTCCCGGGTAGATTGGTCCAAGCCCATCCAGTGGTTAACATCGACACCTATAATTTTCTTGCGCTGAACTAAGCATCCCCCACTCCAGACGTCCACTGATTCCATACTACGCAGTCTATCCCTCGAAACTTCCAATTTGTCCGAGGTCACGACAGACAGAAGGGCGATGCCCGTCACACAACATCGAGGCCCAATCCACGAGGGCGTGAGCTGCGATAGGTAGAACAAGGACACCCACCCTCGAATCATGTACACGTCCTATCACATCTGAATAGGAAGGTAGATGGCGGCCCACTTACGTTTCTGAAACTCTTCGCCTCTAGAATTTGTGGCGTCTGATTGTGGAGGCTCATCCGTAGATTGTTGTCTATTTACCTATGCAATCGCCACCGAACTGAGCACAACAACAACATGCACCGTCAACTATCGAACGCTGCGTTAGATTGATACTCTCTACAAGTTATCAGCTCGTTTCAAAACTTCTCGGAAGCGCGCCTAAGATCCAGTATGGCGAATACAACATTTAGAGAGCATCTTGACGTCTACCGGCGTCCCGGTGTCGACCGGTCCTTCACCACGTCTCCTCACGTTAGCTTCGCCTCGATCCCGGACTATGCTCACACATCTCAAGACGATTCGGAACCATGGGTTCATGCCCAGCAGTATGCGGAGGGTTACGGAAATGTTGAGAACTGCGGGTCTTGTGGGGAGTTTGGAAATTTATGCCTCTGCGAAGATAACAGCACAACCCCAATCGGGGATGTGGCTATGGATGGCTCTTGGAACCACGGGTATCCTCCCACGACGGATCGTATGGAATGGAGCTTTGTACCTGGTCTTCGAAGCTTGAGAGGAAGAAGTGATCGTGTTATGAATGGCATGGGAGAGCAGGAGGAAGAAGAAGTTGGCGGTATCGAGGGCTCCGATGACCAGAGATCGAAGAGACCACCAGAGCCTGACCTGGAGACGGGCCCATACTCATCGACTAATGCTGGAGCCAGCTCGATCTGCTCAGACTCGCAGGAACAGTCAGAGGGGAATGTTAGCAAGCAGGCGTATTCTCCAAATCAGGACGGTCACGACCACGCGAGCGAAGGGGAGCTGTTACAGCATGGTGAAGATTTGGATGTTGAGTTTCATCCATCTCCGTGCCTCCTTGGGGGCTGTCGAGGAACCTATGTGTTCAAGACACTGTCCAGCTATCGCACCCATCTGAAGAACGTTCATGACAAGATCATTTATTGTCGAGTCTCAGAATGCAGTCGTAGCCACACGAAGCCATTTACCAGCGAGACCGATCGACGTCGTCACCACCAAGCCAAACATAACTCGAATCCAGACAAGCCTTTCAAATGCGTAAGAAGCGTCTGCCCTGCCAGAGTGAGAGCGTTCAAGCGCAAAGACAAGCTTTCCGAGCACAATAAGAAGTATCATGCTCAAAGCTTGTGCCATATTTGCTCGTGCTACTTCGACAGTTTCGAAGAGATGTTAGCGCATACAAACTTTGGCCATGGTTCTTTTGGATCCGAGAGACAGGATGTCTGAACGAGTAGTACTGGAGATTTTCTATGGTGCTCTTCATGGCTTACCTGAAAGGAGCCACGGTTCAATGTTCTTACGATTTCATGATTAGTTTTTCATCGTCTGCGAAGATATGAACGAATGAGAAGGTTGACGTTTTATATAAATTGATGTTAAGTTAGTCGATCCTCCATTCCACCGAGCTAGATCCATTCTAACGCAAATACTCAGGCACGGCAAGAGGAAGAATCTAATGCCATCCATAACGTATTAGCCAGTTCGGCACGACAGCCACAATTCGACCTGGCCGGGGACACCTTGACAATGCTACCCCCAACATAATTTCGGTTATCTCGATATACTTCAACCGATTCGAATGTACGTTGGACTCTTTTCGGAACTTTGTTTGGTTGGTCTGGAAACGGAGGTGCCATCTCTCAAGGTGGCACAACAATTGCAAACTGTGGCTCGGACTTCCTTCTTGCTTCTTGAGCTTGATGAGTCTACTCGATGTTTGCGGAGAGAAGAGAGCCAGGACTGTGTTCTCCTTGAATTCGTGTTACAAATTGGCTTTGTTCTTTTGTGGTTTCTTCATGTTTTCATTGTGGGTTTCAGGCGGAGACTTTTTACTATTCATATCTACGGCCTTACGAACGAAAAGTTTGATATCATGATTTTGATTTGATGTTAAATTTAAACACTGTCTCTTCATCTGCATAGTCACAACCATATGATTTTGCATCAATCATTGACGCCCGTCTCCCCACTAACTCCGGTGGTGTACCTTCAAGCTGGGCGAGAGTTGCCCGGTTGACGTGGTCAGGGCGAGGTGGGAAAGTGCAACTTTGAACCACATGAAATCACGAGCCAAAAGGGCATATAAGCCGCTTCCTCCCCTCGAGTCTCCTCAACTTGTTCCTAACCAATTTGTTCACCGAAGACTCTTTGTGCCCAAGTTCCGCAGTCTGCCTCGCCTCTCTCGGCTATGACAATCCACACCGAGATGACGGATTTCCATTGGCCCACGTGCGAACCTGACTTTGGATTTCAAAATGCCCTTGAAGGGCTGCAGGACACCATATGTCCCTCTCTCTATTCGGACACTTGGGCACCCCCATTCATGCTGGAGGCTGACGCCCTAGTCAGGTAAGAACCTTGCAAGTCAAAATGCCCTTTTTGCGTGTTGGGCCCCTTTTCACAACCGAACAAAAATAATTGTTTCTAATTCGTTGACAGGTCTCCCTCCTCGCTTTCCGAGGACTACTTGTTCTTAAAACACACTCTTTTGGAACTCCAAGCTGAGAGCCCGCCAGGAAGTCGGGCGCAGCATGACGACGACGATACTTCGACCCAGAGATCCCGGAGCGATACTTCCATTAGCCTCAATGACTGGGCGAGTCCAGCTCATCCTGCAGTGCAGCCACTGGATCACAAGCTGCAGTGCACTTATCATGATTGCACTGCCAAGCCGTTCAAGACATTGTGCGATTTCAAAAGCCACATGAGAGGCCATGCCGCGGATGTCCTGGAACAATGGGAAGAGGAGAAGCCTTGCCGCTGTCCCTGGTCGGGCAACTGCAAGTCCAAGGCTGTCTTCAAGTCTCGGAGGATCCTGCAAACCCACCTGGAAAATGTACACATCACTCCACTCACCTGCACCGCGAGCGGATGCTCGTATCGAAAGCCATTCAGAAGCAACTACGACCTCAAACGGCACATGTTGACTGCCCACTCGGGCGACAGCAACTGCCAATTTCTTCGTTGCCCGTATCCCAAGTGTGATCGAGGCCCAAGGACATTCGTTAGGAAAGATAAATGGTTGATCCACATTCGTACCAGCCATGACGGAACAGAATGCCCCATCAATCACTGCAAGGCTGGGAAAAGAGACGGGCTTCTCACCCATGATGATTTGGTGAAACACATCCGGCATGAACACGGGAGTAAGGCTCCAAGAATGAAGAGAGTTTGAACAGTGTGCTGAATCATGAAGAATTTGAATGCGCCATTGGCGCCTGTGACTCGCAGCTTCCATCTCGGTTCATTGAATCCGAGCTGCTTAAGCACTTAGAGGTAAGTAAGAGCGTTCTTGATTTCTGCCCTCTGGTGATGTCACATTTTGGTCCTAGACAGTGTAACATACTAACAACCTGTTTCTCTAAGCTCCATCATGGACTTCCATATGGAGCGATCAATACGGCCAGAAGTGCTGTGAAAATATCCAGTGACAAGACAGTCAAGCCAACAGATGTCTCATCATGTTGGCAAGAATGCGAGCAGTGTAAAGAGGGAAATTTTGAAGAGAAATCTGAGATTGAGACGAAACCGGGTACTCCCGACGAATTTCGCAACCATACGTTGAGCTTTCGCAGCTCCTGAGTGTGAGCGAGTTGAAACATCACTCGCCTGATACGTTTTAAGTATCGTTGCATGAATTCCTATGTAATGACTTTTGTTTGGGCGGCGTTATTGATTTTGGTTTAGCATATCGTTACTTCAAAAAGGATTGACATGGCGATTAAGGCTTCTAGCTCGTAGATTGCGTTCGTTGGTTGTTTCCAACCAAACATTGCCTTGCGTGATAGCACCCCTTTCTAAGCGAAACCAAGCGAAGTACCCCTGAAATCGCTTCCATCAACGAGCCTACAGATACAAGACGCCCGAATGTAGCATAATGTCGTAAGCTTCTGTACCACTGACAGCTTATGGTATACAAGAACTGAAGAACATGAAATGGTCGATGAAAAGTCACATGACTTTGGTAATTGTTCCAGAACAAGTTGAGCAGCAGAGCCGTAGGCAAGAAAAAGGCGAGCATTTCAAGTTCCAAGGGCTGAGAGCTTCTAGATCGTACTTGATGATAAGCTGTAGACAATGGTAAAATCAAAGTTAAAGTTCGGAGACATTTGGAGACACTGGAAATTGCAAAATATACCGGAGCTTGAGACATGGAGCTTTGGGGATACAATTGTAGATTAAGACCAAGAACAATCTACTCTTCGAGAACTTCCTTGAGTCAACTGCATCTTCCGTCTTAGTTGAGTACGTTCCGTCAACTTGAAGGGCTACTTCGTATTGGACACAAAAAGTGAAGTAAAAGGAATCGAGGGATGATCGTGAAACCGAGACAATAACATCAAGGTTTGTTTTGACCCCAGATGATTACTAAAGTCCCAATTGTCAGTGAGACATTGATCCACCAGATCTAAACCCAAAATTTTCCTATCAAAATTGAGTTTTACGATCATGCCGAACCTGACCCGTCAGAGGATCGGAAGTCGCCTACGTTCAACTCGTGACTCGCGAAGTGGCTCCCTCCACGATCTCCTCAGCCAAGCTTGTCTCCAAGAATGAGCTGCACCTCATCGTACTGGATCATCCGGAGACGAGAAAGGCCGCCGCGGCGCCCAAGATAAGAGTTCTAGACGTGATTGGGAAGTCTCAATTGGTTTCCACGAGGTTTTGTTGCGAGATTTACCTTCCCGTCTGCAGCCCCCGCACTCTGCGACCGCTGGTCGGTCCCAACCGGTCGTCCATCAGATCGGCTGCTGCCCTTTTCCCATCGGAATGGAGTGCGGTGCTGAGATGATGGGGGGCTCGGGGGAAATGCATTTGCTTCCGTTTTCTTTTTTTCACCTATCGAGTGACTATGTGAACTGTCTTGGCGCATTCTAGAAACTCCTGTGTCTCGAAGATACACAATTTGCACCATGGGGCTGAGAGTTATATAAACATTGGCTTTCGGCCACCCTTTCACTACTGCTGCACAGTCTTTGCATCATCGTGGTTAATTGTGTCCAAGAGCCTCAGTCTAGCACGCACCGGTCTGTGGTAGTAGCCACGAGCTAAAGACTTCTGTCAAACAACATCATCGCAGGAATCTTATCAGCAAACCTTTTTTGCAACTTCGCGATGGGTGTCACGATTGATCAGGGTCCGGATGATGCGCCCAACAACATCACTGGAGAGATTGCTCCCAAGCGCTCCTTCGGGCAGCGTTTGACGGATGCGAAGAAGGCATTCACAACCAAGGAGGGTCTTCTGGGAACCTACGACTATGGTGAGATCTGACTTGAGAGTCCCGGGTCGTACGAAGAGTACTGATCAGTACAGCCTTCTTGTTCACGCCCAACTTGCCGTTCATGAAGAAGCCAACTCAGTCTGCCCCCTTCTTCAGTTTACAACAGAAGATGCCTGTTGTCCTAGGAATGCTTTTGGGCTTCCAACACGCTTTGGCTATGTTGGCTGGTGTCGTTACTCCACCCATCATTATTTCAAGCTCTGCGAACTTTGATACTCTCACGGTATATACTCCTGTGATTTTCCGTAACATAATATTTTACCTAACGTACTTTTCAGACTCAATATCTTGTGTCGACCTCGCTCATTGTTTGTGGTATTCTATCAGCTGTCCAGATCACCAGATTCCATATCTACAAGACTCCTTACTATATTGGAACTGGTTTGATTTCCGTTGTTGGAACCTCCTGTAAGTAGCCCACTTCCAATTTGCCCGTTACTTTTACTCGCTGTATGTTTTCCTTACCTGAGAAGGAAGTGTTTCGTGGAAGCTTCTGAGACAAGCAATAACTGATATCCCATTCTTTTAGTCGCCATCATTCCCGTGGCCACCAAAGGAATCGCTCAAATGTACGCAAACGGCATGTGTAAGACAGCAGCAGACGGTACCCAGCTTCCTTGCCCTGATGCGTATGGTGCGATTGTCGGAACCGCAGCAATGTGCGCTCTCCTCGAAATTGGCCTCTCGTTCATGACACCAAAGACTCTTAAGAGACTCTTTCCACCAATCGTTACTGGTCCTACCGTCATGCTCATTGGTGTTTCTCTTCTCCAGCCGGGTTTGGAAGGCTGGGCTGGTGGTTCCGGACCTTGCGTGTCGAGACCTGAGACTGGCATCTTTACGCTGTGCCCCACCATCTTTGCACCACACGCACTGCCTTGGGGATCGGCACAGTACATTGGTCTTGGATTCTCCGTCTTTATCACCATCATCCTTTGCGAGAGATTCGGCTCTCCTATCATGAAGTCCAGTAAGTCTCAGCCACCTGCAATTTTTCCTGGCCGCGCTAACCCGGTTCAAAGTGAGCGTTGTCGTTGGTCTCCTCACTGGCTGCATTATCGCTGCCGCAACTGGCTACTTTGACAAATCTACCATTACTGATGCTCCTGCTGTAAGCTTCATCTGGGTGCACACTTTCAAGCTGAGCGTCTACGGTCCTCTTGTACTTCCGTTGATGGCAATCTACATCATTTGCATGATGGAAGCCATTGGTGATATCACCGCTACTGTAAGTCTCTCTTCAAGCATTTCTCATCAAGCATTCGATTCAAATACTAATACACCAATAGTGTGATGTGTCTCGCCTCCAAGTCGAAGGTGAACTCTTCGACTCCCGAATCCAGGGCGGCATTCTCGCTGATGGAATCAACGGCATGCTAGCTGGTCTCTGCACCATCACCCCAATGTCCACATTCGCCCAGAACAACGGCGTCATCGCCCTCACTCGATGCGCCAACCGAACCGCCGGATACTGGGCCGTCTTCTTCCTCATCGTCATGGGAATCTTCTCCAAATTCGCCGCGGCTCTCGTTGCGATCCCCTCATCTGTGCTTGGTGGAATGACTACCTTCCTCTTCGCTTCAGTCGCTGTGTCCGGTCTCCGCATCATCGCTACCGTGCCCTTCACCCGCCGCACGAGATTCATCCTCACTGCGGCGCTCTCGGTCGGTTTCGGTGCCATTCTCGTTCCTAACTGGTTCAGTTTCGTCTTCACGTATTCTGGAAATAACAAGGCTAAGGCTGGCTTCTTTGATGCCATTGTTTTGGTTATGGAGACTGGTTTTGCGGTCACGGCTTTTATTGCTGTTGTCCTGAACTTGGTTCTGCCGATGGAGACCGTCGAGGAGATGGCAGAGAGTTTGGCAGGGGATATCGCGCAAGATCGGGAGGAGGAGGCGCAGATGGAGGGTGAGGTGGAGGAGAAGAAGACTGTTGGGAGTTCTGCTGCACCAATGGTTTAAGGTCGATCTTTCGTTGGGAGAGAATTGATATTGTTGTGTTGAGTTGAGATTGTATATAGTATGTTTCATAGCTCCTTAACTATAACAGTTAACATGACTCTGTATCTTTACCAGAGAGTGGGACCATAAGCTGCGTGATAAGAAGTGGCGACTTGTAGACATTCCAAGTACCAATAGACGCAGGATTGGTCTTCACTACATTTTCTACCAGAAAATGATATAGTATCCCAAGTACGCGTGTTCACCTGAGTGCTCGAGATGGCAATCATGAAGAGTGACAGGCGAAAAATGCCGTTTGAAAGATCCCTCCCTCTCCGGATACTCGCAATAAAGAATCGTAAGCATCCACAAGAAATCTGAACGAAGCCAAAAAGCCACAAAGTGTTCGCCAGAGAAGTACAATAATAATGACGTGACTTCCTGTCTAAAGCCATAATATCAAAAGGTTGCACAAAACAATAATCCGAATCCGGCTAGCCTCCTTCTTCGCAACACATAAATCCAAATAAGCATGTTCCCGCCATGTAAAAAACAGAGAGAGTGGTAGCATGAGCAGTAGGGCGGCCGGATGGTCGAGTCCGAAAACAATCGAAATCAGATTCTTGTTTCCTGCGAAGACGTTACTCAACTACTACTCGCGATGTATGACGGTCCCCGTTATGTAAACCATCACATCTGTTTATTTGTGTTTATAGATATCTTGGGGAAGGAGTCACTTGTCGATGTCAATATTAAGCTGTCTATCTTCAACTCTAGAGCTTTACGTAGTCAATTGGGTATGCATGCAACTCGTGGTGAGAGGATTTGGGGTGAGTTGAAGGAAGAGAAGTTCTGAGAGGGATCTCAACGTGGCTTACAGTAGTCCTCGCTTGCCCCTGAGGGATACTCTCACCTTCAATCTTCCCCTTTCTGCTTTGATTCGCAAGAATGAGGTTTGAAGACCTCTTGCTAATTCATTTTCTTAGCCAGATGGTCAGCCATTTAGTCATATCTCGCTCAACGCTTTGACCTGCCACTGGCGATAAAGAATGCTTTTGAAATGATCCTCTAAAAGTCTATCTAGTCAACAAAGCAAGCAAAAGCTTCGAACGGCTTCAACGACAACTCCCCATCCATGATATTAATCCCACCATAACTCGACGTCAACACCTTCTCTTTCTGCAAGCTAATCTCTTTCGGCAGCGTCCAAGTCAAAGACTCCTTCCTGAAATTCGCAACAACAAGCACCTTCTCTTCCCCAAACGTACGAGTATACGCCAACACATTGTCATTTTGCATATCTACCATCTCGAAAGCGCCGTAGATGAAGATATCCTTGTGCGATTTCCGCAAACGCAAAATCGAGGCCCAGTACTCGAAGACACTCCCATGGATCCCGACTTGGGATTCGGCGTTGATATCGACATAGCTCTCGTTCTCTTTCTGCCAAGGCTTGGCGGCTGAGAAACCTGCGTATTTCTCTTTGCTCCATTGCATTGGTGTTCTGGCGTTGTCTCGTGACTTCTTCTGGATTTCTTGCTTTGTGATGCGGTGTAGCTCTTTGTCGTCTGGATATCTCTTCATCATGCTGCTTTGATTAGTACGCTGCTTTTGACGACGGGTGGGGAAACTTACTCGTCCCAGGCTTGAAGTGTTTCCAGGTCTCGATATTCGGAGATGTCTCGAGATAGAGGGACGTTGACCATTCCTAGCTCCTGGCCTTGATACACGAATACAGTTCCACTTTGCAGGGCCATAAAGGTGGCAAACATCTTCGCAGAAACGACTCTGAATTCTGGTAGGTCGGATCCCCAACGAGAAACGGTTCTGCTTTGATCGTGATTCTCCAGATACAATGCGTTCCATCCGTCATTGTCAATCATGAATGTTTGCCATTCGTTGACAATGCTCTTCAAAGTTGACATTTGCCATTCTCTAGGGGAGAATTTTCCTCTGTCACCGATGTCCATGTCGACTCTTTGTACCTGGTCAGCCATTTGCAAAAATTTCTCTTGACGGAAGCTTACATTTCGAAGTGGAAGATCATATTTAGCTCTCCACGACCAAAACCCACTGCCTTGAGGATCTCTTTTGGATCATCTACACATGGCATCTCACCAACGGAGAAGGCATTGTACTCCTTCAAGATCTTGCCGATAGCCTGCAAGTATTCGTGCAACCTGGGTCCGCAAGCAAAGTACTTGTCACCAGGCTGGAACTCTACATCAGGTCTCGTAATCGGGGCATCTGGAAGTCCTGGAACTTTGCTGATGAAATTGATGACGTCCATTCTTGACATTTTTTAGCAGGTCGAACTCTTCAAAACGACAATGATACATACCTGAAGCCATCAACTCCTTTGTCAAGCCAAAAACGAACAATGTCATGAACTTCATCACGGACTTTAGGATTCTCCCAGTTCAAATCTGGTTGCTCAGGTGCAAATATGTGTAGGTAATATTCATCTGAAGCTTCATCATATTCCCATGCACTTCCTGGTCTGAAATTAGCTCAATCCTAATACCGCTGTTCAGCAAAGAAAGATACTTACCACCCCATACACTTCCCCAATTATTCGGAGGGCTCTTTGAGCCGTCATCATTAATTTTCGGCTTCTTCCAAATATAAAAGTCCCGATACGGATTATCCTTCCCCTTCTTCGCCTCCATAAACCACTTATGCTACTCAAACATCAACAAATCGCTCTCATCACAAAGCAATACTCCGGACTCACCTGATCAGAAGTATGATTAACAACCAAATCCATCAAGAACTTCATCCCCCGACTATGACAGCCTTCAATCAACTTATCAACATCTTTCAGCGTCCCATAGGGAGCGTGGATATCTCTATAATCGGAGATGTCGTATCCCATATCCACCTGGGGAGATTTATAGATGGGACATGTCCAGACGATGTCGACGCCGAGGGCTTTGATGTAGTCTAGCTTGGAGGTGATGCCAGGGATGTCTCCGAGGCCGTCGCCGTTGGAGTCTTTGAATGAGGCGGGGTAGATTTGGTATACGGAGGACTCTTTCCACCATGCTCGTTTGGGGTCTGTGGGAGTCATGACGAGGTCGAGTGTGATTAAAATGTAGGGTTAATCAAGGTGTGAGGAATGTATCAAATTGGAAAGAAAGTTATTGATGATGCGTCGATACCGGTGTCTTGACTCAGGAACAATTCGGTGACCCTAGGCTCTGTGCAATGAACAGAACAAGTAGAAATTTCTCTATCTTTCAAAAAATGTTTGACTGAATTAAGAATTGTTGAGGAATTAAGAAATGGAGTTGTACGAGATGAAAGTGCATGTATATGTAAAGTGACGATGATGAGGGGCATTTCTGGTTGAACTCTCACTGGCTCGCTTGATTTCTAAGGGCCATAGAGGGGCATCGCGGGGTAATTCTCGCTGTATCTTTGCATCAATGTTCAATCTTCATTTTTCGGGTGTCTTCTTCCCTTTAGGAGAATAAGGTAGCTATTGAAACGTTGTCTTGGCGGACAATATTTCAGGGTTACTCCGAGAGTCAACATTGATTGTGAAGGCTTATAGCCTCATGAATGTTGGTCTCGGTTCCTGGACGATGAGAATGGAAAGAGAGCCGAAAATTCGTTGCACATGCTGCAAAGGCGGATGCATATCCCTTGATTCTTTTTTCCAGATTGTAAGTGATAAAGAGGCTGTCTAGATGAAAGTTCCCATCCAGATAAATGTTCGGAATTACCTGATATTATATACTCGTTTGAAGTCAGTTCACTTTTCCGAACAATGAGTATGGACTAGAGATCGAAATTCAGACCGTACTTATGAAAGCCTCAAATAAAACACTCTAAGACTGCATGTACATCTAATTCGTTATCTACTATACAATATCTCATCGATCGACGACCTTTACACTCAATGTACACCCCCAAACCCAAACCACTTTTCCTCAAACCCTCTCAATTCTTCATACAAATCCCAATCCTCCACCGCAACCACCCCCTCATCATACCCCTCAAAAGCAGACATAGTCGAAATCATCCTCGGCGTAGAAGAGACATGCAACTTCACCCCCTCACCAAGCTTATTATTCGGCGACGCAATATCCCCATACGTCGTCCCAGCCTGAAACGTATCCTGCGCAACCCTATGAATCCGAGCCCAAAGCGGACGCGGAAACTTCGCATGCTTAATCAGATTCGCATGAACAAACGTCCATTTCCCCTCGTGATCAGCCTGCAGCATCGTATGTCCGCCCGACAGAGGATTGTCTTTCATCACTATGCCGGCAGCGGCATTCAACCTTCCTGGCCCTGCCCACTTCTTACCGAGTAAGAGAGCAGCTGCTCGGAACGAATCCCTATCTCCGCCCATGAAGCCGTAGAATTCTTCGTGATGGACGGCGAAATACTCGACCAACCATAAAAGATCTTGATGCAGCGTGCGCGAGATGAAGATCTGTCCGGATTCCCCTTCATATTCGTCTCGACACTTTTGTCCCAGGAGACGCCACAGAGGGTTCGTAGGATGAGATTTGGTGTAGTCCGGCCAGAGGAGGAGACCGGTCTCTTTCCATTGCTTGCTTTGGAAGATGTAGTCTGGATTTCGAAGGAGATAAGAGTCTGTATCCAGGTACAGGATTTCGTCGAAGGATGATTGCTGGATGGCTGCTCCTTTGATTTGGAATTGTTTCCATCCATTGCCTTTCTCTACTCCTTCTACGAGTCGGATCGTGACTTTCATCCCGCTCTGTTCCGCTTGGCTTTCTGGTGAAAGCTCGAGTTGAGATAGGTCTTCGAGCAAGCTTTTATCTGGTGCTGACAACTCGGTTGAAAAGTGAAATATCTCAACTGGTAGAGTGCAGTTGTATGATTTTAGGAATCGAATGTTGGTTCGTGCCCGGACAACAGCTTCTCGATCTCCAGCTGCCATGACGATTCCTCTTCCACTTTTGACCTCTTTTCCTTTCTGGCTTTCCAAGGGGTCTGATTCCAGCTTCAACTTCTCATCCTCTTGCTTATGGCGTAAGTAACTAGCTATACTGTGACGCCAATCCGAAATTTGAGACGACGGTATATCTCGCCACTTCTCCACATTGCCATTAACTGCATTTGCATCAAAATTGACACCAGCCGTCGGACAGGTCTTGGAGTTCAATTCCACGGCTTCATCATAAGAAAGAAGTGGGCGCCCGACAAAATCCTCTAAGATGGCTTCTAAATTTGTTTTCCCCTCCCCACCAGGAGACTCATTGGATAAATCCGGCTTCTCTCCAGCCCGAACCGGCTCGAAATAGTCATGAGCCGCCTGCGGCAGGTAATCCGGAATATCAGTCCCTTTCAAATGAAGGAAGCTTAAGACAATTAATACAAATACGACGGTTATAGTGATCAAGCGAGTCTGAGACCTCATCCTCTCCAGCTCCAACAGGGGCGTGTCCAGGCGAAGCGAGAATGGATTATCGACGGCTCGAGAAGTCTAGAATTGGAGTACAAAGAAGGATGTTTCTCCGATCGAGCGATGACCACGATTTCGAGCAGAACCGGAGTCGTGGCCTTATAAAGTATTGAAGGTCCCGAAAAGAATTGTGGGACGTGTGCGTGTCCTGTTAGAAAGACAAAAGATCCGCTGACTCTGGCCGTCAATCATAATCCGGTGTCCGTATATCCCAACATTATTGTTACAAAGCTGATCGCTCAATCAAGTCTGTACAAGAGGAGGACGAGCTTCTTGAAACAAGTTATGGGAACTGTGGCTTTCAATGAACGAAATGAGAGTTTGGGATATAAAGGCGGAGAAAGTGATTTTCCGGGTGTTGCGCGGCTATGATGAAACGCACCGGGGGTCAAATCTAACTCAGCACGTGCAGTACTCTAAATCGACGAATCGTCGCACAATTTTTCTTGTTTCAAGGGCTTGCTCGAGTCATTCGAGCTTTAGGACATTTCGGGCTTCTGAAGGCTTATTAAGAAATTATTCCTGTGGTGATGAGTGACAGGGAAGTGGAATCACGTGGAGATGCCTCCTTTTACACTTCGACGCTCCGAGACTCATGATAGAGAGTATTAATTATCGGATCACCATACAGCAATAACAATACCGTCTTCTCAGACCCCTTGCCAAAGAATACAGTGTCCACGACGAAGAGATTATGCCAACAATCTAGAATCCAAGGCCTGATAGCCAGTCATGAGAATATTTGAACCCCATCTGCGCATTTGTCTGATGCGCCCAACAATGACCAGAATTGGGAACGATATACGACTACATCTCGGTTATCAGCCTCTGTTTATCTCTATTTAAGACACTTTGAGACAAAGGCGTTTGAACTTACAGTGTAGTTACTGGCGGAAGGATATATAATGTTTGTCAAAGCAGGCTTGCTGGTCGGACCACTTCCGCAATTCCCAGGACCAAGAAATTCGAGGGCAAGGAAACCACAGAAAACAGTATCTTGTTCCCCATCGATGACTAGGACGGGCCCTTTGTAGCTCAGTGCCGTTGGTACTAAAGCACCTGAGGCAGCTTCCCCAAGGGTGATGATACCTCTGTTTGCATAGTCCTGCAGGATAAAGGTACGGTCGTAGTAAGTGTTTGGACCATAGAAGAGCAGGAACTCCACACCCGACTGAATTGAGGCTTCGAGGTATGAAGGATCAAGGTTTCCATACCTGGATGGCTGGACACCCAAAGCTGGCAGTAAGCCTGCCGTGAAAGTGAAACCTCGAGAAGTCAGCATAATAAACTCAGAGTATGGTTGGCCGTACCAGGAATAACGGTCACCCAGTCTTTGGCAAAACCAGCGAGAATTGTTGCGTCTGCATCTTGTGGATAATTGACGTTAAGGTAATTGCCGACAAGTGAACCCAAGCTCTCTCCAACGAAGATAATCTTATCAAAATTTCGAGGAAATGGCAAGGCCCCATTCCGAGCTAGTAGTATCATCTCATGGACAGTCCTATAGAGATGTTGTGTCAGAGACTCTGACGTTGCCTGACTTTGCCTGAAAGATGAATGGAGCCTTAGAGTTACTTACGCTGCTTGAGCTGGGCATTGAACAACTGTAATACCATTTGGGTGACTGGAATTGCCGTTCCCAAGCCGGTCGAAAGCGAACGTGGGATAGCCCTGGAGTGAAGCATAGGAAACCCAGCTATACATATCGCCATCGAAGCCGAAACCTGGAGAGCCACCGCCAGACCACTGTTGAATAGTCAGCATAAAATTCACGACACAACATGTATTCCTGGGATGTAATAGCACAAGCTTCCAACTTACATAGTTTCGATCATAGGTAGCAGGATGAGCCAGTAGCTGTAAAGTGTTTCTCCGCGACGGAACATCGACTTCCGGCTCACAGTACCGACCAGCAATATCGTAGCTGCCTTCGATGAGGGAAGTGAAAGGTAGATTGATGCCGCTTGAGAGGAGTGCCAAGAGTCCAGTGGTATCAAGATCAGGATCGAGAATCTTTGAAGCACCTTAGCAATTGTTCCTGCCAAGCTGGGACAATGAAACGAAGCAACAGACGAGAATTTCGGAGAGACTGTACCGCGTTGTTGGCTGTAATCTGGACAGGAACGACAAGTTCACTGCACATGGGTGTAGATAGGACGGTAGCAAGGAGGAAGGAAGTCACGTAGAAGGATAAGACGATAAGGTAAGGAACCATTTTATGGAATATAGGTTTGCTTAGGATAAAGTCGCTCAGTGATTAGAATTACAAATCATGAGAAAAAGGAGACATGGCGAGTTGCACAAGTTATATCCGATGGCGCGGGTATCGCACCTTCCTTAAAAACCTCAACACCTAGACACCGGGACATGGACCAATAATCATCATCCTTCAACTAGAAATCAGGTTTTATTCTCGTGGAATTGTCGGATAAGAAGGCGCGTGCTGTGAAAATATTTCTTGGCCAGGATGTTCATCTTGTAGCGGGTATTCTGGAGGATTATAGGCTTCATCGTGCACAGGCGGCGTTGTTGTTACGAGAGGAATTGTTTCCCTTCTTTCCGGCTCATAACCGGAATGGTAGGCAGTTTGTTCTTGTCCCCCATTGTTATATGTTGTTGCAGGTTCATATTCCGATATTCCCGTGGCTGCATACATGGGACCAGTCCGCGATCTAGAATTCGGCCTTTTTCTGAGAAAGAATAACAGCAATCCCACAAGGGCAACGGCCGCAATGATCGCCCCCACTGCAATGCCCGCTTTTGCTCCAGTTCCTAAGCCCGAGGAGGAAGAGGGTGTCGAGGTTGGAGTATTGGTACTGGAGGTTCCTGTTTTTGAGGAAGTGGTCGTCGTGGGATGAGCAGTTGGCTAAAAGCTGATCAGGATGGAGTAACTGTTTTGAGATATTCTTCACATACAGTGGTTGTCATCGAAATGACAGTGACAGAAGTCGAGACAGGTACAAGCCACCAATCTGTGGCGCAGACGGTTTGCGTATTCGGACAGCAGCGATCACTTGCGGGTGTCAGTCAGTGTATACGAAGAACAGCTCTCGATCAACTCACCCTGAACTTGCACACGTCTGATTTTGTGGGCACCAAGTCGGACCACAACATGTCTGCCCGGCTGAAGCATCGATACATGCGTCGGCTCCAGAACAGTATACCTGACTCGCAGAGGGGCAACATCTGGACCGAATAAGTCAAAGTACCACCACTTTCCGAACATTTTCTTACTTACTGGCCTGGTGTTTCTGAACAGAACCAATTATTTCCACATTGGACGGTTCCTGAACTGTTCCCAGAACTGCTTCCCGTGCAACAGACCGAAGAGGATGTTTCCAAGCAATAATCACCACAAAATCCGTAAGGACAATTCGATGGCGTGCCCGATGGGCTTGGCTCCGTGGTAGAAGACATTTTGCTTGGCGAATAGAGATCTCCACCGCGTTCTCGTCCGACCACAGTAAATTTGACTCGAAAGGATCAAATAAGATGGCAAGGCTATGACGCGCGACAAAGAACAGAAAGAGAAACGCGATCTCCTTTATAGCCTTCTCACCGATGGCATCAGGCTCCGAGGAGCATGAGGCTGGCAAGCCACGCCCACATTTTTCAGGGGTGCAATTTCACTGCCATTATCGCGGGTACAGAAACAGAACACGACGAATAGCACGACAGACTTCTGTTGATGCGTCAGCCATCGCTTTGCGAATTGGTTGTTCTTCCAGGCTGGGTGCAGGAGACATGACGAATGGTATCATCGAGCTCTCCAGCCAGCCTCGATTGAGGTTGTATTGAGCTCCGACCCCAAGAAATGGCAATACGTATAATTCCGCTCAACGCCTTGCTGCCTTTGGCGGCCACGCACCATCAGCGCTGCACAACCAAGTCTCTGGCTTGAATAAGGTTTTTGGGAACACTGGTCCTGGTAGCATTCCGACCTAGACTTGATATCAACGGCCTGAATTTCCACAAAGGACTCGAACATGCCGACTGGCCAGTTCCGTAGGCGCTTAAGCGAGTCGAAACCCCTGAAGCCTCTGGCGAGGCAAAGAGATTAGTTAGATCCGAGAGCCGTTATTTTTTTCTATTTTTCAAGGTTACAAGGAAAGTGTAAGGTCATCTATGCTCTTAAAGGTATACTAAAGTGTTTAAGTCCCAGATGAAAGTTTGCATGAAGGGTAGTTAGCACTCATCGATTGCTCGATCTGGAGGGTTGGTCTGGAACCTTTTTGTTCATCCTCTCATTCTTTCATAGTTAAATCGGCTATTGTCAGGTTTACACGCTTTCATATAATCCCAGGCACGAATCTCTTCGTCCTCTCATGCCACTCAACCCACTCCCGCCCAAACTCCCTTCTCAACATCTCCTCCTCATCCCTAACCCTAACCCCCATCCCCAGCATCATCACCACCGTAAAACCCATTGCCACAACCTCACTCACGCCCCTAATCCTGACCAAAACGCCCGGAAGAAAACAAGCCGCCACGCCATCAACCCTCAACCAAAAAAACGCACTCGCGACCTGCACCGCAAACAGCGTCGTATACGACGGATGCTGCACATACTTATACAACCCGTCCCTCACCAACCTCCCCGGCCTCTGCAGTCGGAACGTGAAATTCGTGCCTAGCTGTTTATAAGCCAGCAGGCGAATCGGCGCAGCGATGAAGATCACGAGCACGAAAGTAATGCTGGTCGGGCTCCAGGCGAAGAGAGATTCGTTTAGTAGGTCCGGGTTCAGGCAGATGTTTGAGCGGGAGCGGGAAGAGGGGAACAGGATGAGTGTGCAGTGGGAGAACCAGAGGAGGATGAGAGCGTAGCGGCTGCTTTTTGAGGTTGACGTGAGGAGGGCGATGCGGTCTTTGACGGTGGGGGTGGGGGGGTTTGGGTTGGGTGTTTTGGCGCAGAGTGAGGTGAGGTATGCGGTTATTGTGAGGGCTGCTATGAGACTTAGGCTTTGAGGTGAGATGTCCATGTTGTCTCTGAATGTTATGACGGTTCTTTGATGAATTGTGAAGATAGTTTCCAGAGGCGCTGTGTTTTTTATGTCATGTCCTCGGCGGTTTCGAGACGATGTGCAGGGATGTTGTTCTCGCTCAACCCCAGCCTCCACGATTGACCTTTCAGCGAGAAACATCGTCATTACAGCCACAATAGCATTCCGTGTTCTGTACTTTCTCAGCTGGAAGCAAGTCGACTGTCGAAATTTCCACAACCTTGGGATGAATAATGTGCTTCTGCAACATCAGCTAGCTAATACTCTACTGAACGCCTAGAGCTCAAAGTATCGAGTCTAAGCTGAGATGCTCAAGTCAGAGATATTTCATGATTATACAGCTCCGCCTCTTCGATATGGACACTATTCATCTCGATACCAAAGGCAGGTCTGACCACACCCAGATTCGAAAATATGACTCAAAATATGCCACAACTTGAATACGTTGCTCACCTTAACAACCTGCATGAGGAGAAATTTATGCCGCGTTTCCCAATTTGCCTCACTGGTTCGAACATAATCTCTAGGACATGTGCGCAAAGCTATTGAATTTCAATTTGGTCACGGTGTTGCATTTGATTTTCCTCTGGCTGAATAAAAACTGGGCCGCAGAATTTCGGCGAGGGTAGGGCGTGAAGTATCTTGTATTCTCAGAAACTAGTGCTTTTCTGTGAATTTTGCTTGCAGTGGTATAATCTGCATCCCTAATTCCGTAGCCTCGTTTGCTCAAAAGAGTTTCAACGTCAATTCGATCGGAGCGCGTTGTCTCGCTACTCGATCCTCTTGAAGCCACTCGGGTGCTCTGCCTCTTCAGTATCCTCGGCGATGCCAGACTTGAGCTTGAGGAAGTTCCTATCAATACACGATTTGCACTGCCTCGAGAACAAGATTGTCACAGTAAGGGACTGTCTCGCAGAGTGGGAGTAGACTCCACCTTGTACAATCATCCCAAGTCCGAACTGAGGTTTACTCGCAACTGGCTTTGACATTTCTGCATTAATCATCGATCGGTAAAACTACACGAACATTCTCCGCAATTTGTCCTATTAAACATCTTAGCCTCTACAATCCGCAACCAAAAACAGATATGAACTTACCTTCTAGATAGCTCTTAACCTGGCTATAATCCTTACATACTACAACATCCATTAGTATTGTTACTCCGTCCGAAAAGGAATAATCCCTACCATGAACACCACTCCACCCACCATCCAACGGCCCCAAATCATCCGGATCCATCGAATCGTGAACCTCGAGCGCCAGATCCGCAGAACACATGATACCTTGCCGCAGGTAATCAACACAATGCAGAAAATGGGTGTCTGGATCGTCCGGCATCATCGTCGAGGGCATGCTGGATTTGATGCCTGAGTAGATGCGCGCCATCATGTACTGGACCAAGGATCAGTATTTCGAAGAAGAAAAAGGGAGTTTGGGGACCTTACAAGACAGTGCAGTTGATGCGTCATAGAAGTCGCAGAGAAATCTTCGGTGTTTAACGGACGTCCTGTTCCAACTATTGTGACAAAGTTAGTGGCGGAAAACAGCTCAAAGGACAGTAAGGAGATAATTACCAGGCATCATCCCATTCCACGTAGTAAGCGTCTCATCCGTGAAAAAATGCGACATATTCCTCGGCGCAAACGATGTGTCTGACTCGAACTTCATATTCTTCATCGTGACTAAGTATCCTATTAGCATTTCCCTCTCCTTCCCGCTTCCTCTCGTCCCCAAACTCACATTGCGGCCCCTCTCCCGTAAAATCCCCGCCAACCTGCCGTGAGGTTTCTGTCGATCGACCGCGAAGGAGAAGTGATAGTCCGACGATGATAAATAGTAACAGTGCATCGATAGGCCACCGATACCGCTCGATCGCGGAGAGGAAGCTATTCCTCTTCTTCTGCTGTCGCCGACTAGGCTCGTCGAGTCCTGAAGTCGGCGGCCATTGTTTTTCGGCGCCTCCGATCAGGAACTCCTCGTCGTGGTTAAGGGTGCTGGATAGCATCTCCTCTTCATCGGGATTTTGTTCGATGGGTTGCATGATTGTATATATATACAGTACAGACCTTGGCAGCTACCCGTACAGTACAGCCAAGAAATGATTGTTGAAGACAAGAAGATTTGATAGCTGGAAGAAAGGTCGGTTCATCTTGTTATTGGGGATTTCTCTCGAAACCTAGTCCGTTTGAGATGGGACGTCGTCTGATCTTTAGCGAGCGTTCTAACGCATTTGCTGTTGCACGATGTTCCGCTTTTTCTTGAAACGGATGATTAGTGGGCTAAATCGATGATCCACGCTGAAAAGAAGCTGTGCTTTGCTTGGAAAGCTTAGAATGAATAAGCGCTGTTAACGAGTTAAGGCGGGTGCAAAATGTGTGATGTCCCGCAACGTGCTAATGAAATGCGGGGGAATTATGTGTTTCTACAACATTGTTTGTCCCTATTGTTTGATGTAGAGATGAATTGGAGATGAATTTTTCTCTCCTTTAATGTCATCAGCGAGGATAATAGATTTGCGAATCGTCTGGTTCCCGTAAGTATTTTCCTCCGCCGGTCTTTCCCTACATCAACAATCTCAATTCTCTCTTCACCCAAAAGACTGTCAAGTAATCGCAAGAAACATAAATCCCATCTCATTCATCTCATGCAAATGGAATGAATTTCCTGGGTATACGGATAACATACAGAGAGCCACAACTTCCACATCATGCATACACTGCACTAACAACAAAAAGCAAAGTATCCGCGCCATATACTACTATCGTGTGTGTCCTTGAGCCCAGTCCCTTTTTGACAAAACACCCCAATGCCAAGCCGGACCCGACAACCAAAACAAGACTAAAGAAAAGAATGTCCCATAAAGTACAAGTAATAAACCATATACACCAAACAGTATGTTTTCGTACCATCATTCTTTATCGTATCGTATCAAGATTGCTGCCCCTGTCCGTTACCGATCAACTGGATGCAATTGTTAAGCAGTAATGCAGCTTCGTGAAGGAGTTCCCATCTCGTCTTCTCGAAGGTTGTGCGTAGGACCATCAGCATGCCTGTGCAGCCATTAAAGCCACGCATCGATTTCAGCTCCTCTGGTGAACGGACTCCACCTAATCGGCGAAGATAGGCGCGCATGTGCCTCACCTGGTCATCGAAATCGTAGGGCGAAGGAGTGGGCTCGGTGGTCGGTCCTTCCAGAGCGAAACCATAGCACCAGACGATCAGAGCAGCGAAATAGAGGACCCAAGGACGATTCAGCAAGGAATCATCGCGAGCCGAGTATTCGAACGGCGGATCGTCGTATCCATGGCGCATGCCTGGTGCAGCGGATTCTTTTGGTAGCAAGACATCACATAAGAATCGAAGAGCATACCAAGTGGCGTCTCGGGCCTTAGCGGTAGGAGCCCAGTTGTCCTTCATACGGCGTTGAGCACTGTTAAGATCTTGAGTGCCAATGGTTCGGCCGAGAAGACGCTTCGCTCTTGCGAATATTTGACAATCAACAATATCAACATGCATCGCCATGTGGGCCAGGTGATGGAGAACGGTTCTGCCCTGGAAGACAATATTTCCCTCTTCTTTTCCTGAGTACACATAAGGACCAGGGACTGCTTCGGAATTGCGGGATAGAGATCTATCGAAATCTTGCTTCCAGAGATCAAAGGCTCTCGTGAGCGAACCTCTCCACTTGTCTCGTCCTCCTAGAGCCTGAGAAACACCTAAAGAATTGACTTGAAGATCTCGTTGGTTCATATGCCAACTCACGGAGAGCAGACCAGCCATCAAGATAGTTCGTCCAAATGAGTTGGTTCGCACTTCCTGAGCATTCAAGGTTCTCTTCAGGCCTTCGAGGAACGATATTGGCTTTACGCCGTTAGCATGCAGGCTAGCCTCTATCCTGCCGACTTCAGCACTGTTGTTTGCAGACCAGAGCGCTTCGTCGCAGGGAAGTGGGAGCCTCATTTCATGAGCTACCATAACCGTCGAGTGACCGAACATAGTGGCATGCGTTGAATCCATCACAAATGCTGCAAATGCCGCCCGACGGGTTGCCTCATTGGTGATCCAATGGTTCCACCACTCATCGGGAGTGTTGGCGCCAGAAGTTGAAGATTGTCGGGATCCATTCAATCCTTGCTTATCTTCCCTTACACTTGGTGGAGAGTCAAGCGCAGATCGTCCGATTAATGAGCTCCCGCGACGCATTAGCGTGATTGTGGTTGCATGATGGATATGCGCTCGCTCATGCAACGCTCTGGTTGAGTACATCTTTTCGTAGATCTCCAGTAGGAGTAAAGCTTGGAAAACCCAGAGTTTCGCAGGTGGACGGAAATGATAATCACTGAAGATTTCCCATCTGAGGTGCCAGGCCAAGAAATTGGAGAGTTCGGCGCAATTTTGAGTAGTGTCGTAGCCATGAATTTTGTCCAGACAAGCAGCGCCAATAGCCATCATAGATATCAAGAGCAGATTTGGTGTTTTGTCTGGTGAGAATGTCGGTTTGTGCACTGGTTCTTCATTAGTACCTGTTGTTACATTTGTGGAAGCTTTTACTCACATATTGGAACTTGTTCACTGAAGTTGTACCAGTAACTGCCAATATATGTCTGCATCATCTTACGGCTAAGAAGATGACTATCGACGGTACGATCGCCCTCCATAAGTGCTTCCTTCTGTCTAGCAACAGGTGCATGATCGCCCTCATTAAATCGATCCTTGATGAGGTCCACAATGGCTTGGGCTTTCTCTTCGGATAAGACCATTTCTGGTTGACTTGTGTCAAGCAAACTGGTGACTGCCATAGGGTGGTGAGGCTGTTGATTGGCTGGGAAAAATCCACCTAGACCCATATCTCCCGCATAAAACGGCGCATAATATTGATTGTTGTTGCTATTGTTGTTGTTGTTGTTGTCAGGATAGCTATAGACGCAGTCAGTATGATTCAGCACCAAAAACTTTAGAACTGACTTTGCGTAGCCTTGTTGACCCATCTGACCCATCGGAGAAGAATTGTTGTTGAGCTGCTGTTCACTGAAGAGATATGCCACAAAGTCTTCTGGAATGGCAAATGGAGATCTACTGTAACCCTCGCCTCCGAAGACTGGCATTGTGTTGGGTGCCGTCATTTGATCTAGAAGCATCATATCTGGACCCGAGTTTTGTGGCATGGAATCGCCTTGATACTCGGGGATCGAAGTTGGATACGTGGGTTCTGGCTCTCTGGTTGCTGCCGCACTAGTTACCGCAGTGGCGAATCCAGGAGGTGGAAGTGAGAACGGAGTGAAATTCTGCTGTGCAACGAAAGTGTGCGGACTGCTATGGTAACTCTGGTTGCCGGGGGCCCCAGATAAAAGTCCATATGGTCCGACATTGGTCTGTAAAGGAGGCCGCGAAAATTCAGCTGGCTTTCCGTCCGAGATACCAAAACTCGCATGGCGCTGTGGCCTACTGATTGGAGTTGTGCTTGCACTACCTTGTCTCTGGGGAATGCTATCACTATTGGATCGTTTAAAGCTATTGGATTGTGTGTAGCCCTCGGTGCCATTGGATGACGCAGTCCCCGAGTAGGTTCCCGAAGATGGATTTGTGGCTGGAGAATATGAATTGGGCGTCATCTCGGTAGGCGATTGGTATTGCTGCAGCTGGTTGGGTCGGGATTTTAGTCCTGCAAGATTCGGTCTCATGACTTCGGGCGACGAAGAACCATGAGCCGACAGAGGTTTGCCGGAGTCCGTCACTGGAGAAGCATGAGCATGACCTAACATAGAGTCTTTCCGGTGTAGCTGTGATCCTTTAGCGGTATGGCGATCTCTGTGTCTGTTGCACAGATCTTGTCGGACAAAAGTACGAGCGCAATCAGGGAAGTCGCATCTGTAAATTTGCTTTGGTGTATGGTTCAATTGGTGACGGTACCTTGAGAAGAATGTATCAGTAGCTGCATTGTGCTAACAGCGCATGTCAGTAATACTTACAGGTGCTCAGCTCTTGAATAGCTTTTACCACAGCCTTCTTGGGGACATTCGAACTTCTTATCCAAGCCTTTGCGACTCCTCCTTCGCTTTCGAGAAGGACCATCTGTGCCAGAAGAATGTCCATCTGCTCCGCCATCCGGAGAGCCCTCGCCACTCCCATCATTATTCTCTTTCTGCGGGCGACTTCTACCTCGACCGCGGATCTTGTCGTCGGATTCGGTCTTCGGTCTCCGCTGTAAGGAGGGGTCCAGCATTTGAGGCCTGCCTGATGCGTCCATTTGCGTCATGATACTATTCGGAGGAAACGTGAGGGGTTGCGCTGCTAGGACAGAAGTCATAGTCCCAAAGTCTGGCGTTAATTGAGTTGCAGAGGGTGATATATTTCAAAATAGGACCACCTCAACTCTGGGCGCATTCGCGAATGTGGGGATTACATTTACTACATCAGACCAGGTCAGAGCAGGACTTAATTGTTGACATATGCAAGCGTTCATGCGCACGCCCTCATGACAAGGAGAGGAACTTACGCTTCGGCGCACTAGAGGGATAGAGTTTGGGAGGTTTATACAAACATCTGCTCTGTCGTCGAAACGGTCGTCCAAGTCTCTGCGATTTCTAATTGTCCGGTGAATTGACCCGGGAGAAGGTATTTATTGCACGGTCACGTTTAGGCCGGGCCGAAGATGCTGACAGCGGGCGCGGGGTGAGGGTTGTCGCGATGGCGAAGTGACACGACCGCCAGCCGACGTTATTTATCGTGGTTTGAGAATGCGGAGAAGGGAGAAAAGCCAGAGAGAGGCACGTCGTTGGGTGTTCGTGCTTGTACGTGCGTGCGTGCGTGCGTGCGTGCGTTGCGAGTAGTAGGGCGAGCGTGCGTGAGGGAGAGTTTGTGTCGTGGGATGCTGCCGGGAGTGGACCAAGCTTCTCTTCTGCAGTCAGTGGGGGTGCAGCGGTGGTGCTACTCAGGTATTTATTGAACTCGGTGGTCTTGGCCTTCGACGAGTTGACGGGTACGGGCGCCTTTCACGGTTCCGTCGACCAGTCTGGGGGGCGTGGTGAGTAACCCTGTTAGGCTTGGTGCGGAGGAGAAGTGAGGAGATGTGCTGTGCTCAGATGCTTTCCAAGCCGTACAGTAGACGAGCTCAGATCCGCAGATAATGAGGCGTTTGGCTTTGCGTTGGCGGTGCCAGAGGGCTGGGAAGATGAGGCCAAGAGTGAGATGCAAGCGCGGTGAAGCCTTGAGAGCTAAGTGAAGCCTGCCTACCGTAGCATTAGAAGCAGAGGCAAAATCCGAGTGATTGAGGGCGTAATGAGGGGAGAGAAGAAGTTGAGGATCGATGCACTAGCGAGCGAGCTCCGGACTGGGACTGCATGCACGCGCTACTTACTGTCTTGCCCGCCTCTGGCGCCCGCTAATTTTTTTTTCACTTTGGATTCGGACTAGATGTGCGGCTGTGGCCGACAGCAAATTCTGGTCTCCAGCAACCAGCAACCAGCAACCAGCCCGCAGCCCGGGTCCAGTACGGGACGGGAGACGCGAGCGAGAGTGAATCTGTCTGTCTGTCCAGCCCAGCACCACACCACAGCACCGAAGCACGGTCCATGGTCTTTCTTGCCATCCCCCTGTTGCCTTCTAGAAAGCGTAAAAAGGAGGGGGATCGAAGTAATCCAGTCATCAGAGGAGCCACTACCGTTCGCTCTCCGCCTGGATAAAAAACCTCAGAGCGTCAGCAGGCTCGTCCATGCCGCGTGTTGTCTCAATACTGTGATGCACGTCTTTACTTTGTGGGAATAGAGGCTGCACTGTATCTGCCTTAGCACGAATGGGCCAAATTCCCTGTACGACCCAGCAGCAAGCCACATGTGGAGACCCCTACATCGTCGAGTCTCGTTATGGAACAGTCAGGCACATATCGAACATGGTCGCAGCACAAGCACCAAAGACACTGCCAGGCGAACATTCCCATCTGCCCCAAACAATACCACCTTTCTGGTCGCACAGTCGCTGCAATCTGGGAGCTGCAGTGGTGCCCCTGGATGGCTTCGTACGACGCCACAGTGCACGAGTGAGAGCAGTGGCTTGCCGACCTCGTCTAGATTTCCGTGCAGGAAGATCTCTCGCTTGGCCCTCGATTGCTCGCAGCTCACTTCTTTTGAGTCAGTGGGTGTACATTATTGTTTCCATTGTCCATCAATCTCCGTGTTGACTGTGGTTTCCAAGTAGGAGGCTGCTTGTGGCACTAGCACACGCTCTCCATCAAAATTTCTTCTGTCTCATCGCCTCATTACTGGTCTAGCTCCTCGGAGAAAAAGACGGTCTGGGGATCTTTCCTTGACCTAGGCACAAGTGCATTGATGAGATGGACTAGGTACGTTCGGGCTCGAGCTGCGCTGGGTAGCACCCAAGAAACGAGACGTTGCAACAAAACAACGAAAGAAGAAAAAGAAATGTGCACTTCTTCAGGGCATGAATGTCGGAGCCTGGGGAAGAAAAAAAGCTGCAAGGAAAAAGTTGAAGGATCACCCACCGTCATCGGAACGGCCCAGAGCGGAGTCTCGACATCTCCAGATGCGTAGCGCTCTCCAAGAAGCTTCTCCTGCATATACTTTTGCTTTTAATGAAAAGCCTTTCGTGCTTCGTCATTCTGCATGCAGCTGCTGCTCTTGCTCTCCTGTCGCTTCCGTCTCGGTCAGCATTTCGCCAACTGTGGCCCGTCCAGTCCGTCGCACCAAAAGTGGCGGCAGCGTCGGTTCCTGCTGTCAAAGAAAGCTCGCGCTAATCTGGGGTTTGCCTGGGGTGGTAAGAAGGCTGAGACTGGGGTAATTCTCCAGGGATCTTCAGTGGTCGTCCAGCTTTTTCTTCTTCATCTGACCAACACGACCGCGATCTGATTTGCTAGAGCGTGCCAACACCGCGTCCTGGTCAAATGCGGTGGCTTTCTATGGCGGCTTGGCGTATGCGTGAAAATATGCACGTCTGTCAGGATGAGGAAGTCTGAGACATGGCGGAGAGGAAAATCTCATTTCTCCAAGTCTGTGGCCCATCATTAAACAGACTGATGAGAATTTTTTCCAGAAGGAAGTAAAATAACGCAGGCTTTTGCCCAGTCCCAGCTGCTGCGCCAACGGTGAGATCAGAGCAGAGCGATCTCGAAAAGGGAAGCTGGATGGGCTTCTTATGTGGATTGTCGAGATGAAGAATGGACAAGGAAGAAAAACGATTGAAAGATTGAGGGATGAGGGATGAGGGAGGAAATAGTTCCGCACTCGACTTAGTCACGGAGGGGATATTCGGCCGGTCAAAAGCCGATCGGCCCTAGCGCCCACCGCCTAGCTTCCCGAGAAGTGCTGCGAGCTGCCGTCAGCCTGAACGCGACCTGAATCAATATCCTGCTCATGAACAAGCTCAGCAAAATTCTCAGCAATTCCACTCAGATTTGCCTTCAAAGTTGGTTCCGCGAATCACAAACATTGTCCTCTCTAAAATGGCTCCTCCGAGATCAAGACCTCCTCCCGACGACTCGAGATCTGAGGCTTCGAGCACAAAAGAGAAAGCGGGGACGACCACGACCACCGCGCTCAATGGCAAAGGGCGACGTGTAGCAGGAAGTGCGAATGGAGGAAGTTCCTTACGAGATGTAGTTACAGCAGGACCGAGTGGCACAAATGGCGGTTCAAGCACGGCTGTGGCAGAAAGCACTCCTGGGGTAAGTGACGACTCGAGCTCTAATGAGTCGCGTTCTTACGAAGCTGTCCACAGTTGCAATGGAGTTCCTTCGATGCGTCAATACTGCATGGTTACCGATACGACTATCGACTAAATACGCCTGCAGCCTTCAATGAGCCGTATAACCAACTTGTCCTCTCACGATCTCCCATCGGTCGCTTGTCCCCAACTATGGCCAGGAAAAAGCAAGAACAACAACACCGACGGCAGAGCAAAGAACAACTAGCTAATGCCGTACGGAAACACTTCAATAGCATGGGCATTGAAGAGAATAAAGTGGTTGTGGACTTCTTGTACAAGGTCCGGTGGCAAGGTTTGTCTTTCGTTCTAGAAATTCTGTCAAGCTAAAGCTTATAACGTTGCAGATAAGAATTTCCGCATGCGATTCTCTCCGCAGAGACCTCGTTGATATAGCGATACCTCGCGACTGTTTGCATATTGCATGGCCATGGCGTTCGAAACTCGAGAGGAGCTTCTGCTTGGTTCCATACCAAGATGATACCCAAGTCTATTTATTTATCTGAAATGTTGGGCCGCCAGGATTTGGCATTTGAGTTCTTGCAACATATTTCTCCTGGAGCACAGGAATTGGAGTCTACATATCAGCATGGAGTTCTGCTACAGGAAAAGGCTCTGGGAGCTGGAGAAAATGGAGGCTATCATATTATGGGACATCTGGATGGGCATTTTACCTGATCCAGAATATATTGTTTTCCATTTTCACGAACCATCTATTCAAAACCAATCTTACTATGAGCTGAGAATCATCAACAACTGTATTTTTGTGATTTTGGAAGTAGAGAGAAATGCCTACAATGTTCTAAAGAGAGCTTCGCGGAACTTCGGCTTCGGCACTAAAATAATCTCTGACCAATCAACTCATCAGAAAAAAAGTTTACCTCAATTGAACATCAGATGCAATTTTTACCTTACTACAATTTCCGCACTTAACACAACTTTGATTCCTGTATTTGCATTCTGTCCTCCTCTTGAGCTGGTCAGGTCTGCTTCGATGCAAGCCACTCATATACAACGATGAAAGCAGGGACAATAGGCCTTTTCAGCAAGGCCGCCACAGCGACTCGAGTTCTATGTCCAACGCAAGCTTCTCGACCAATATGTATCAGAGATGGAGGCCCAAGCAGTCAACCCAAGAGAGAATTATGCTCCTCATCAAGTAGCCGTCCGCAACGGCCACGAGCGATAAGATCAACGTCTATGCGCCCTGATCTGTCAAGTAAACGGGTTCGTAAGCTCTTTACTCACTATCTGCCATGGAACTAACAGCTTCTTTCACAGAACTTTCACGCAAGCTCGAATCTCCAAGCCACGAAAGATCCTTATAGCGTACTCGGTGTCAATAAGGGAGCTTCAGCTGGAGATATTAAGAAGGCCTACTACGGCTTGGCGAAGAAATATCATCCAGATACCAACAAGGACCCCACAGCAAAGGATAGATTCGCAGAAGCACAATCAGCATATGAGCTCCTCACTGACCCGCAGAAGAAGGCTGCATGGGATCAATTCGGTGCCGCAGCATTCGATCAGGGTGGTCCAACTCCCGGCGGTGGAGATCCCTTTGGCGGCGCTGGTTTTGGTAGCGGAGCAGCAGGTGCTGGTGGATTTTCTGGTGGATTTGGTGGCGGCTACGCAGCTGACTTCAACTTCGAAGATCTGTTCAAGGGCTTTGGCGGCTTCCCCGGTGTGCGGAGAGGTCGTTCAGGAGGCCGGAACCCATTCCAGCAAGAGGAAATCCTAGTTGGAGACACCATCGAAGTCCAGACAAATATATCTTTCAAGGAAGCCGCAACCGGGACTACAAAGACCATCAATATATCGCCCCTGACGACATGTAAGACGTGTTCTGGAGGAGGTTTGAAAGCTGGTGCCAAGCGGTCGGAGTGCAAAGCCTGTGGAGGTACTGGGACACGGGTACACTTCATGTCTGGTGGTTTCCAAATGGCATCAACTTGCGGCGTTTGCGGCGGTCAAGGTATCACAATACCAAAAGGGTCAGAATGTAGGACATGTTCAGGGAACGGTGTTGTTAGAGAGAGGAAAGCTGTCACCGTTGACATACCAGGTGGCATCGACGACGGCATGGCAATACTGGTGAGGGAGGAAGGTGATGCACCACCCACAGGTCAAGCTGCAAATCCCAACTCCAAAACCATGCGAGGAGACCTCCGTGTGCTCATCAGGGTGGCCACAGACCCCAAGTTCAGTCGCTCAGGCTCAGACATCTTGTATACTGCTACTATACCACTTACAACTGCTTTGTTGGGAGGCCAAGTCAAGATCCCAACTTTAGATGGAGAGGTTGAAGTCAAGGTCGCTACGGGCACCGGCACTGGAGACAAGATCACTCTGGGAGGAATGGGAATGAAGAGTTTGGAACGCGGCAAGTGGTCTGGAAAGGGGGATCTGAAAGTCGAATTCAAAGTCAGCATGCCAAAATATCTCAGTGCCAATCAACGAACTATTTTGGAAATGCTTGCGGATGAAATGGGCGACAAAACGGCGAAACGAATCATGAATGTTGGAAGACCGAAGTAAGTTCTCTTGCTGATCTATACTTACTTGAATCTGACTTTTCAGTAATGCATCCGAATCTGGATCCCCATCCGCAGATGATCATAAGAACGAAGGATTCCTGAAATCTGTGTGGCATAATATTACTGGGAATGCCGCCCATAAAGACGCCGCAGATGAACATCCGTCGTCTTCATCACCTTCAAAAGATGAACCTGCTACAAAGGATTCTGCAACCAAGGACAAAGACAAAAAGGCATCTGGAAGTGGTGCGTGATTTGCGTGTACCATAGAAGCTCTATTTGAATTGACTGCATCAGCGAGGAAGGGAGACTTTGGGATTGGAGCAAAGGCGTCTGTATATTAAGGACCACTGGATCAGCGAGCAGCTTATATCCAGTTTGTACATCTAGACTAGCCTATATAGGAGGAAACTCAGCTCTGAAAGCATTCCTGTGATATTCTTCTATCTGCTGTATATTATGAAGCTTCTTTCACTTGGCCGTGCAAAAGACTTCTTTAGGATGCTACAATCAATACTTATCTCTAGATATTCCCTGAAACTTGCGTTTGACGTTTCATCTTCAACGGCACTTGAGGTGTTGCATCCGGCATGTTGTTGTTACCTTTCCCCTGGATTCGCAAAACCAAACATATTGGATTTGCATGGGCTGATCGACGAGCATCTTCGACGGCCCGCTCAAGCCCCCATGTCGTTTCCCGCACACGTAGCCTTAGCCAATAGAAATGCAAAGGATCGTTGATGCTTCACTACTGGCTACTCCTCCATGGTCCTCAAACCAGCACACGCATTTTGTCGCGCTGCTACAAGGAGCATGGTATCACTCTAAGCGCATTCGTATCACAAATCCCGCTGATAGAGGTGCCGCTTTTGAAGCATCTGTGTGAGGTCTTTGCGCCTGATCGTAGAAGTTGACTCTCCGCAGGCGCTTAAAACATTGCCTCCCCTTCGACATCTCACTTGAGATACAAAGAAAATACCTTTAAGTTTCATCGGCGCTTATCTATCTGCAAGAAGATTCGGCATTCAAATTCTGGCCGTTAAGGGGGCCAAACTCCTGCAGCTTGCCGCATCACAGGCAAGGTCCACATTCATTGGCTTCAAATAAGCTCGACCTTCTAGGAATCTCAAGAACTACGACACTCTCTCACGTCTTACCACATCGCCGACAACCCTTACTGTTTAATAAGTGCAGAACTGTCGTTCGACTGGGTAATTCAACAACCATGAATCGCATGGCTAACGTTGGGCTCACGGATATCGATTTAACAAGCTAGGTCTCTCAAAGAACCCCTCCTCCGCATGCGCAACGCAGAGACACGTTAGGCCTCTGGACAGCGACCACCACAATTTCCTAGACACCCAACCACAGAAACCACACCGGAGACAAGCCCCTCTGCCACCACTCTCAACTTGGAGAAAGATCATCGCCAGAATCGCGGACGTCCCGCGAGCGAGCGCAGGAGGGCAAGATGCAGGCTCCGATGATATCGGCGCCGCTGAAGGCGACAAACGAGATAGACTGGATCCAGCCGCTGAAGCAATACATCAGACAGACCTACGGCGATGACCCAGAACGGTACGCGGAGGAATGTGCGACACTGAACAGACTGCGACAAGACATGCGGGGCGCGGGGAAGGATAGTGCTGCTGGACGAGATCTGCT
Organism: Mollisia scopiformis; assembly: GCF_001500285.1. Classification (NCBI taxonomy): domain Eukaryota; kingdom Fungi; phylum Ascomycota; class Leotiomycetes; order Helotiales; family Mollisiaceae; genus Mollisia; species Mollisia scopiformis. The sequence continues at coordinate 223,737 of NW_017263606.1, forward strand.
GTACAGGTACTATGGACAACTGGAGCTGCTGGATCTGCGGTTCCCCGTGGATGAGAACCATATCAAGATTTCGTTTACATGGTAAGAGTGATGCCTTGCTAAGCCTCGAAGATAAAAAGGCTGATGAAGATATTCCAGGTTCGATGCCTTTACACACAAGCCCACTTCTCAATATTCCTTAGCATACGAGAAGGCCTCCATAATCTTCAACATATCTGCTGTTCTATCATGTCATGCGGCACACCAGACTCGCTCGGAAGACTCCGGTCTCAAGACAGCATATCATTCTTTCCAAGCCTCTGCTGGCATGTTCACATATATCAACGAGAATTTCCTCCATGCACCATCTACCGATTTGAGTCGAGATACGGTCAAGACGCTTATTCAGATTATGCTGGCTCAGGGACAAGAAGTGTTTCTTGAAAAGCAAATTGCTGATGGAAAGAAGGTTGGGCTTCTGGCTAAGTTAGCTAGTCAAGCTGGCTATCTGTATGCCCAAGCAGTTGAAGGTACCCAAGAGAACGTGAACAAGGCTGTTTTCGAGAAAGTTTGGCTTTTGGTAGTACAGGTACGTTGGCACTATTTCCATTACCCTCCAAAAGCAAGATACCGCTTGGGGAAAACTAAGATGCTGTTACAACTTATCTATGACACACTTGCTATTTGCAGGTACCTCAAACCACTCGATGCTAATAAATGGTGCAGATCAAGTCCAGCTACATGTCTTCATTAGCCCAGTATTACCAGGCCTTGGCTGACGATGACGCTAATTCACACGGAATAGCTGTCTCTAGACTTCAAGTTGCTGAGACGGCTGCCAAGGAAGCTAATAAGGTTGCAAGCAGCTTCCCAGGTACTGTTCCTGCTAATTCAAATTTCAACTCGGAGACGGGGGCATCTCTGGTTGAGATGACCAAACGACATCTCGCAATTGTTCAGGAGAAGCTCTCTGAGTTGATCAAGGACAATGACTACATTTACCATCAGACTGTGCCAGCTGAGGCGGCTCTGTCCGTAATCCCCAAGCTTCCAGCAGCGAAAGCTATTCCTGTTAGTGAGCTATATGCCGGACAGGACATACAACGGATCACAGGACCCGATATTTTCCAAAAGATTGTACCCATGTCTGTGACAGAATCTGCCAGCTTGTACGACGAGGAGAAAGCCAAATTAGTTCGGGCTGAGACTGAGCGGGTGGAAACGGCAAACAGTGAGATGGCAGCAAGCTTGGACTACCTGCGATTACCTGGTGCTTTACAAGTACTCAAGGGTGGTTTTGACCAGGAATTGACAGCGGATGATGAATTCCGTGGATGGTGTGATGAAGTTGCAAATCATGATAGGCCCAACTTGACATTTGAGTCTTTGAGGAACAGTAAGGAGGCTATTATTGGAGTTCTGGACAAAAGCACTCGGCAACTCGATATGGAAGAAAGTATTTGTGAAAAGATGCGTTCAAAATACGAAGCCGATTGGACACAACAGCCGAGTTCGAGGTTAACCACAACGCTGAGGAGCGACGTACGAAATTATCGAGAAGCTCTGGAGGAGGCGGCGAGAAGTGACAATACGCTGAACTCGAAGATGCGGCAGTACGAGAATGATTTCGATGAAATGCGGTCTGCAGGTGAGACTGGAGAGGCTGACGTCTTGTTCCAGAGGGCTTTAATTCAGGTTGGTGGCAAGTCACGGAATAATGTTGGAAGTCCTGCAGGAGGCAATCTCATTGACGATGATTTCGGAGACGGCGGTCTCAGTGTCATGGATCAGGTTGCAAAAGTGGAAGAGATTCTCAAGAAGCTGAATTTGATCAAGCGGGATCGGTCGCAAGTGCTGAAAGATCTGAAGGAGAAGGTAAAGCTCGTTGACTGGATCTCGTTGCTAAATTTTTGCTGATTCAAGCAGGTTCACAACGATGATATTTCACAAGTTCTCATCTTGAACAAGAAGTCCATATCCAATTTCGAGAATCAGCTATTTCAAGCTGAGCTTGAGAAGTTTCGACCGCACCAACAACGACTTCTGCAAGCCAATCACAAGCAATCGTCTCTCATGAAGGAGCTCACATCTACTTTCAACGTATTACTTCAAGACAAGAGAGTGAGGTCTGAGCAAAGCAAGTATGAGAGCATTACAAGACAAAGAACTTCAGTCATGTCCAAGTATAAGCGGGTATATCAAGAATTCTTAGATCTCGAAGCAGGTCTCCAAGCTGCCAAGGATTGGTACAGAGAAATGAAAGACACCGTGGACAGTCTTGACAAGAATGTGGAGACGTTTGTCAACAATAGAAGATCCGAGGGGGCTTCACTTCTTAACCAAATTGAGCAAGACCGAGCCAATAATGCTACTGGGCAGGCAGACAGGGAACGAGAGCGTCTTCGCGGACTTATGGAGCGAATGTCCATGAATCCATCAACGTCTCCATCTTCAGATAGACCACCACGAGCACAATCTACGTCGTACACCTCACCATCACCAACCGCAAGATATCCATCAACAAACTTTACCGGTCAATATCAAGTTCCTACCCCGCCACCGGCCCAACCTCAATCTCAATTCTCACATCCGGCCTTCTCATCACAGAATGGGCCCTTTGCCACTCCACAGCAGTCGAGAACAGACCAGTACGTCTTGTCCCAGTCAGGTCCTCAAAGATCGAATCCACAAGGGCAGGAAGCGTATAATCCAAGCATGTACCCTCCTGTTTCGCCTCCGCCAACCCAAACCTCGTTCTCCCAGAACATACAAAACTATGGCCGACCAACCCCTCAACCTCCAGTCCAGCAATCATATGTCCCTCCCGGATATGTGCCCCCGCCTCCTCCCCGCGGCCCCCCTCCACTCGGTCCGCAGCAAACATTCCAGCAACCAGGCGCACCTCCTGTTGGTGGACAAGGGGAATATAATACTTACGGTAATCAGCAGCAAAGAGGTGCTCCGCAACAGGGAGGCACTTCCAACGATCCATGGGCTGGGATAAACTCGTGGAGATAGAATTGTGGAGAGTTAGCAAAGCACATATGCATCGTTTTGGAGCATGAGATGATTTGACTCCTGCAATTGTCGTCCGTTAGCAATGATTATACCGCATGATAGACGAGGTAGCTTGTTAATGAAATGGTCTGCCAAAGTCAGCCTGACTTTATTTAATACACAAATACAAGTGACTACATCATATCATGTTTCTAGTCTTAACTTATCAGTACATTGCCCAAAAAGAATTATTTTCCTCTCTCGCATGATTACCTAATAGACTTCTCGGCCCAGGCCTGCAGAAAAAGGGGGGGCGATCCGATTCGCAATACTGTCGCCTGAGCTCGGGAGTAGAACGCGCTAAAAATTTCCGGACGATAACCCGCGCTTTGAAAGCAAATGATGAGATAATCTGTCGAATTTGTTGCTAGCTATTGCTCTCCACGACCAGCAACATTTCTCTTCAACACCAATACAATTCACTCCTCAGCGTAACTCTAGTGAAAGCTAACTGCGTATCGGGACTGATTGGTGTCTTTCCGTCAAAGGATCGGAGCTCGAAGTTATGTTATACGGCCAAAATCTGCCATGGCGGGTTGCGCTCCGGAGCTCGACGAGGGCTTCTGCACATGGGACGAGTAGATTGTTTTCTACGGCTCGATGTTTTCAGATATCTGCGAGTACAAGGCCGAGAGCGGGGATACGGCCTTCTTTTGTCCCAAGACAGCTGTCGTTGACGGGGACATCGAATTTCTCGACTTCGCCTGCGAGGCGGAAAGATGGGTCTGGGGCGAAGGGGACGAAGGATCCGGTAGAAGAGGTGCTGGAGGAGGATAAGGAGAAGAATGAGGGGAAAGAAGAGAGTGTGGCAGAGGTTAAGAGCAAGAATCCGGAATCGGCGTCCCAGGGTGGCAATGCTGCTGCTGCTTCTCCTCCTGCAGATGGGAAAGGAAACAGTGCGTCTGGAGAGTCAGGGGATGGAGCGAAGAAGGGACGAAAGACGTCGAATGAGAAAGCGTTGTCGAAACCTTCGGTGCCGGATGTATATCCTCAAGTCATGGCGATACCGATTACGAAGCGACCGCTGTTCCCTGGGTTCTATAAAGCGGTTACGGTGCGGAACCCGCAGGTCGTGGCGGCGATTCAGGATATGATGAAGAGGGGGCAGCCGTATATTGGGGCGTTCTTGTTTAAGGATGAGAATGCAGATGGGGATATTATTGATAGTGTTGATGATGTTCATGATGTGGGTACGTTTGCACAGATTACGAGCGCTTTTCCGGTTGGAGGGGATGATGGGGCGTTGACAGCGGTCTTGTATCCTCATCGACGGATCAAGATGTCTTCAATGGTTACTCGGGATAAAGTTGGGAGTGAGGCGAAGAAAGTAGACTCTCCGTCTGCAGAGTCTCCCGTGCCCGAGGTCATTCCGACGAAGCCAAAAGAAGAGGGGACACAGGATAAGAAGGGGGATGTTGTGGCAAGTTTCGAGGAGGGCGTGGTTCAACAAAAAACCGCTGCTTCACCAGCGCCATACGACCCGACTTCTTTCCTGCACAAGTACGCAGTCAGTCTTGTCAAAGTTGAAAACTTGACCGAGGAGCCACATGATCCCAAGAGTCCTGTTATTCGAGCCGTCACCAACGAGATCGTCAATGTCTTCAAGGAAGTTGCTGGTTTAAATCAGTTATTCCGAGACCAAATCTCTACGTTTTCCATGAGCCAGTCAGCTGGGAATGTCATGCAAGAGCCGGCAAAGCTCGCTGATTTCGCAGCTGCCGTCTCTGCTGGCGAGGTTGATGAGCTTCAAGATGTTCTTGAAACGCTGAATGTGGAAGAAAGGCTACAGAAAGCTCTTGTCGTCTTGAAGAAGGAGCTCATGAATGCGCAATTACAAGCAAAGATCTCGAAGGATGTTGAGAAATCGATACAAAAGAGACAACGAGAATACTGGCTATTGGAACAGATGAAAGGTATCCGGAAGGAACTTGGTATCGAATCAGATGGAAAAGACAAGTTGGTTGAGAAATTCAGAGAAAAGGGCTTGAAGCTTGCGATGCCGGAAGCTGTCAAGAAGGTTTTCGATGAAGAGTTAAACAAACTGGCCCATCTTGAGCCAGCAGCATCCGAATTCAACGTCACAAGGAATTACTTGGACTGGCTTACTCAAATTCCGTGGGGTCAGAGAAGTGCAGAGAACTTTGGAATCAAGAATGCGATGACGGTTCTCGATGAAGATCATCACGGATTGAAAGACGTGAAAGATCGTATCCTGGAGTTTATTGCTGTTGGCAAGCTACGAGGGACTGTTGAAGGCAAGATTTTATGCTTTGTCGGCCCTCCAGGTGTTGGAAAGACTAGTATTGGAAAGAGTATCGCTCGAGCTCTCAACAGACAGTACTACCGATTCAGTGTGGGAGGTCTCGCAGATGTTGCTGAAATCAAGGGTCATCGAAGGACCTACGTTGGCGCTCTACCTGGACGAATCATTCAAGCGTTGAAGAAATGCCAGACTGAAAATCCACTGATCTTGATTGATGAGATTGATAAACTTGGTAGAGGCCATCAAGGAGACCCCGCTTCGGCGCTTCTGGAGTTGCTGGACCCCGAGCAGAACAACTCGTTCTTGGATCACTACCTGGATGTCCCAGTCGACCTTTCCAAGGTCCTCTTTGTTTGCACAGCAAATATGACTGATACTATTCCACGACCTCTGCTCGACCGTATGGAAATGATCGAGCTCTCGGGCTACGTGGCCGACGAGAAGATGGCGATCGCCGAGCGATACCTTGGACCCGCAGCGAAAGAGCTGGCTGGTCTCAAAGATGTTGATGTCAACCTCAGCAAGGAAGCCATCGAAGAGCTCATCAAGTCATACTGCCGAGAATCTGGTGTACGAAACCTCAAGAAGCAAATCGAGAAGGTTTATCGCAAGTCTGCATTGAAAATTGTGCAGGATCTTGGTGAGAGTGTCCTCCCAGAAGCCGACGCTTTGACGGCCGAGGGCAAAGCTGCCATGGAAGAGTCGAAGAAGGACGAAACGGATGTCAAGGAGACATCAGAAAATATCGAGAAGGAGACTACAGAAATACCACGAGTCAGTCTGAATGTCCCAGATACTGTACATGTGACTATCGACAGAGAGAATCTGAAGGATTATGTCGGTCCACCCGTCTTTACCTCAGATCGCTTGTACGACATCCCTCCACCAGGTGTCGCCATGGGTCTTGCCTGGACGCAGATGGGCGGCGCTGCTCTCTATGTCGAATCGATATTGGAAAGTGCTTTGAGCTCTGATTCTCGTCCTGGCATGGCCACGACTGGCAACCTCAAGAATGTCATGAAGGAATCGACTGTCATCGCATACTCGTTCGCCAAGTCAGTGATGGCCAACAAGTTCCCAGATAACCACTTCTTCGACAAAGCAAAGGTCCACCTCCACTGTCCTGAAGGCGCTGTTCAGAAGGATGGACCATCTGCCGGCATCACAATGGCAACGTCATTACTGTCTCTTGCCCTGAACCAGCCACTAGACCCCACTATCGCCATGACTGGTGAACTTACAGTGACAGGTAAGGTGTTAAGGATTGGGGGTCTTCGAGAAAAGACCGTGGCAGCTCGACGAGCCGGATCAAAGATGATCATCTTCCCAGCCGACAACATGTCGGACTGGCTGGAGCTCCCTGACGTAAGTAGATCATACCCAAGATATACTGATCAACACTAATAGTCATTGCAGAATATCAAGGAAGGGATCGAAGGCCATCCGGCCACATGGTACTCTGATGTCTTTGACCTAGTCTTCCCGAACGTCAACGCCGAGGAAGCTAATAACCTATGGAAATCCCAGTTGACGAAACAGAAGGACAAGAGCGACTCGGACGATGATTGAAGGACGATGACGATGGAAGCCCACATTGTAAATAGTCTTGGTTTCGTCACACTTGTATGAAAGATACTCGGGAATTGGATGTACGCAAGCACGCATAGCATTTTGTTAGAGCAGGTGGGGGATGTCACATTTCAGCATCATAGGGGCGTTTTGTTGCATCGGCGTTACAGCTAGACAGACGGACAGACACAGACATACATTCTCCTCTCTCCTCCAACCTGCAGCGGGTAGAGTAGAAACCTAACCTGAATCACCAAAAATGTATTATTGTATCAATTGTACATACCATACCTACATACCAAGCCTCCTCCTGACTCCTGCATGGCTCGCTGTAACAGAGCCCGATGAGCTGAGCTGAAGTGGGGTACGTTACTCGCAACGATAACCACTAAATGGCCAGGGCTGCATGGGGAAGAAAAAAAGTGTACCCAACCGCTCGTTCTACGAATGTCTGTCTGTCTGCTGTGTGTATGTATGTATGTATGTATGCGTGAGTGAGAAACGAGATACGTGTTACATGGCGACATGGGTGGGATTGGACAGCCTCACTGTGGGAAGCGAGTGTGAGCGAGCGAGTGAGTGTTGTCTGTCTGCTGCAGCAGCCTGGTTGATGCCCGACGAGAAGGGTTTCTGGTATGGTACAGCCAGTTAGTGAGTGGTTTGGTGCTTTTTCCCTTTCATGCTGGCCCAGTGGTGGTGAGGCGGGTGATGATGGTGGTGGTGGGGTTTTAGAGTGCTACTGACGTCGAGGGGCGTGGGTCGGGGGACCAATTTGGGGGTTATGGTTTTGAGTGTTCTGGGATTCTTAGGGGGGCATGAGCGAGCGTTCGCAGGTCTTCCGGGCGGGTACAGGCGCAGACCGTTCCGTGGTGGTTAATCTGTACAGTAGTGACTTTTACTTAGGACTTAGTAAGGCGGTTTTAGGGGGGTTCGTCGCATGTTCGCTAACCGGATGGGTGAACGGGGGGTCTTTTCTGTCAGATCGGATAGGGAGTGTATTGGTTGACAGCACGCTGTACTGTGATGCTGTGCTGTGTGTGTTTGGTATTTTTGATAATGGCCGCGAGAAGCCGAAAAAGAGAGTTTCGACCTTCCTAAATCATCCGTCCGATGCCTTCTGGTGCTTCTGATTTGTGAGGATCGTATTCATCCTTTGGGATATGATGTGACAGCGGTATATATGAGATGATCTTTTTGACACGCTGCTTATGATTTTATGAGTGTGGGGTGTCTTCGTCACTTTTACCTATTGTCTTCACTTGACGTCCATAGATGCCCTCAAGCCAGACAGTACGGAGGGGAATGTCCATTTATATGGTAGAACCGCGGGCAAGATACCTGCATCCATTCCCCCGACTTCACCCCGTTCACGAGGATGCTGTCGGAGATATGTCTTGCAAAAATGCTCACTCAAGCTGCACATAACGTGGCATGGTGTGGGCTTTAATGCTCGCCGACATCCCAGTTGAAGCGTTGCCCACCGCCGATACGGTGCGATTGGTCCCTCGATGCAAAATTGTCGTAGTGCCCTTTACTGGTAGGAAATCCATTCGTGCCCACGACGTGAGTGATCAGACTCTGCTGCTGCGACTCTTCCTTCCATCGACAACTGACGACCCGACAACCGGCAACCCCACGAAATTGTGAGGCAACCAAAGAGATGATGCCTTGGCTGCCTGCTGCTGCTGCTGTTGCTGCGTTGTCCAAATGCTCGAATCGTCCCTAGTAGCGGTCTGTGGCTGAGTTCTGACCACCCATCACCCAACTGCAGCAACCTCGACGTCCTGTCTGGCTCTGCTTCTGGCTGCATCAAATAGCCTCTACGGATTCACATCCACTTCCACTTCCACATCCACATCCACATACATCCCCTGACCGGGCCATAAATCACGTCCGCCTCAAATTCCAAGGAGACCTACAGTACCACAACAAAATCCTCCTCGGCCCTCTCGTTTCAATGCAATGATACGCCCCTACAAGAACCTGAGAGTGCCATCGCCTCTCTCCCCATCTCACGGCCACATGCATGAGTAGTAGACCGCTTTCGAAGCTTGTCTCGTCTTGTCCCCTCAATTCCCAGCCTCCGACTTATTGTTTTGACGATCTTATATGAACTCGACAATTCAGCAAGGAAGTGGCAATTCCCCGATGTATGTACAGTAGACCCTTCTTTCCTGTCCCCACCAGCTCCAAAATGCACGATGGTTCTTGAATTTCCATGTTCCGGAGCTCACGACCCGTAAAGTATCCTAGGATTCCCCTGCCAAAGCAATGGCACAAACGGAGAAAGCTCACGCGAGAGCTGCGTCGACCGATCAGAGAACGTCGTGGTCCTGGAGGAAGCTATTTGGCAAGGACGATAGCAGTCACACAACCACGACTCCTCCGACCCCACCACAAGAAGAGACGCCGCGTCCTGGGCTCGCCCACAGACTTTCGAGAAAGGTGGTACCTGGGTTACCACGGTCTGGGACGTTCAAGAGACAACAATCGGAGCTTCGAGATAGATTGGAACCTGCGAAGCAAGCTCCAGAAGAGAGACGAACGCTCTCTGTCGATCGACGTCGAAATGTCTCAGCCCGAAATTCCTCCACCGTGGTAGCACCGCCGCGATTGAGTGCCCCCGAGTTCTTGGATACATGTGCTGCAAGCAATGAGGCGGTAGACAGGTCCAACTTGTCAGATGTCACTACACAAGATGAGGACGTGAAGGAAGAATACGTTGAGGTCTCGAAAGAACCTTCGAATGTGGATACACAGTCAATCTCGACCCAAGCCTTTGACGAGATGATACTGGAGGAGCTGGAACGCCGGTGGATTCTGAACCTCAGCATGCATTTCCGGGACAAGTCCAAGCGGGAAAAGTTCTTTGTGACTTTTGCAGAAACCCCGACTCACTGGAGACGTGTGACCATATCTCTGGATTACAGGAATGCACCCGAGGGATCTCTGGAAGAGGAGCTTCAGCGGACACGATTCCAACGGGACAAGAGTGCCAGGATATACGAAGCTATCCGTGAATCACTGCCGGACATTCAATTCTATGACACAGTCACGAATCTGAAGCTGCAGACCGAGAACGAGAGGTTGCATGTTCACGTGGTTGAGGATCTTTCAGAAATCATTTCATATCCTCCGATCAAAGCTATCGCTCACTTGAATTGTCGGAAAATCCGAGAAGACGAGCTGGTTTTCGATTCACATCTATCCGGATTCGTGTATAAAGTCAGAAATGAAGGCCAAGTTTTCATCAAGAAAGAGATCCCTGGACCTGATACGGTGGATGAATTCCTATATGAGATAAATGCCCTACATCAATTGTCTGGTTCTGCAAGTGTAATCCAATTCGGCGGAGTCGTGCTCGACAACCAAGGAGAGGTGGTGAAAGGTCTCCTGATCAGCTTCGCCGAACAAGGTGCATTGATAGATGTAATCTACGATGGCGAAGGGAGGATACCTTGGAAGCGAAGAGAACGATGGGCCAAACAGATTGTACAGGGTCTCTCAGAGATTCATGAGGCCGGCTTCGTTCAAGGTGATTTCACTCTTTCGAATATCGTCATTGATGCAGATGATAATGCCAAGATCATTGATATCAATCGCCGAGGATGTCCAGTTGGTTGGGAACCGCCTGAAGTTGCAGCATTGATTGATAGCAATCAGCGTATTTCGATGTATATTGGCGTCAAGTCCGACCTGTATCAACTAGGGATGGTTCTATACGCCCTAGCTACTCAACAGGATGAACCAGAGAACCATCGGCCATTGAATCTGTCTTGCTTTACAACAGAGATTCCGGACTACTACCTGGATTTATGCCACCGGTGCTTGAACGATGATCCAAGATGTCGATCACAGGCTTCAGCTCTTCTGACTTTATTCCCAGCCGCTCAAGATGGATACAAGAACGGTTATGGAATACCTATTGTCGTGGATGCTTACCATACCGGAGAGATCGCTTTTTCCAATGGTGCCAAATATGATACCTACAACCCTCTGGCTCCACAATATCCCCAATCTCCAGTCTCCGAAGCTCCCAATGTGTACGATTATGCAGTTACTGATACATCAACTGAGCCTGATTATCCAAGTCGTGGAAGATCTCCGCCGCGGGTCGAGAAGAAAGTAAAGCCTCACAAAGTTCCACTGCCAAATTCGCCGTCGGAATACCTGGATGCACATACAGGCCAGACACCATTTCCAGCAACGAAGACAGATTTCTCCTTTCCGTTTAATAATTGTGATCAGGAAGCTGCTCAGGAGAGAGTTTTCACACCTGCTATCTCGCCGAATTCCGGTCTTGGACTCGATTACATGTCTGCCAAGCTCACAAGTGTCCCAGAGAAGTCTGCAGAGGCAGTACCTCGAGATGAACCAGAAGTAGAATCAGCTCCGAGTGTATTACCACTACCATCGGGAGGAGAAGTCCAACCTGGAGCTACAGAGATTCCACAGCCAGAAGGAATTTTACTAGATTCCCTAGCAGCTGAAACCCCAGACACAAAAGCCCAAGACGAAGATAAAACACCAACCATGAACTTCCCCAACGGACCATCCTCGGAGCAGCAAGAATACCCCTTCAATACCAACCCAGCCCCTCTCCCCGAAGTCACAGAACATATACCCCACCAGCAAGCTATGGAAAAACAGGACATAGCACCACCAATACCAGAACCAAAAGCAGACCCAGAACCGTCGCGCCCAACAGCAGCGACGACAACAACATCGACAGAATACCTCACAGGCGTAGGAACAGCGCACGACCACCTGCTGGACAGTAGCACCACCAGGCCGGCCACGATCGCGATAGAAGATGATGAATTTACGAATGATGTGCCAACGACGATTAATGAACCTGCTCCTGTGGTTTAAATTTGTTTGTTCGTTTTTTTTCTTCTGCCAAGTTGGATTTTTGTTTTGCTTTGCATTGTTTGCGTTGAGAGGGATGGAAAAGAATGTTGGATGCGAGGGAGTAATATATCGAGGGGAGGAGAGGGGAGGAGATGTGTGATATCGAGGGAGGGCAGGCATGCATGCATGGGGTGATGTGGTGTATAGTATGTGCGTAATGAATGAATATTATATTCAGCCTGGATGGATTTGTTTGCGTGTGTGATGTGCCGAGTTGACTTTCGCCCGTTTTAATGTATGGGGTCAGGTCTCGATTCTTGGATTGATCTGGATATGGGACTTGAGGTAGTGATCTCAAAGTCCGAGAGGAGATTGATACTTTATTCGACAAAATTGTGTGAACGAAATCCAGAGTTTTATCCTTGCGTCTTCCACTTCCTGGACCCACATACCACCTTCTAAAAGCTTTAAGCAAGGGGACAAACATTCACATGCTCATAAAAATTCGAATGGACTTGGACATCGAGAGTCTTGAGTGGGGAATTAGTGAGTAATTGGGATGGATGAAGAGTTCTGGTAGAAGGAACTTGGGCTGTGTAGATAATACTGATAAATCAGAGTTGCCGATATCTTGTTTTGATAGCTTGCGTGAGAAGTGTTAGTATTTTGTGAGCGTTGTTGAAAGGGGATTGATTTGTAGGTTTAGAAATGAATAGAGTAGTTTGGTTGTTATTATGCAGCAAATTAAACTCATGTTCACGGACGTTCACGGTATTTTTGCACCGTGATTGTAATATAGATGAGCGGGAACTTCCCTGACAATATTTCACAATGACGGGACATTCAGCCTCGCAGCACGGACCACATTCCCACACCTCATCTTCCCACGCGGCTGAGCTCCCCTCGATCTTTCACTTCAACCAGAGCTCACAACATGTCACCAATGATGGAAGACGACCCAATCGACGCCGATCAAGATGGTTTCATGCTACTACAGCACGGCCATAGAGACATGGTCGAAGCAGTAGCTTTTAATAGCTATGGAGACCGATTCGCATCCGGTTCCGTTGACGGCAAGATTAAGGTCTACAATCGACACCGGGATATGAGTTGGAATCTGTGTGATACTTGGGGTGCCCATACTGCCGAGATATTACAGGTATACTTACCATTGTTTCTCTATCCACGGCCATCCCATTGTAATAGAATAAAAACTAACAAGACTTAAAAGATCCAATGGCTCCCAACCGCCATCCACCCCTCCCTCCTCGCCTCCATCGGCACAGACGGCAAATTCAAACTCTGGGTCGAAGACCCAACCCTCTCCCCTCAAAAAGGCCGCCGCTTCAACTCACACTCCTCGAAACCCGTCTTCGAGCTACGCTCCCCGTCCCGCTCGCCCTTCCTCTCTTTCTCCATCTCCCACAACCCGGAAACGCACCACACCTACCTCGCGCTCATCAACCGCTCCGGCGTGCTCGTCGTCTGGGAAAACGAATTTGCCGAGAATCTAGAGAGCTGGACGGAAGTCGATAGCGTGAATGTCTGCGAGAAGCCGGGGCGGGGCGAGGAGACCAGTTTCCGGGTGCAGTTTGACCCGAGTCTCGAGCCGTGCTATACCGCGCTGCGGCACGGGGTGCCGCGCGATGCGCTGGGGATCGTGGTCGCGAGTATGGATCGCGCGAGCATCTGGCGCACCAAGGAGGTTAGCCATAATGTGAGTTTGGGGCATAGTTCGAGTAAGGAGCTGTACCTGGCGGCGGAGCTGAAGGGGCACAGGGGCCTGGTGAGGGATGTGGCGTGGGCGAGTGGGAGTATGAGGGGGTTCGATGTGGTGGCTACGGCGTGCAAGGATGGGTTTGTGAGGGTGTTTCAGGTTGCGGCTACGGAGGGGAAGGGGAGGAGGAGTCGGTCGAGGGTGGCGGAGAGGGATGTGTCGCCGCGGAGGAGGGAGGAGAATGGGGGCCAGCGGAATGTGCCGAGTGGGATTGGGGCGGGGTTGGCGGGGGCGAGGCAGAGGCCGGAGGAGGGGGTAAGAGAGGGGGAGGTGATGCATGTTGCGAAGGAGGTGTCGAAGTTGGATAACAATAAGATGCCGGTCTGGAGGCTGCATTTTGACGCTGATGGGCAGATGTTGGCTTCTGTAGGAGATGATGGGAAGTTATTGATGTGGAGGAGAGAACCGAATGGTGTGTGGAGTAAGAGTTCAACACTGGGAATGACAAGGAGCGTTCTGAATTAACGGAAGAGATCTCGTACAATCATTTTCAACCATGTTTATAGAAGGTAGGCTGGCGTTAAAGGATACAGGTCGGCTTAAGTCAATATAGCAAATGATACCCTTTTCAGTCACCCATATTCTAAGTACACTCAAACGCTCTCAGTGAATCCAACACGCCTCATTTTCGATTCTACCTATTCACCATTCTGCCTCGAGTTGCGAACTCGGCTATCTTCCAAAGTATCCAACGCTAAAGCTACCTACCATATAGATCTAAACAAGCGAATCTCATCTCAGGAAAGCCCGCCTGGTTCAATGGATAACCTGCCACATTATCCAGCCAGGTAGGCGAGACCCGACCCCGAAGACAAAAACCTATTAATTTAGGTTCTCCGCCCAGCCACCACGCTTGAAATACAGCGTGCTGCGCTGGGACGAGTTTTGTCTTTTTGAGTTAGAAACTTTTTTGTTCTTTTTTTTTTTTTTTTTTGGCTTTTTGTTCTTATTGCTGATTTTGAAAATGTTTGGGGCAAGCTAGAGCGAGAATGCTGGCACTGAATTGAACCACGTCTTGTTTTCGATTTTAGCTATTCACTATTTTGTGTCGAGCTGTGAGCTTGTGCTCGAATGCTTTCAGTGAATCCAACATGTTTTGTTCTCGATTTTGACTATTCACTATTCTATGTCGAGTTGCTCTCAAAATACTCTCAGTGAATCCCACACACTTTATTTTCGATTCTAACTATTCACTATTCTGCGACAAGTTGTGAGCTCGATTCTAACCTTTCACCGCTATGTATCGAACTATATATAGACCGATCCCTTCTTCCAAAAACAAAAAAGAAGCACAATGCCAAGCTGATCCTTGAAGGTGGCTACTCCATAAGCTCTCCCGGACCACCGCTTTGTAAAAAAGGGCACCACTTGTAAATCTTTTTCCAGAGGGGATAGTGATATACAATCGCAGACAGACAAAGTAGGGAGGAATTGTCAAACAATCATTGATAATCGTCCAATCTTCCGTCGTAGGTAGTTGACAGCAAAACCGTTCTTGACAACAAACCCCCTTTTGGTCTCCTAACGCTTCACAACAGAAGTACCACGACCTCTGCAAGTTTCTCAGGACACAAGTCAAAGGAAGTAGTCTGACATGATTACATTTTTATTGTATTATCCCATACACTCCCATTCGCTTGATGCAAACGCTGAACCGATAATCCCAACCCAAAGCCCTTGTCCCTATCCAGTACGTGACCCTATCCCAAAACCCAATCCAGTAAACTCCCATGCTATCATTCATTCAATAACGGTTTCCACCAATGCGTCCAGCATTTGCTCCCAATTCGGGGATTTCAATTCCCACAGGCTACTAGCAAACCAGGACCCATCTTTCTTCCATTCATTCTCGAGTACCTTTCTAACTTTTTCGTCACCACCGAGGGTCGTTCCCTCTTTTTCCATCCACTGCTTTTCGGCTTCCTCTTTTGCTTTTTTGACCACGCTTTCGTCGTCCTCGCATCTGTAGAGGTCACATTTTGAGCACTCAGTACAGCCTCTCCCACCATTAGGTCTGAAGTGTTCGCAGAAATGTCGATAGCCTTCGCCACTTCCAATGTCCTTACGACAGACGTAGCACATCTGATAGCCGCAAACACAAGTAAGTTTATTGCAACCAGATGATTTAACGAAGGACATCTGGCAGCGAGGGCAAGTCCGTTTAATGGCTAATGACATAGCGAGTTCGACTTGTGTACGGAGGGCGAGAAGTGAGGACTCGTGGCAAATGTGAATGTCGGTCCAGGCTTTGGAACATGAAATGCAAGAAGCACGAGCACATTCCGAGTTCTGGCAGACGAATTTTAACCCATGGCGTTTTCGACGGAGACGGGTGACCGAGTCGTTGAGTTGTGCTGAGACGTAATCCGCAAAGGATTGCTGGGAGGAGAGAAGTAAGAAAATAAAGGAGAACACCACAAAAATAGGTGTAAGGAAGGGTATCATGCCAACGCCTAAAATCAAAATTACAAATGTGTAGAGTGAAGCCGGTCCCATCCGTTTCAGACGCCAAGATCTTTGGGATTCGGGAAGGTAAAGTTCGTCCACTTCCGCGTAGCTGCAGAAGGGACATCGAATGAGTGGTAGTTGTGTTTTGAGGAGACTATCTTCGGCTAGTCGCTCGTCCAATTTTCGGACGACTTCTTTGCCAGCCTTGTCCCCGGTGAATGCTCGTCGAACAAGAGCTTGTGGGATACAACCTTGGCATTCGTCCGACATAGCGGCCACACATCGTAATGTACCAACTTGGAGATCGATATTTCGTTGCCAACCTTGTCCAAATACCGCTTCATTTATTGCATGTCGGACGCAATTGAAGCAAATAAAATGTCCCCCATTGTCACAAGCAGTCAACTCTTCAAATGAAGTCGAAGTGAAGCAACATTCACAATCGTGTAAAGCCTCGTTCTCCTCTGCCTCGGCATTATTGACCTCTAATGCCAGTATGTGATCCTTCTGCTCCCGCTCAGCAAGCAATCGTTGTTTGATCGGTACAATCAGACTGTCATAAAGCTCCTTGTCTAGCTCTGCAGAGCCCGTCGCCTTGAAAGTCGGCACAATAGACCCTTGTCCTGTAGACTGCCAAATTACCAAAGGGTGATGTTCCGCTTCCAAGGATGATATGGGCTTCCTTCGCAAGAATAGAGAGGAGATTGAGAAACGCCATGATTTCGAAGATAATCCAACCAATGTTGGTCGAGCCAGAGTGTAGGAGTAGTTGAACTCGGCCAAAACAGCATTGATGGTGGATTTCGACAATCCCTTGAACTCTTGGTAAGTCACAACCTTGACAGCCTTCTTATACCCAGCACTTCGAAATCTATCCTCTGGGGCAACGACCCCTTGGGATCCAGACGTCGTTGCCTCTGCTTTCTCCTCCTTGGCAGGTGTCTTCTCCTTCTCTTTCACGGTCACCCGATATCGACCCCTCACCCACTTCATTTTGTGCTTCAGCAATGTCTCCGTCACGACCGCTAATCTGGACTCCTCGTCGAAACTCTGCAGCATCTCCCTGAAAACCTCGACCTGCACATCAGGGAAAATGGCCGCGAGGGCCACAAGGCTGTTGTTCAGTTCCCTGAGATCCGGATCCTCGGCATCCAAAGGCTGGAGATTGCCCTCTTCACGGATATGTGTGGATTCGATGTGTGTTTCGGTTGCAGAGTTGGTGCCTGCTTCCGGGGAGCTGCCGCTGTTGGAGGAAGACGCAGACGTGGATTTAGAGGGGGAGCGGCTCTGGCGACGAGGCGTGTTGTGATCCTTCGTGCTGTGGCTGTGGCTCGATGGTTTGAGCAGACCCGAAAGTGCCATCATGTTGGGCTGCAGACTGTTGAGGAAATCACATGGTCTTTTGACTGTGGCAGAGATCGAAACCGTCGTGATTCTTACGGTGAAGTGTGTGAATGGATAGCAATTGTGAATAGTGAGCGGGAAGAGGAGAGCGGTTGCTGATGACGCGCGATGCTCGGCGTTTTAGAGGATTGCACCGATTTGATTCTCGCTTCCAGACTGTGATGCCCCTTTTTGGCTTGGGTGACCCAAATGCAGCTGATTGTAAAGAAGGCTGTCTTTTTTACGTCCGATACCGACCCTCAAATACTAAATATGTTCTTTGTCATGTTTGAAAATTTTGACAGAGATTTCGAGAATCATCGGAAGGCCGGGATGAAGCTTATGCATTCAGGCTTCAGCATTTTCAGGGTCCTTGGGCGTAGGGGTAGAACCTAGTCACTAGCAGGTCCCTGAGAAAGTCAAGCAGTTGACATAACTTGTTCGAACTTAAGCTTTGCAGTACACGTGTACAAAATATTAATGTGAGTCGATCAACTTGTTGTTTCTCATGCAAGGTCAAATACCTAGTCCCTAGGAGTATGATGAGCTGAGATCCTCTCCTCGGCAAGCGACATCTCTTCACAACGATCACCTTGTTTGCACTTGAAGCCAAGCGAAATTGTGTAGAGGATGTCTCACTGAATCTTAAGTCGAACTTTTGAACATGATATCCGCCATCGGATTAGGGCTGTACCATGACTGAAACAGAACATCCTCTACCAAATCCACCAACAAACAATCTTCCTATCGTACTCCATGATCAGTGACGCAACAATCAACTTGATATGATGGCTCCCAAACCACCTCCCAGGACAAGCATGTCTCCTGCCACGAATATTTGAATGCTAGAATTTGCGTTAATATTGAGCATCATCCAGTCATCGTTGTGGCTGAATTGGGGGATGACAAGTTGATTGCCTTCTTTGGTCCATAATTGAAAATTCTGTCTGATACTAGATCAGCTGTTAGCTGTTGGTAATCTTGATGAGATAAATGAAGTTTACCTTTTCGCAGCCTTCTTTAAGTAGAGTATTTGCATAAAGTTACAAAACCGGCAGTACACCAAAATTAGATGCCATCTCGAGAGCTACCAGCTTAGTCCAGTATAGACCGACGTGAACTCAGTGGTGTAGATCAGAGACCTCTATTAAAGGACAAAAGACCAGGCAGCAGGAAAGCAGACTAGTTTCAGCAGTCACTTAACTCAAGGCCATGCATTTTAAGCCGCTAAGCAAATAGAGTCGTCTATCATGTTCAGAATGGAAGCAAAATGCTGGGATGGTCATTCAATCATATTTCTAAGGCTTTCCTCGAATGAGACGTGGAGAATATGTCTTCCGATTAGTACCATTTTCCCTTGCAAATTGTCTGATGCGTTGGAATCAGTAGTCGAATTTGGCGCATCAAGAATCTCGAAAATCTCTCGAACTCCTTGGACAAGCTTGACCTCGCCATTTGAGAGAGGTATTCTTGCTTTCAGCCTGTGGATTTCAATTTTTTTGTCTTCAGAAGTGCTGCCGCTTGTGCTGCCAGGAAGTTCCGAGTCCCATAAAACGGATCTGAGCCATGCATCGAGCTGCGGAAGTTGTTCGGAATGCAACACAGGGACTTTCATCGTGATGGTCGCAATAGACTAAAATATGTTAACAAGAACTCGTGCACTGGTACTTGATGGCACTCACTGGGTCAAGATGGCTATGCCCCTTGCTAGCAACGTCTAACGCTCCTACATCATCGTATGCGTGGAGGTCTAGTAAGAAGCCTTCCAGGGTAGGAACTTGGCCCTGAGTTGTGACATGGAGTTTGGCGAGCCCATTGATCGCTTGTACTCTTTCTTGAACTGCAAGAAGTTCAGCATCACTAACGAGATCAGACTTGTTGATCACAAGCACATCAGCGTACGAGATCTGCAGATGGGCGGTGGTCAACACTGGTCCTCCATGATCATGATGCTCTTCTTCTTCAATCGTCTCCTTGACAGGTTCATCCAGACTTTTCAAGATGTTCTTCGCATCGATGAGAGTAACGATCCCGTCAAGATAGATGGTACTGCCAAGTCCTTCGTCAACCCAAAAAAGAGGCGCAAGATTTCCTGGGTTCGCAAGACCTGTAGTCTCGAGCAGAATGTAATCAAAAGCACCCTTCTTTTCCATGAGAGATTCTATGGCATTGACTCCTGAGTCTCTTCGACTTGTCAATAACGGAAAGTAGGAGTAGATATAGGAGGTTATACTTTACTGAGCAGCAAATGCAACCATTCCCAACTTCAAGCCATTCCTCAACTTTCTCACCGCCCTTATTGACTGTCAAAGATTTCTCGATGTCGATAGCTAACTCAATGAGTTCTTTTTACTTCATTTACTTGATACGTCTCTACTTACAATCGCCAAACTCTGAAAAGTAGACGTTAGCGAAAAATCAACTTGCAAAGCATGGACAAACATTACCATTCAGGATCACAGCAATCTTTTTCCCATGTTGTTCATTCAGAATATAGTTCATCAGCGTCGTCTTTCCTGCTCCAAGGTATCCTGTCAAGATATCAGCAAACATGTCCCGTGATGAGATGTCAGAACTTGCCCGTGACAATTGTGATCGGTACTTTGACAGGCTTAGATCCTGAGACTGAAGTTTCTTCATTGTTTTCTACCTCCACTAGAGTTGGAGGTTCTTCTTCTTCGGAATCCATCTTGTCTTGTCAATTTTCCAAAGTTCGTGTCTTGAAAGTCGAATACTAAAGAAGGAAGGGACGTCAGTCAGCCTCATCAACCTTGAATTTTTTAGCGCAGCCTGACGCGAGTGTCCTCGAGGCGCGTTCTCCAACATTCAAGCATCTTTGTGATTCACGAACTCAACCACGCAGTCTGTTAGGACCATTCGCAGTCGGGCTGCAGCTGAACAAGTCGTATATTGAGCTTCTGCTTGCTGTTGGACACAATACCATCAACATGTCTTTACCACCAAGCTCTCCAAGGCTACCTAGCCCTCCCCCTCCAACAGAGATACAGATTGGTCCCAAATCACCTTCCCTGAGCGGCTCCAATTCAGAACCAACGATTGAGCAAAGCATCATAGATGCAAATGCCAAAAGAAGGATACACCCAGGAACTAAGTCTGCCGACATGGCAGCTGGTCCTCCGCTGATGCCCCTGAACGAGGTGAGCTCTCCCAAGGAGTTCATGCGAGCTTCATTAACAGTCTACAGCTTGACTCCGCCTTCCAGCTCCAAGAGCACCTGAAAGCCCTTCACTACCATTACTCCAAGCCACCGACTAGCACACCCAACGCCGTCTCCACGTCTACGATTCCCATAACCCGCGAAACGGCCTACCTAATTGCCACCCAACCAGAAGGTGTCGACCGCGCCCTCTGGCTTTACGAACTCTGCCGCTTCCTGATTAACAAGTGCAATGACCTAATAATCGGCTTCCTGTTCGACGACCCACCATGCTCCGCTACAACTTGCCCCGAAATGCGAGCTTCGGAATGGCAATTTCTCTGCGCTGTACATGAGAGCCCGAAGAGTTGTTGTGCTATCGACTATTGCTGCCATACACTGGATTGGGCGACAAATATTGTCACCAGCCAAAAGATCTTCCCCAGCAGGTTAAGTCTCGGGGCTGGAGACGCGGTGGATGAGAGAGGGGCTGGCGTCAAACATCTTACCAATATATTCAGGAGGTTGCATAGAATTTTTGCACATGCATGGTTCCAGCACCGAGGTGTGTTCTGGCAGGTTGAAGGACAAACAGGTCTTTATGTCTTGTTCAAGACGGTGTGTGATACATATGATTTGCTGCCGGCGGAGAACTACAAATTACCACCTGAAGCGGAAGGTTTGGAGCCTGTGGAGGAGCCAAGATTGTCCGTACCTTCTATCCTGAAGTCTGCGCCTGCGCAAGTGAGCGATCGTGGTGCTGCCGAAGAAGACTTTGTCAGTGTGGGACGAACCAATACAAGGAGACACATCCGACAGTCTCCTTCTGTAGGATCTGCTGTTACTACGGTTCTAGAGTCGGATGAGGAGGAAGTGGATGTTGCGCAGAAATTAGAAGGGATGCATATTGCGGAAGAGGAAGGAGAGACTGATATTCCAGTCATCGTTGAGACATATGAGGTGGATGAGCACCAAGAGAGCGAGCCGGCAAAGCACGAACCTGTACAGCCTATACATACTGAACAGGCCGCCGAACCCCAGGAAGCTGAACCAATTGTTACTCCTACAGATGCCAAGTCTGACCTCACAGAGGAGAAGGTAGAGGCAGAACCAGAAACACCGAAAGAGCCTACCACTGAGCCAGCCAGCGAGGAGAAGGAAAAGGAGACTGACGAAGAGCCTTTTGACCCAGAGACTAAAGCCCCATTTCCAGATCCGGAAGAGTCAGCAAAGGAAGAAGATCTAAAGCTGGAGGTCATTGAGACGGAAAAGATTGAAGAAGAGTCATGAGTCGAAATGGACCAATGTATGAATCTATAGATAGTGAACTGTACAGCTAAGATACCCAATCATTCTAAATCAGAAAAGGCATCCATTCACCTTCTTCCTCCTCGCTTGTGATTCGCTTAAGCATCTATCCAAAAATCATATAAAGCAAAGAAGACAATCTGGAACACTCCTCTCGAACAATAAAAATACAAGTAAACCTACAAGCCAGAAGACAAATATCCAAAATCTTAAGAAGCAAACTTCTGGAGGCTGGTCTGCTGGGTTTTCCCATAGCCGAAGACTGCCACTGAGGAAATGTAATTTAACACGTCTTTTCCGCATTGATATCAGAGTGTCTGTGCTTAGACTGAAGGACATTTGCTTGTTTAGATTCACATGGTTGTTTGTGAGGTGGGCTTGTGATTGGTCGATTAGAGTTGGGCAGGGGATTCACATCTAGATGGATTAGCTTCACAAAGTCATGACGAGTTCGGATTTAGGTAAGGTTGGGATTGGATATTCATGTTCAAAAGATTATGATTGTTTGTTGGACTAGAGAGAGCCTTTGCCGGAAAGGCCGAAAATACCATGCTGTAACGCCAGAACACCGTCGCTTTTCCCTAACTAATTTAAATTCAGGGTATCTCTCAAAGCTCCATCCTTTCCCTTTCTACCCTAACCGTCCCAAGCTCCAGTAACAAGGCCTCTATTCCAACTCAACAGGAAATCCTTTATGTGCCCCTAACTGACGACCAGGCTCTAAACTCTGAGGCGTTCTTCTCGCAGATGCGGCTGGTGGTGGTGGATTCATAGCGTGCTGGCTATTCCTCCATGCATCGACCTTGTCTTCAGAGTGTAGCTCGGCTGCGTAATTCATCTGTTGTTGTTGTTGCTGCTGCTGTGGAGGTGGTTGATAAGAGCCTCTGTATGGGTTGGCTTGAACATACGCCACATCGATAGTATGCATAGATGGACTCCTCTGCGTTGGAGTTTGGCTTTGACTCTGATTCAGGTTCTGCCATGAGACTCGTTGGTTGTAGGCTTGCTGAGGATCTTGGTATGACATTCTGTTCGAAGCAAGCGAGGGCCGATGGTTGGGTGGAGGGAGAGCTGCTGCGTATAATCCGAGACCCGAGTTCTTGTCTCCCATGTGAGAAAGTTCGAGAGGTCGGAAACTGCTTGCGCTGCTGTTATTTGTGCAAGGGCTCTGTGCTCTATACGGTCCGTTTGAGAATGGTGAGCTGTTGCCGTCATCGCTGGTGTGATCGGAGACTGAGGTGGCGTATTCGGTGGTGGCTTGCGAGCCGGCGAATATCTCTTGGTTCTTGAGTGATGCGTCGAGGATTTGTGCTTTCACCAGGAGGCGATCGACGAGCTTAGAGTGCGCTTTTGTGAGGGTCTTCTTGACGAAGGAGGTCATCATGAAATTACATTTCATGTCCACATCTTCTCGCAGCCAAAGGCCACTGAGGGGTGCTCCCAGCCCCAGCTCGACAGGGGCAACTGGTTCCCCTGGTAGTGATCCTCCTAATGTCCATTTCCCCTTGATGTTGAGTCCCATCGGCGCATAGCAGTGTGTTTGGAGGCCATTCTCGAGATCGTGAAAACAGCACGTATATGAAACCTTCCCGGAAGCCAACCCGCCAGGTAAATATGCCACCTTATCCGTGAGTTGATACCAGATGCAATGATACTCTTCAGCAGTCGCATTTGGTGGAGGTTTGATAGGATGGCGCTCCTCGACCAAGGGATTCAGGTCTATCATTTCTGTGTGGCTCCGGAGGGTTTCCATCACGGTCTCTCTGGAGATCCCGGCGGGGAGAGGGGTCAGAGTCGTGAAGACTGATCGTTTCGACATCTTGACTGCTGATTATCGTGAGCTCGTTGAGTTGAGAGTTTGTAGTGAGAGAGAAAATATGTTGTACAGACAAAAAAGGAAATGAAAGGGGAAGGAGGATTTGTTGGTGTTGATGTATGAACTCCTGTCAGCAAAGTTATGCGACAACACCAAACAAGGACCTTAACTATGATTCCCAAACACCATAATTAGCTTAACTTGATCCCTGTTACCAGCGAACCTTGTTTATTCTTGTGCTTTCACAGCCTGCAAGTAGGTGGAGGCACCGGCAACAGAGAGATCCGAATTGGAGTGACGGTATTCCTCCTTGCGGACAATGGCTGACAAGTCGAGTGCCACTTTGCTCAAGCACCAGCACACCTCAAGAGGGCTGAAATAAGCTGCGACGGCTGATGATCCACAAGCGAGCAAATCATGTCCCCACTGCGAGGAGATCTGACCAACTGAATGCAGCAAGTTTGAAGGCTGAGCTGAGACCAGTTTGATGCTTGGCTACGCCGCTTGCCGAATGGTCGGAAAGCCAGCCAAAATTCGGCAGACGTCTATTCTAGGAACGCTGGATTTAAAAACTCTGATTTGTGGATGGAGACGACTTCAAGAGGAGGGATGTACAAATCCCAACTTTGATATTCTAACAAATCAGCAGTAATTACGAAAGTCCTGTTGATTGATGATACATGATTGACACAAATCTTCATAGAACTGGTATCGACAATTTCACTCCGAACAGCTTTGAATAAGTATGGATCTCCTGTTGTTCGATGTTCGATGATCGAAGGATATGTCTCTTTGTCTCTCCAGTAAAGCCTCTGGAATGAACAGCTTGTGTAAACTATCATTATGCGTTGTCAGATTCCAGGGTAATATCTTCAAATAGATCTAGAGTCTAGTTATCTATACATCGTTAGAGCTTTCTTTTCTTTGTCAGTATACTCTTGATCAATCCACTCAGTAGTTAAGATAAATGGGTTGGACCCTCCTACCATGAATGAGCGAGTAAAGTTTAGATTAATACATACTTTAGTCTTGCATTTCTGGTCGTAAACAGCAAGAACACGTAACGGTGGTCGTTCTTTCCAATTCGAGACAAAATGTCGGCTGTTTGTGTCAATGAAGTTCGGACGATACCTCTCCAGAAGAGGTATCGAGAAGATTTAAGCGAGTTATATGCTCCTCGGGCGACTCTTGCTGCTCATAATGTCGTCCCAAAGTACAAACAACCAGAATGTAAGTAAATTTCCAACGCCGTCCTTTTCTAACACAGTGGAACGGTACTTTTGCTGACTGACCTAGATCGAATTCGAGCTTGATGATATTGGTGTAAACAAAGCGGAAAAGTCTCCCCCGAAGAAGAAGAAGAAGAGGAAGCGAGGAGGGCGAAGAGCACGTAACGCGAATTCAAAGGTCAACAACATGCATCCTCCTGCTGCTAACAACGAGAACAGCGTGAACGGTCGTCTGCCATCCGTTCACCGCCATTCCAAAGGACATATCCAAATGTCTCCAGTGTCCAACATCGATTCAAGACCACCTGATAAGGGGACCGCGGAGATAAGTGCTCAACTCCCCGCTGTGCTCGGAGATACAGGCTCAGAGATTGACACAAACCAAGCCAAAGACAAGGACCTCCCATTCCCGGTAGCCAATCACAATATGATGAACTTCGTCCTCGGTGGCAATACGTTTAACGTCGATGTTGCGGCTGCTATAGGAAGTGAAGTTCTCCGGAACTACAATACTATTTCCCGCGACAATCAGAAAGTCATCGAGGAGCGGGATACTCTTGAGGAGGAGAACCAGACTCTTTGGGAGAAGAATAAGGACTTTACAAAGAAGAACAAAGTACTTGAAGAGGAGAACATGTCTCTCAAGTTACTGTTGGCTCAGCATGGCATCTCCTTGGAAGAAGTCGTGGATTTCGAGCTTCCTGTCCCAAATCCCAGACCAGAAGCTCGCTTACCTGGAAACGTCTCAGAGACCGGAGTCACATCTTCCTCTACCAGCAACCACTCTTTTCAGCATCCACAAGGAGTACCAGGGTTGAATGTTCAAGACGATACACCTCCTAGTATGGCTACGAGACACACTGAACAACAAGCTGTGAATATCCCCAAGGATATCAATCAAGCCAAGCATTCACCAGCAATCATCAATCCTATGCTTACCCATAAGAGAGAATCATCTTCGAGAAGCTTGCCGAGCCAGACGACACCAAATATCGAAAAGAGTCTGAAAGTAGAATCTTCCACGGATAATGACATGCTTGATGGTCACTCAAGTACTTTGCAATCAGTTGTCAAAAGGGAGCAAGAGGTACGCACGGCCAAGAGAAGAGCCAACGATAAGAACCAAAGCCCTTCTGGTATTGCAGACAAGCGTCGGAGAACTGGAAAGGACACCAAGCTACCAGCGGATTCGAAGATGGACGAAAGATGTCCTCTCGGTGAGCGACCTGCTATTAAGGATAAGCACAGCAGCAGCAGAACTAGGATAAAGACAGAGGCCGAAGGGCAACCAGACTGGTTTGTTACCGATGAGCAATCCGACAAATCTCTACCATCTTCCAACATCCGACTTAAACTTGATGGCACGAAGATAGATCATGATTCAAAGCCAGTCGATGATAGCAAGTCGACCAATGAAGCTGTGGAGAAGGGTTTGATCAAGTTCATGAAGAGAAAGATGGACGACAACAAGATTTTTTGTGACATTCCTGTTCCCAAGTGCGGCAAGGGCTACATGGACGACCGCTCCTGGAGAAAGCATGTTGACAAGCATCACCCAGCTTGGCTTAAGGCTCTTATTGAGGAAACAAGCTCAAGCTTCAAACCTGTTGATGAGCACTCCTACAGTCATCAGCAGGAGCTTTTGGGTCGTGAGACAGAGCGTGACAAGAAGCGCGAAATAGAGGTCAAGATCATGGAGTTAAGAACAAGACTAGAAGACGAAGGGTAAGTAATCTCTCTCCTGAAGTTGCGACGAGCTCGAGCTAAATATCACGAGCACCGACGACCTCTTGCTAGAGATCGAAGTAGATTCATTGAGAAGAAAGCTTTTGAAGAAGCTCGATCAAGCGAACAAGATGGCCATGGATCCTTATGAAGTCCACAATGCCGAACCGACGGAATCCGAGGTCCAGCGAATAGCTCGGCTTCGGAGTGCCTTTGGAGTCCGCAAGACTACTGACGAAGGAGATAAATACAGCAGACATTCTGGCAACTCGGGGGAGCATTCCGGCTTCGGCAACCGAGACTACGACGAGGATGATCGTACATACATGGATGGAGAATACGGCGAAGGTGGAAATGTTGATTATCATCGTCTTCGACGAACTGATGCTAATCAATGGGCTCTCCTTCATCCACCTTTGAGTAGGAGCTCTATGTGGTCTATCATCCCTGACCCTGACGAGCCGAAAGAAGATATTCCGACCCAGTTGGACTATGATGAGGACGTACCCATTAAGAAGGAGGAGGAAGAGGTGGAGGAGGAAATCATTGCTCCAGCTCCCCGGGCGAAAATCTCGTTTCAACTGCCAAAGAAATTATCGAAATGAGTGAGTGAAGACTCTTCAAGCGTTCTTGACTCCCTGGAACTGGTGGAAACTTCGCCATGAGAAACGTTGATGAAGGTAAGCTGCTCGATCAACCAGATGTCTGGCTATTGGAAGTTTGCTAACAAAGACAAGTCGATGTGACCCCTCTCATCTTCGAACGAGGTGTCAAAGTCAGCTCGTGCATTGTACATTGGCTACTGTACCACATTCGGAGGGTGCGGGGACTGGTCAGGTAGTGTTAGTAGTTTGAGTAAGGCTGAAGTGATGTAGTAATACCACTGAATACGTGGTCTCATGAATGAGAACACTTGTTGTTGTATGATAAATATGGGACCATTCTATTGGTGAAAGACTTCGTGCCTCCTCGTCTTTCTTCGTAAACTCGCTCAATAAACGTGTCCATTTACACATTTGGGTACAAGATCTGACATTATCTTATGCAAGACGACCCAGAACTACCTCTATCTTGAATGCTTAAAGTTATGCTTCCAACAGAAGGCACATGCATGCCTGATTCAATTGGTCAGCCAGAAAGATTTTCGAAATAATCGAAGATAATTTAAGCGAGTTTTAAAAGGGGCGAGAAATCGAGATGTGAAAAGGAATATTGAAGTCGAGCGAGTCTTATTTTCTTAGCATTATGCACCTCCTATGTGCAAGAAGAGAGAATATAGCATGCAAATTCAAGTTAGGAAGGAGGCAGGGCCAATGTCGTGCCTTCCCCTTCCAAACATCGAGCGTTGTCCAACGGGTCACCAGATAAGTTCCGGAATCGCCGTCACCAGCATTCCCCATCATTCGCCATCAACCTAATATTATCACCCTGTATACTTATCTATGAAAGTGTTGAGATTCTCCTGGATCTTCCGACCGATAATTTGGATAAACAACCGTATAGCTCGACGTACACACATATCTCCACGCCATGAGACCTTTCCTGCAAAGGACAGAGTCCGCAAACCCTTCCCAGACCCTCAAAAGCCTCGATCCTGACATCTCCTCCTCATATTTCCTCGTCCGTCGAGCAACGAACGATTCACCAGCCGCGTCTCCAGGGCTCCCAATATTCATAACACCGTCCTCAAAATCCCCTTCTGCGAAATCGCACAAAGCGCCTAAGTCGACTACTTCGAACAGGAGCAAAGCCACGAAGACCAGGGGTAATTCCGTTAGCTCCGCGTTGTCAGTCTCGAGCAAGTATCGACATATTGCAGAATGGAATGAGAAGAGTAGTAGTGGCATAAGTCCTGGCGCCGTGAGCCCAGTCTCATTTGAGACTCAACGCCATCCTGCGGATCCGCCGCGGCCTCCGAAGCCAGGGTTGGAATGGGTGTGGTTCCCAGATGGGTATTGGGCTGAACGAGAGGTTCGTGATGGTTCTAGGGTCCGGCAGAGACAGGCTTCGTTGCCGAGACAGAAGTGGTGGAATAGGTCGCCAGATAAGTCTAAGAAAGGATCGATTGGGACTGATGATCTAAATGTCCGCAAGGTCGAGGTACCGAAAATCAAGATTGGCAGTCTTACATCTGGAAAAACTCGGAGTGCGTCGTCGGATGGTAAAACATTGTCTCGACATAGTAGCAGAGTGGAGACGCTCGGTGGAAAGCTTGGTGGTTTCCGTTTTTTGAAAACTGAGACTGTCGCGACCACTTTGGATCAGCCAAATGAGCAACTCGGACTCTACTGCAGAACAAAGAAGGAAATAAAGAAGCGATTGCTAGCCCCGCGAACTCCAAAATCAGTAAGTCCCCAAATGTAGTGGAGGTGATATGCTAATTTAATGAAGTCCAGAGCGGACAGCGGGCAAACCACCGGTGGCATTGGTACTCTTGGATGGGGCTCACGCACAACCACAGTCCTTGAGGCCGCTGCGACATATCTCGATCGGGTCCAACGTGAACGAGCAAAGATGAGCGATTCGAGCCCAACTTTGCACTCACCTGCTTCTCTAGAGGCTAGACCTCGCAAAGGGTTCGGTCTAGCTCCATGGCATCGCAAAAACTCTCACGAGTCGCTTTTGTCTGTTTCAAGTTCGGTACATGAGCTGCTAATGGGTAAAGCGCCAGTACAAACACCAAATCCAGAACGCAGATACGCTGGTCATGATGGAAAGACCTATCCTAAAGGTAACTCCAATAAGTAAGGAAGACCTAATATGACAGCTAACATCTTGTCCACAGTTGAAATATCGAGTCCAGACCCGCAAGAACCAACTTTTTTGCCATCGGTAAGTATTCCTCAGCGCAGTATATACAAACAACAAAAGCAGTGACTTCAAAGCTAACGTATGATAACTTCAGGAAGCTAAGCGTATCAATACACCGCCTATGTCTCCTGGAACTCCGGCTGTCTTAGCACGAGGGTTCTTCTTCGATCTGAATGCTGCTAAGGATGATCCGGATTCACGTACAGTGTCGCCAGCTACGAGCGCTGGCTCTGGGGGCACTGGAAAGGCTAAGTCACCTCGAGAGTGGTGGGAGGCCGATTCCAAGCACACTGCAGTAAGAAACAAGTCATCACATCCGATTGAGAAAAAGAATGCAACAAATATGAGGCAGCTTTCACCTTCCGCATTCGAGTTAAGTCTACCGCCCGAGCATCTACCAAGCAGCCCACTCTGTCCAAAGAATCCAAAGCACCCTAGTGGAGGTGACGGTATATGCCCGTTCCATGGAAGGAGAAAGAGTGTAGGATTGAAAGCAATAAGGAGAGTGAACACAGGTAATACATCGACGAGTGGTACAACGAATGAAACGGGAACAAGTTGAAGGCAGCTCAAGGATGAAAGTGTAGGAAGGAGAAGAACAGCGTGTGGTTGAATAGATTGCAATAGCGTAGTCCAAGAATACTTTATTCAAACGAGAATGAAACTGAATCTACGAAGTTGAAAGTCGTTCAAATAGAGGTGCTCCCGTGATTTCGCGCTTTGCGCTAATGGTTCGTTTTGCAACCGTAATAGACTGACCTCGATTTCACAGCCTTTCAAGAATCAACAAAACCAGAGACATCGTCGCATTGCTATCGAGCAAGATGGCTACCTCCGAGTCTTCTCAGACCGATCCATTGCTGCTCTTGCGACAATCAATAGCAGCAGGAAGCGCTTGCATCCCCACCACAACTACAGATGCCACCTCTGCAAGCTCTGTGGACCTCAGCCTAGCTAAAGCAACCTACCTCCAATTCTCCTCTCCCTCGCAGATCTCCGTACCGCTCAGTACACCCACGCGCTTCATCTCCTCAGACAAACCGGTCGACTTGCGCAGTATCTACTTCGCGTGGCTGAACCGCAACACTGCGATCCCGGACTACAATGGCGCCGCGCAGTCTCTCAACTCGGAGCTTGCTTCTGCGGGTGGTGCGGGGGGAGAAGTGCAGAATCTGGCGTTTGTGGAGAGGCTGGATCTCATTACCTGGCTTGAGGGCGCGAGTGAGGAGTCTGAGCATATCAGGCCGCTGAAGGAGGATACGAGTGCGGCGGCAGCGAGCGCGCAGGTTGCGGCTGGGCTGAAAGGCGGCATTGCGCTGGTCTCGAGTGGGAAGCCTGGCACGGGGAAGACGATTGATCCAAGGTTGCAGGAGATTTATAATGGGGAGAGGAAGATGGGGGATAGGAATAGTGTGTTGAGGGGTATTAAGCCTACTGTGAGTAGTAGTCGAGTATTGTGAGGTGTGAGGAGCATAAACTGATTGATATAGGACTTCTCACATGTCAGGAAACTTGCGGCGCCGTTTAATGCTCGCAAGGCGGCTCAAGCTGCTGCGGCGGCGGCGGCTACAGCAACGACTCTTCCGCATAATCCAAAGGCTCCATCTGGTCGTCGTCCGGATCCGATTATCATGCTCTCTCCGTCCGCTTCCTCGCTGCTTAGGATGTCCAATGTGAAGTCCTTCCTCGAGACAGGAATATACGTTCCTCCAGACAGTGGAAGCATGCCTTCAGCCTCCAACGCTCTTCTCAACACATCCCGCCTGATACCCTCAGTTGACCCCGTCCGACCCGTCAAATTCGTAGTCGTCGACACACCTGAACGGTTCAAGCCCGAATACTGGAACCGCGTCGTAGCAGTCTTCACAACAGGCCAAGCATGGCAATTCAAGAGCTACAAATGGCAACATCCCCAAGACCTGTTCAAGAATACCTTGGGTATATATGTGGGCTGGAGAGGCGACCAGTTACCGGAGACGGTGAAGGGATGGGGAAGAGGCGTCATGCCGGTTCAGGTTGATAAGTGGAATCCTGGACAGGGGAATGCGGGGAGATGGAGGGATCGAGAGGTTGTGGAGGGGATCTGGAAGGCGATTGAGGAGAATATGAGGTCGAAGGGGTGGAGGAAGGAGAGTGGACCAGTGGGATCCTGAATTGGAGTTTGGATGTAGGATTCTGAACGGGGCGTTTCATGGAGTTGGTGGATGCAGTGAGATACTGGAAAAGCATAGAGAATGATATCCATGATTTTAAGCATTTTCGACCTCGAAACCCGTTTAAATCTGAACGTGAAGATGCGAGTAGGCAAAAACCGAAGCACAGCCCATGCTACAGCAAAGATGAACAACAGTCTTCAGGATTGATTATGTAACAGTTGCAAATTCTTCATGCATGTACATCGGCTCTTCTCTAAAATGATATGCAGATTCACAGCATTGCTAAAGGCAGCAGATCAGACATCCCTCCTTTCATACCTAGCTAAGCGAGAAACATGATCACCCCTCTCCCTCCAAGCACCTTCTCCATCCTATCTCACAGAGAAAGAAAGATTCTATAACGAATGGGAGAATTGATAGTAGGGCAAGAGGAAAGATATGAATGCCACATAATTCCCTGCTTAGGAGAGTAAACGTTGGATGAGATTTGTTTAGAGAAGTCTTTGTGCGGATAAATGTATGCAGGGTATCGTAAAAAGCAGGCTGAATAACGAGTGAAGCAATGAATATAATCTGAGGAGCATATATACAGGCGAGCAACAGAACATACTGTCATAAGTATTTAGTGTGTTAAAGAAACAAGCTTCGTCCAGCAAAGGAAGCAAAGTATAAGAGAACATTCCATTCCATTCATTGTAACTAAAATCTACCAAATGCATGCACGCCCAACCCTCCCCTCCCCTCCTTCCTTCCCCTCATCCATCAAAACCCATCCCAGAAACCCAACCAAGGAAAAGAAAAACAAACAGACCAAGCCGTCGTATACAAAAAGATAAAACCCGAAAATGAACCTAGGTCCCGCCCATTCATCTCTTCCCTTCCTTCCCTCTCCATCCTAGTGAAAAGCAAAGAAAGATAAGGAAAATTCCACGTACACTCCTTCTTCCTTATACAT
This sequence comes from Mollisia scopiformis, assembly GCF_001500285.1. Classification (NCBI taxonomy): domain Eukaryota; kingdom Fungi; phylum Ascomycota; class Leotiomycetes; order Helotiales; family Mollisiaceae; genus Mollisia; species Mollisia scopiformis. The sequence continues at coordinate 256,221 of NW_017263606.1, forward strand.
TACCTTCCCTCTTTCCTCCCCTCACAATCCACGCATGCATGCATGCAAAATATACACCTCCCCTCCTCCTCTTCCCATCCCTCTCCTCTTCACAAAGCCAAAGCCCCCAAAACAGCCAAACCTCCCAACCAAACCTCCGCTCCCTTCCTGCCAGCAGCAGCACCCGTAAACTGCGCCCCGGTAGCACTCCCCACACCACTACCCGTCCCCGCCGCGGCACCGCCATTAACCCTCGGCGTCGGCGTCCCGGTCTGCGTAACGGTCACCTGGCCTCCATTCGCGTTCGTGACCGTCTGCGTGTACACCACGCCCGCGGTCGTCGCGGCTGAGTTCGGGCCTTGCTGCCATGGGAACCAGGTATTGGGCGGTGCGGCGGTGGGGGAGGGCGGGCAGGAGGTGTAGAGGAGGGTTGTTGGGGTTAGGGTTTGGATTGGCTTTGAGAGGGGATGTTAGTCTTGGAAACGGAAAGGAAGAAAGAGGGAGATGGACGGAAAGGAAGGATAGAAGGAAGGGAGGAGGAAGGGAAGGGAAAGGAGGGAGGGGGACGAACCCGAGTAATGGTACAAGGACAATCAGTAATAACAAGCGTGGTGGCTTCGGTGACGGTGTAGACGACGTTGCCGTGCGCGAAGACGGTTGCTTCGGGGCAGTAGGTTGTGAAGGCTGTTGTGGTGATGGTTTCGTAGGCTATGCTTGCGTTTGCTGGAGCGATCCAGGAACTGGATATTGCTGCTACTGTCGCTGCTGGGACGAGGAGAAAGAGGTTGAGGAGTTTCATTTTGCGTTCCTTGCTTGCTTTCTTTTTGTTTGTTGTTATTTGTCTGTTGTTGAAAAGAAGAAGAAAAATGAACGTCGTAAAAGAAGTGCAAAAGCGAAGCAGTACTCGAGTGTTTGTTTAAAAGAGTGACTATAGCGAGTATCAAGAGTTGGTAAAGAAGGAAAGGAAGAAATGGGAGAATGTACTCCTTCTTGTACCACAACATTCACAGCATTCTCGCCCAATGAGAGTGGGTGGCGGGTCGATCAACGTTCCTGTATGTGGCCAGTGAAATCTCTCGCTTTGCATGAGAGCCACATTCCACAACATGTCAACAAAACAACCCAGCCCGCAAGTAAGATTGGAGCTGAGTAGTGGAATGAGAGAACGTATTCTAATCAGCATCACTTGACAATTTGCCTGGACAACACCAAAGAGGCTTGGGAAATGAAAATACATTCCTCACAAACAGCTGTCATAGCCACAACCTTGTTTTCGCCACTTTTTGCCATGCAAGAGGCTTCCTTTAATGTTTTTCATTTGCTGTGTTTTGTCACAGCTGGGTCTAGGTACATCGGATCAGGGCCTGGTTCTTCTTCACACCAAGATCGAGCTCCGAGGAGTTCAAAATAAGAGCATCCAGTGCACACAAGCCTCCCTTCCATCCTTCCAGGTCCTGCCGCATTAAAGAGTCAATCTTCGACTCCTTTGTGAAATGAGAAATTCGTGCAAATGAATGGGAGTCTCTTTCTAATAATCCCTCTTCCGCCGGAACGCCTAAGATGCAATGTATTCAGACAAAGTTGAGTGTTCCAGTGAGGCCGCCAGATGCAGTATTCATTGGACATTAAAGTCGTTAACGACAAACTCGTCCCATGGTTTTGTCCAGGGAATTGGGAATCTATGCAATCGCTAATGAAGAATCAGGCCTCGCCATATGAGACCGTTGGATACCGCTATGGTACGTATGCAAGCACGTGTACAAGGGGTATCCAAGTCGAAGGTAATCACTTATAGAAGGTCAGAAGTATCCAGGACTCATCGATTGGATCTGCTCATGCTTCGTTCGGGGAGGGTGACGTTGTTGTATCGAGGAGCGATGGAATCGAAGTCATAATTCTTTAGGGTTTGCTCGTATTTTGAGCTCTTCATGAATTTTGGTACGGAATCCTGCAAAATGGTCAGTATTAATCATTCACCAGAGGGATTGGTTTTCTTACACTAGCCATGAGCTTGAAAACGGAAAGCTGTGCTTCCTCGAAGAGCTTCGTGACCTCCTTCAGACTTTCGACCATGGCGGCATCTTGACCAACAGCCTTTGTCATTCTGGTGGCCAGTTGATTTCGCAGCAGATGATCGATATTGAGTTCGCAAGGAGATCCTGGAGCCAAGAAAGCATTGTAGATTCCATAAGCAGAAGCCATCGTCTCCTTTACGGCATCGAGATTTCCGGATGGAGATCCCTTCCCACTTCTTGACGGAGAATTGGCCTTGATGGCATTCTTGCAAGACTTAAGAAACTCGTCCACGTCCAAGTAGAATGAGAGATTCTCCTCGCAATGGGTGTCTCGCAAATTCTCACGGAACAGCAATCGAAGAGCAGGATCGTTCAAGATCTTATCCAGCTTCTGCGTATTCGAATCCCTCGAGACTCCTGCTCTGGCAGAAGTGGCAGATGGCTCACCACTCTCCGAAGTTCGCTCCCTCAATGTCATGCTGACCACATCTTTGCCCTTTTGCGTCAGTTGGTAGATTGCATGCTTTGTTGGTTGGAAGATTGGTCTCTCCTTCTCCTGGGCTGGAATTCCGGCAAGGAAAGCTCGATCTGATTGCACACACCAGATCAATTCTTGATCCAGAAAGAGGCCTGCAATTTCTGAAGTCTCTCTTCGATCTACAGTGGTACAGCAGTCCATCAACCAATCTGTCGCAGCCTTCCCAGTGAAAGTTTGATACATGGTACGAGGAGGAGTTCCGATCTTGCGCTCGCTAGCCATTCTGACACCTGCAAGACCATCCTTGTATTCACTGAGAGAGTCGGAATCCGCGGAACTCGTGCTGGTCTTGACATTCGGTCCATTGGTACCAACAAATCTCCGGAAGATCACCTCAATCGTGCTACGGTCCGAAGAGAGCTTGTCAGTGGCCGTATCTCGCTCAAGAATCACCAATTGCATAGTATTTCTAGGAGAGCTGATCAATTCCCCGACATGCTTCTGTTGAATGCCGTTCTTCGAGCAAAATCTCTCCAAGATGTGAATGCCCTTCGGTGTCAACTGCCATACAGAACTCTTCATGGTGAACTCCTTTGCTTGCTTTCCGTCTGCAGATTCGATGAATCGGGCATCCAGAAATCGCTGACAAACCGAACGAGCCATCTCCCGGGCCATCGAGAAAGTGGTGGTTGTGGTCGTCGTAACTATCCTGGACGGGTCCTTCGGATCGGGCATGCGATTGGACTGAGAAAACTTCAATGATCCCAAGTTGTTTATGGCCTCCTCAGACAGAAACGAGTGCTCGATGCGGATAAATCGTACTCGGTGTGCTTGTAATGGTAAGCTGACAACCAAGGTCGAGAAGAGGTCTTTGAAGTCCTGCCAAAAGTGTTAGCTCGGTATATCTGTAGATCGATCTGGAATCCATATCTACCCTGGTGAACGGTCTCTCATCAGAGGTCATGCGCAATAAGCGCGAACTTGTTTGGTGCATCTTATTGTAGTTTGTCGGTGGAACAAACGCAATTGGAGGTGGTGTGTCGCTGGAGGTATTCGCGTATGCTTGAGAAGGAGGATCGGTCTCCAGCAAAGAGGTGGTAGAACTCAAGGTGTCGGTTCTCGCGTGCGAAGTAGTCGTTTGAGGTGGGGTAGTGCTAGTCTTGGGTGAATTGGTATTGTTCCGACCGCTTCCTATTGATTCAACCGATCTCGCCCCTTTAGTATTGTTCGGTGCTTCCTGCACGGGAGAGCTCTGCGCAGTTCGGTATAGACTTCCAGACGACGGTCGACTGCGGAGCGCCGGTTCTGAGAAACTCGCAATTGCGCTGGTGGTTTTGTCCCGAGCCAATGCAGCAAAATTGAAGATGCCACTCCGATTTTGTTTGGACGAGGCGGTCGAGAGCGTCGACTGACGGTGTTTGTAGATGTTGGCCTGTCTGTCGTTGTTCTGGGAAGGTGAGGCGGGAGGAGAAGGTTCGGCAAGGGAAGGAACGGAGCGGATGGTCGACGTCGACGAGTCCTTCGATTTGGACGAAAGCGCAGCAGTGGGGGAGACGGAGACGGAGACCGGGCGAGCAGAGGAGGTCAGGTGGTTAGCGACGGATATATGAGAGAGTTGAGATTGAGAGGTTGAGGTCGAGGTAGAGGTAGAAGTGGGCTGAGAGAGAGCCATCTAAGGATTTGGGTATGTTTTACGACGACGGCCTAAACGGGCAATGATCCTATCCCAATCCCGTCACCCGCCAATTGCCAATCCTGACGGCCGGCTCGCAGGCTAAGGGCAAGACAGACTAGTGGTCTAGTCCTAGTCGAGATATGCCTAGTTAGTCTGTAGCGTGGCAGTGGAAGGGATGGGAAGCAGGGCAGTCCAGTTTGGTGTCTGTGTCTGTGTCTGGGACGGTAAGGAGGGACAGGTCAGGTAAGGAAGCGTGGTAGCGGGAAAGCACAGAGAGTCGCAGACACACCCTGGTCTGATCCAGTCCGGTATTGCACAACACGACACACAAACGTGAGAAGTGGAGGTGCACGTCGTGGAAGTGAAAGTGGAGGGCGAGGGGTGAGTTGAGTGGAGTGAGTGGTGGACGAGGGCAGAGAGAGCCAAGCGCGACACAAATTCGGGCGCGACTTGGACTGGGGGGGCCAGGTGGTGCACAGCGTGGGAAGCCGGGAAGCCGTCAGTGCCAGCAGCGGACGAGCGAACGAGCGACTACCGAGGAGAGGAAAGAAAGAAATAATAATAAATATTATTATTTAAGAGATGGTGTAGATGATGCAGATTGCAGATGCAGGCCGATGCGTGTCCTGTGCAGGAGTGTAAGTAGGCAGGCTGGCGTGCGAAAGTACAGTAGTCATACAGCAGTAGCAGTACGTAGTGTACAGTAATACTGGCCGTATCGGTAATGAACAATGCGTGCAGCGCGTGCCCTGGGTAACGGTGGTTCGGCTCGGGTATCTTGTGCCAGCTGGTGCTAGGGCCTGTGTACTGTGCACTGTACAGTACTGTACAAAGGGGAGGTCGTGTTCTAGCAGCGGTGGCTGGTGTGCTTTGGTGGAGATGTGAAATTGTTGACGAGGGGGACCAATACAGTTAGCTAGGTGCCTAGAAGATGCCTAGATGCCTAGACAATGCAATGTTTGGAGTGGTGGGCGAGGGTCCTGAATGGGGCCTGGTCCTGGCAGCGAGGAGAAATGGATGCCTGAGAGCTGCCTGAGGGCGCCCCGATGGTGAATCTGTGTCTTGGTGAGGGATGTTTAGCTGCCGCTTTCTCGTGGCAGTGAATCCACTTGGCAAAGATCGCTCGTGGCAAGCAGGGATTAATGGTCGTGCAAAGGCAAGGGGAAGATCCTGGCTAGCGTCAGAAGTCGCCAAATGGAAAAAATCGAATGTTCGACCGCCCACGCACCCTAAAAAATAATTTTGGCTGAAGGTCCGAGGTCCTAGTCTCGTCTCCACCACGCAGCTCGCCGCCTGGATCTGCCCTGGATGTGAGACATGAGATATGCCCGAACGCTGAGTGGAGGGGGGCCATTACTTACAAGAGACTCCTGAAACCAGGCTGAAAATAAAAATTTCTATATTGATATCACTTCATACGTAAGTACCAACAAAATGCGGTGTCCGGCGTTGGCGTCGTCGGTCTGCACCGAGCCAGAATGCTGGTGGGATGCGTTGGGATGATGCGTGTGTGCAGGTCGTGTTGATGATGTCGCCGATGCTGATTCTGAAGCCGGAAGATGAGGGATGCGATGCAAATGCCCTGCACCGAAGCGTCGTCGAGAGAGAGGGATGATGATGACCACCACCACCAAGACAGAGCAGCACGGATTGATAATTGCAGGACTGGTTGCGGCACCTTGATCTTCGTCGTCGTCGGACCTCGATACCGAAGCACGTCAGACTGGATGAACGAGTGAAAGAGATCGATGCGTGCTTGCTGACTGCGTTTCTGACCCTGCTAAATCACTTCAGTCCTGAATCTTCTTCATTTTCTTCTTGTTCCTTATTGCTTGTGCCTCCTGCGTGCTGCAGCACGGGATCACAGCATCCATTCATTCATCATACAGCATCACCGACAGTCTGGTCACTGGTGATCCTGGCTTGCTCTGAGGAAAGCCTCCTCCGCAGCTGTGTTTCGCCAGGCTGCGCTGCTCTCCTCTCCTCTCCTTCTGTGATGCGAGAGAATGCACTGCCCTCTCACGGGTTCATTACCACCATAACGGCCAGCTACGTAGAGGACCGACGCCGAGTGCTTCACCTACCCGAGAGAGAGCCTTCCATTGCCAATGATTCCATTAAGAAACATGAAAGAGATCCACTTACACACTCAATCTCACACACGTCAGTCGCTGGAGATGCTGCGGCTCACCGTTGCTGAGCTAGACCCGAGATTGAAACGAACGACCTCTTGTTTCGACGAGAGGAAAGTCCAATTTGTTGCTTTGTCGTCTGTAGGGATGATACTGTCAGCACCCGAATAACCCAGACTCATCAGAGACCTATAATTCTCCCGTAAGAAGACCGGCAAGCATGTTGCCAGTCTCGGAACCCTGTGAAGCTTGAAGCCTCTCCCAGGGACGGAAACCGTTCGTCGATCCTCCCCTTCCCATGTTCCAATGCCCTTCTAGAAAAGAAGATGCCGGCGCCGACCAAGCAGAAAAGGCATGAATGTCTTACAACGTACCTGGTATCCGAATCTGTTTCCGAAGATGCCAGGAGGTGATTCTGCTGGCGGGATGTCGAAATGCCACGAGGTCTGAGGAAAATCCGTTGTCGAGCGATCCTTGTCCCTTGACAGCGAGCGTTTCGAAAGGGGGCCAGCTGAGGTGAAAGGAGCCCTATTCGGCGGACTGGAGCGAAACCTGGTCTGGTAGGTGGAACGTTCACAAGGAAAGCAGCAGCGGTATTCAATTCAATGTGATGTCACATTCAAGAGAGCGAGGAGGAAGAGGAAGAGGAGGAATAGAACTAGAAAACTAGATAGACATCGATGGCAGAATCCGAGCAATATCGGCCACTACTCCCCCTATCGGCTCTCGGTCTGGCTGGACGGAAGATCACAGTCCACAACTGGCAGAATCTCACAGACGCAGATGCAGATGCAGATGCAGAACCAGAACTAGAATGCGCTGCAGGTGCAGGCAGGAGCTTGGAGAATGCTCGAGCGCAGCAGAGTTGTGTGGTGCTAAGTATGTGGTGTTGAGAACGGGCAACTAGTTTTCATCTGGCTAGCACCATCTTCCACCCTTCAAACCTTCACACTTCACCTTCCCCATCTCCAACAACGTGCCGTGCTCGCCCAGGCATCCGACAGGCACAATGCAATGACGGGATGCTTTGGCGACAAACTCTGAACACGATAGGGTGAAGACGGTACCGGCTGCTCGTGCTCATCTCGAGAGGAATCTGGTAACGAGAGCGTGCACAACGATGCGCCACATTGAATCGAAGCACTACTTATCAGACTGAATGCACCATACAGGCAGGCCAATTTCATTCCAGCCTCAAGCCGTTCCCGCCGAAGATAATTTATGTCAACCACTCAACCGTCATCTGTCAAAATACGACAAGCGACCGATCGACGCCTCTTCAACCCCGACTGAACTCTATTCTCTCGGAGCATTCGATCCTCCAATGCGACTGTGGCAGATTTGGGAGCGACATCGCCGCCGGCGCCTCCGTAGGAGACAGTACTCGGGAAGCAGTGATTCCATTCACAAAACGAGAACATGAACTCACAAAAACCGTATTGACTGTATGTACGAAACATATCTCGGCTTCTCATAGCCCGAGTGGGGACGATAAAGCCTCAGCACAGGAAGCTATTGATGCACCACCACCCGCCCGATACAGTCACCACTTTTTCCCCCGTTAAAGTTCTCTCACGCCCTCGCAGCTCCACGCGACGGTGCCTCACGCCAGAACACGACATGAATCGGGAATGCACGTGGGAGGCTTTAATTATTACTCATATTACCTCACATTACTGTAGACTTTTGCACCATTTCTCTCTTCCAGCAAATAGGCTCAACTGGCGCCCACGAGCCGGAACATGTCGAGTTATCAGCCATCCATCGATGACCCTCAGCAAGCCAAGCGGTGAACCAGTTCATCAGTCCTCTCTCTGGATCAGCTCTCTCACTGGACGATATCCGCAGACGTAAAAGCAGCAGGCCGCCGATTATCTTTCCTCCCACGTTTTTTCCAACCTTGGGGGCTGTGCTTTAGCCGGAAAATGATGACGGCTGGGATGAACCTGGTACGCCCTGGTCTCTCGTTCCAACCACGTTCAACGCACATCATCAGACCACGAGGTCGCTGGGATGTTAAGCCCCCCCCCCTTTGGTGAGCGGGTCTTGGCGTGTGGTGGCCGGGGTGGATTAATTTCTTGCGCGACCGGCGAGTAGCATGGGATAATAATACGGGATTTAAGGTACAGTACAGTACAGTACGCACGATGGATCGTCACTTGCACGGCCAGGGGGCAGGCGGAAGCGAATGGACGACGACAACATGACTCGGCACTTGACAGGTAAGTGAGTGACTCCTGAAGGTGGAGAGCGGGAGGACGGGAGGACAGCAGGACAGCAACGTTCGTGAAGTGAACGAAAAGGAAACATCGATCCGTGAGGCAACTGCAACTGCAACTGCAACTGCACCTCTCAACGTCCAATCATCCGCGGGCAGCATGATGGGATCTCCCGTTGTGGCTGCTGCAAAACCAGCCCATTTTTCTGCTGCGTTCCATCCATTCCACGTGTCGGTGAACTGCCTGCCCTTCCTCACCTGCTTAGGTCTCATCTCAGCCCTGCGTGCATATCTACTTACGCTACTGTACAGTACAGTACTGTACTGTACTGCTACTTACTCCCTTCTTATCCGTACCACAACTTTCTCCCGGAATATCCAAACAACCCATCCGACCCCCAACGCGTGCATGTGGGAACCCTATTTATCCAGATTACATAAAATCACCTCTCCAGGGTCTGTAGTCTGAAACAATATCGACCGTACTTGGCCCCCAATCCCTTTTTTTTTTTTTTTTTTGTGCCGAGACGAGAAAAAAAGAAAAAAAAGTCGGAGATTCCTAACCTCGTGGAATGGAGGAATCCCTCACCGCCAGCCATCTATGCATGCATGCATAGATCCCCGCGCAATGCTACGAGGCACCATCTCACATCTCAAACTCCGAAAAGGGAAAATCAAAATCAAAATTAAAATTAAAAATAAAAAAAGTTAGAGAATATTTTAAAACAACAACAACAACAGGATCCGCAGCACCACAACATTCCAAAACCCTTCTAGAAAAGAAAGAAGAGCACCCCCTTCATCAAATCCACCCCTGCATCCTCACCATCCCACGAATCGCGCCCGAGAATTCGGTGCCGGAGATATCTACTTCGTACTTGTATCGAAAGGCAAGGATGATCATCCTTGCCAGAAATCAAAAAATGTATGATCCCCCTTTTTTTTTAATTCAATTCACCATGTGGAAGCACCTCACACGACCACCACCACCACCACCACCCACAAAAAACATAAAACCGAGATTAGAAAATGGGGAGGGACTTCGTGTGATCTCCCCGAGGAAGGAGGAGGAGGAGATATTTTCGGAGATGAGAAGGTTCGTAAACACTTCCATTCCCCTTCCTTGATCCTTCGAGAAGGTTTCTAGAACGTTTGTCTGTCTCATCTCTTCCATGGTTCATCGGGCAATTCCTCCCCATCCATCATCTCTCTCCCACCAAAAAAAATTAAAATAAATAACCTTCCTCTCGTGATTTTTATGTTCCGATGCACGCACGCCTGGGCAGACAGGATCCACTACCACGTTGTTGTTTTTTGTTCTTGTCGCTCGCTGCTTACCTCATTCATCATTTTTGGAACTGCTACTGTAGAATGTTTCACATGCTGTCCTTCCTTTCGTTCTTACATACGATACGAGAATAGCATGTCACGTCTCGGTACATTATTATTAAACTCCATCCACGTGGGAATCAATTGAAATTTTTTACTTAATTTTCGGCACCCCAATCCAGATCCAGATCCAGACAGATAGATGCTCGCCGCATACCTGCAGCACCATCGGGCGGCAATCGGGAACCAGCGATCGGGATAGTCCGTCCGTAGGTACGAGTGAGCGAGCTGACGGATACGTACATACATACATACATACATACATACATACATACAGCTTATTCTCGTATCACCATTCACCACGAAAGAGAATGTGGAGGCTAGCTAAGGGAAAACGTGGGAGGATATGCAGTGTAAGGCTATCTATCTATCCTTAGCAAGTGCCTCCACACGCCCAGAAAAGAGGTCTCGGATGAGGACAGCGGTTAGTAGCCGAGAAAGTAGGGCAAGCCAAGCCAAGCCAGCCAAGAAGGCGTGTCTGTGTGTGCCTGTGAAACGTGGTGGAGGAGAGATTCTAGACTCAGCCTCTTTTTCTGGGCAGGAAGGAAGGAAATGCCGCGGAAGAGTTCCGTTCTTTGTCATTGATTGAATTTGAGTTTTGGGCTTGGCTTGTGGCTTCTGGAGGAAAGGAAAGGAAAGGTTCGATGATGAGATGGTGGAACGAGAGACATGTTGGTGATTGTTGTTGAGTCAGGTAGTTGCGTGTGTGGCTTTCTTTCGGGTCGGGTATGAGTAATGGTGATGGTAATGTAGTCGGCGAAGCCGTGTTGGTGGATTGGTGGATTGGATTGGCCTCCTCTTTCCCTCCCTCCCTCACTGCACATCTAGCCCAATCTCAACTTCCTCATCCCCTAATTCCGCCCTAATTCCCGTCCTACCTCCGTCCCGCAGAAAAAGCAAACTCTAAATCGACGTACTCGGGTAAAACTCAGAGCTCATTCGCTCGACTTCCCTTCCGATTCCAACTTCGTCTCGATTAAACTTTTCCACCACCCGTCGGAAACACAAATAACTGGCCCGCCTCTCCTTCCCCCAGCGGAAAAGCCCTACGTGCTAGCTGCCGAGAAAGTTCAAGGCTTGTTTGTACTAGGCGTCCAGGCGGGAAAGCCCTAAGCGTCAAGTCAAGTCGAGTTCCGAGAATGTTCTGGTTTCAGTTTACGATGGGGTTCAAAGATGGGTGGAGCGGGAAAGCCCTAATAGCCTAGCAGAGCAGAATTGAGAAAGAGGGTTTTGCTAGAGATGGGAAGGCAGGAGAGAGGTGGGAGATATTTGTCCGTCGGGAGAGAGTGCTGGTAGTACGGTAGTCGGTTGTTCGGGTGAGAGGGCTGTTTGTTGGGAGTGTTGTGCTGGTTTTTATTTGTTGGAGGCGAGCTGGAGGTATTCTCGTTCTTCTTGTCGTAGTCTGGAAATATGTAAACAAAGCTTTGAAGAATGGAGCGAGGTTGTTTTGCTTATAGTTAGATGGGTTCAACAAGCGAGTGATGTTGGAGTTGCTTGTGATAAACAATCCAGCAGGAGTATCAGCTTTGGATGACTGTTCTTATTGGAACCGTTGTGTGAATTTTTCAACTACGTCTTTGTTGTCTCAAAAAATCACCTTTCATTCAGTCCAATCTCGAGCTTCATTTATTGATGTACCACACATTCCAACAGTGAACACTTAGTTCTTCTCCTTTATCCATCTAAACCTCAAGCACCACCAAGCAACAAATCACACATCACAACAACGACCTCCCTGTCCCTCCTCAGCCTAGTCTAGTCATCAAGCAAATCACTTCATCATCATCATCATCATCATCATCATCATCATCATCATCATTACCATCATTACCATCATTACCATCATCGTCAAACACCGTGAATCACCCATCCATCCATCAAACATGACTACTGTCCCACCCCATTTCCAAATCACCCACATTTCCCTTGCTCCTTCCTTTTGTTATAAACATGCCAACAACCACAACAAATGCACGAATACCTCTTCCCCATGCTCCTAACCTAACCCCATCAAAACCACCCATCGTTCTGTTCTACATATGAAACCACCTTCCACCCCTCCACCTCCAATCCCTCCTCCCCTTCCACCAAGATCTACCCCTCCAGCACCCCCATCCAGCAAAGAAACCAAAAAATGGACATGCTGCTCCAAAACCAAACATCCACACATCGAGGTTCGTCTCCCCTTTCCCCTTTCCCCCCTTTTCCTTTCCACCTTCAAAGAGAAGTTGGAGTAGCTGATAGATAGGATCGGGGAAGTGGTATATGATGGATAGTTTTGTGGCTTGTACGTTCCCCGGGTGCGGACACGGGAGGTGTGGCGGTTGTGGGGAGGTTGGGATGCCTGGGTGGGGTGGTATGGAGAGGAAGAAGGGGAAGGGGAGTGAGAAGGTTGTTAGGTTTTTGCTATGATGAGGATGAAATGAGGATGATGAGCCGACTTTCGCATTCTCCAGACTCGAAAATCTGGTTTGAAGGTAGATATGGAGACGTGGATATGAGAGGGAATATGTGATGGACGTCAACAAGCACCAGATTTGTGGGTTTGAGAAATTTAAATTTAGCTGGGATAAGTGTTACGGACATTGGCGTAGTATGAGTAAGTCTTAGCTCAACATGTCTGCCTCTACGTTAACAGCCACAAGTCAGGGAGTGATTGCAGACATTGAGAAGTACAATCCAACGAAATAGACTCTTCTCTTTGTTCTGTTCGAGGTTTTATCTTCATGTAAGTCAACCAAAACGTGTATCCACCCAAATCGGATTCCAGACAGATTGAAGAGCTGCGCAAGAAGACCAAGACTCTTTCACAGACATTCACTCGAAAAGCTTTTGTATCAGGGAAAATCAGTTCCATTCACCTATATACTGTGTGGATGACCCTTGATCGATAACTAGTATATAAAGTTATCTTCTACCAAGACGGAAGAGAGACCAGCAACGTATCTGAACAAGCACTATGGCCCGGGCGCGTCCAGAGCCGGGAACTGGTTGGCGCACCAAGTCCCAGCGTCGAAAGGCAAGCTGGAGATCAAGTCTTCACGTGTTGTCGAGGAGAATAAGTCTCTAAGAGAAAAGAGGTGATATGAGAGACATTGTTGACAGCATGTATAGAAAGAAAACTAAAGATGGGTTGGACGCATGATGTTCTGCGAGTGTATCTAGTGGTTTTAGTTCAATCGCTTGACATACCTTGAGATGGTGATAATATGTGGTTTCGAAGAAGACACCTGCGGTCATCACTTGATAATGACAAAAGTCATGATAACAAGACTTGCATTCTGCTATAAGCATTCAACCAGAGGCTTATAAAACATTAGCCAATCGTTAAATGTACTACGCGATATTGCTTGTTTGCTAAAATTATCGAACGAGACATGGACAAACCATGTACAAACATTTAAGTAAGACGAAAATCCCAGTTGAAGGTATTAGACGAAAGTGGATTCTTGACAACAGTAAAATGTGTAAGATTTCTATTTCAACAAGAAGAGTAGCAAGAGCGATAAATACGCTATAGGTCCCGGTTGCTCGTCATAAGAGGGACCGGTCTGGTCAAGTGTAGATGGAGCTGAAGAACAAATAACATCTGCTAAGACGAAGTCTTTATAGTCAGCTTCCTTAAGAGTTGTCTTTGAATAGTCTGTATATGGCTAGCGTGGAGATAATCAGAGGTGTGAATCGCAATGTAGAGCCGGATTCACCACCGGTCTACTTATTGTATTCATTTTTAGTTATTCTATACACTTCCTCTGACATCAGTCAAGCGTAGCCTGACTCAATGACGAAAGCGAGGGATACCCCGTCTAGCCTTGTGGTAACATATAAACGAGTCCTTTCGACGAATCTGAACGGAATTTTCAAACGTCCTCCTTTCAAACACAACGCAGACACACCAAACCCAAATCTCCACTTCTGCAAAAGCTTCTCAAGAAACATCAACACACAATACCACAAGGAGAAACCATCAAAATGAAGTGGATGTGCTGCAGAAAGCATGTTAACCTCGATGATCCATCCAAGCCTGTCAGTTCCACCTTCGAATCGTAGGAAAGAAATCTCAGGTACTGACATACAATAGGTGACCAATAATCACTGGATCCGAACCTGTACATTCAAAGGCTGTGACCACGAACGTTGCGGTAGATGTACTTTACCACCTATCGAGGACTGGCACACCGATGCTCCGGACTCATCTGGTCCAAGCAACGGAAGTGCCAATAATGGTCCTGCCTCGGATGCGAATGTTGGAGGAAAGTAATACTTGGTCTTGAATTCATATGGAATTCTTGGGGTTGGCGATTCTGTCATGACTTTCCGCTACCTTCGAGATTTGCTATTTTAGGCCTGGAGGAATGGAGGGCGACAAAAGTGACTTGAGATCGGGAGTGGGGCTTCGTATTGGGAGAAAAGTTTGCGAGAGAAAAGTTGCAGAACTTTGATTTCGTTCTTGAGGTCTTCGATTCAGAGTACTTCAGTTTCCGAATCAAATGAAAACCATGCACTCTGAATTTTCTCAGAGAGGCGACAATGTGTCACCCGAGACTTCTCCGTGAATGTCATCTTCAGCGAGGTAGAAGGACAGGTGATTTATAAAAGACACTCTTCTTCATCTACTTCAGATTCCCGGGTTGTCCAACATACAAGACGAACAAACATAGTCAAATCAGAACAAAACATTGAGTCTAATACGCCGAAACAATGGAGAAGTCAGACCCTGAACTTGAACCAACAGGCATCGAGTGGCGTTGCTGCTAGAGAAGAAAGCACAAGTGGGTCTACAAGTTGAATAAACCTATGGATCAAGTAAGTAGCCCCCTCGACCTTCCCCTCATCTGTGTGCTCACGTACTGATGCTTCCAAGTGGATGGACACTGGCCTCTTTCCAGTCTGCGACTGGCCAGAGTGCAAACATCGAAGATGCAGAACTTGTGGTCTGGCTATGAACTAGCAAACTTGTCTCCAAAGCATTAGGCCAAGAGAGTGTTGAAGTTTATTCTTGCTACTTGAGTTTATGATCGAAGTAATACCGTGTATCGAGTAGAGCTGTGGAAGGAAGGTGCGAGCTAGAGAAGCGTAGAACAGTGTATTTGCGGAAGGCACAATCTTGGTGAATACAAACCATTCCAGAACTCGAACATGTGGACTCCAGTGACTCCAAAATGAATGTTTTCCCTTGTGATTCTGCTGATACTTGAATGAAGAATTATTCCCATACCAGGTATCAGCCCGGAAGCAAAGAACACACGAAGGTGAACAGTCTTCAAACGAAACATGTCCTCGCCTCGAATCATCGAAAATCCAAACATGAACGACGGAATCCATCGAAATGCAGGTTTCCAATGGCGCTGCTGCCAACACAAGCGGCACAAGAATTTCCTCTTCACGAAAGGCAAAGGTGACGATGTAGGTTTCTTAGTCCCTCCTTAACCGTTTACTCATAACTTGTACTCTTGCTAATGTCTCATAGTGGCAAGAAATCGATGGCGCGGAAGATTGCTCTTGGACGGGATGCAGACATCGCAGATGTGGTGCTTGTGAGCTTGGCTTTGCGTAAACTTTTTTTTCCATGGACGATTGAGTGATAAACGCTAATGCTTGAACAAGAACGGAGATTCATTACGATCAATATTTCGCTTCGCGGACCAGCTTGAAAGAGAAGATGAAGCAGAAGAGATTGAGAGGAGATACACTTACCAACTGCGGTATCTCGATGCTAGGCGAGGAGTGCCTAAAGCACCCGATTGATAGCTTAGAAAGGAAAGGTGACGAAGAAAATGCGAAGCATGCAGAATGATGCTTTTCACGTACACTTTGCTTGGCTATGGTGTCACTCGACACCCTAAAGTTTCGCCGTTATCCGCAGATTCTGGGGAATTTACCAACTCCACGCTTCATGACCATAATTCTAGTATGGAAGATCCAATCATACACACTTGAGAAGACTATATGGGAAGTGATCCTTGGCGTTGAGCGTGGTGATCAGCGGCATGCGCCTTGCCTGAGCTGACGTTGTGGGAGGACAAGCGCGAGGCTATGGTCTTGGCTCGACATCGAACTTGTATCATTGGTGACATTGGGGAGGATAACTTTAAGCTTACCTGAAAAACGAACCTAGGCGACCGTCCTGGGCTGATACCGAAGGTCTCCAAGACTTGATCGTCTGCGGCGTAAAAATGTTGAAAAGATACAAATATGAGAATGGTAGCAACAATGCGGAACATGTCCAAGTCTGACCTTGTTAAAATCACTGTCTTTGAGATATCAAAATCCTGATCGTTGAGAAAGCTAACATGCAGATGATAAGCTGCATTCCTTACCTCCCACTCCCACTCACGATCTTTACCTTTGTCTCCATCATTCTGATCAATGTGGGAGGCGTCAATCCGAATTATACCAGCAGCTCCAGTAACTATTTCGTCCTAGAAAAGAACAGTGCTTTCAATCTCGTTAATGTAAGATCCCCAATCTCCAAGAGAGATGCTTAGCTAATTGTCAAAGTGGAACTATACCATAACGCCCCTACAAAGCTTTGGTTCTTACGAGTATCACTTGTATCTGAATCGACTGTGTTCATTCGCCAAAAGCCAACCCCCATCTTACAGTCTCAGTCCCTCTATCGTCTCAGGAAACTGTATAAATGATCGCAACACTGGCGAGTTCGAAGATGGGCGACATTTGTATGCTCCAAATGCTCTTGTTGGAAGCCTCAGTCCCTTTCGATTCAGTACCGTTTATCTTGTCGTACCCTTCGCCTTCTATATCTTGACCGCCATTTGTGCCTTCTTCTTGATGGTCTGTGTGATATTTGGAGGCAAGCGACTTGGTCGTGGAGGGGCGATTGCATGTACAGTCATCTCCGGTGTGAGTACTTGCATACAACAAGATATTGCTACAGAAGCTGACTGAATTCTAGCTCGCCATGATCTTTGTTATCATCGCCTCAGCGGCGATCACAGGACAAATGTATCACTTGAAAGATCAGATTGAAAACGACACAAGAAGGATAACGGCTCTTTCGAGCCAGACAATAGGAAGTCAGATTGGTGACACAACTGATTGGACCACGACAATCAATCATGTTTCGGTCGGCAGTGTTGTGCTTGGCCTTACTTGGGCTTCAGCTGTGGCTATGATGATTGAGTTCTTCATGTGGGTTTGGGCTGCGATAGCCGTAAGGAAAGAAAGTCCCAATATCGCTATGAAGGACGAGCATCGTGTGCAGGGTTGACGTAAATATGACGATTGGCAGGAAAGAGACAAGCATGTAAGAAGAATGTGATATTTAGATGATATGACTTGATATGGACTTGAATGTAATGCTTATGATGTGTATGAAATATCGAAATGTGTAAGAATTGCTTGGCGATGTCCACAAATTATGATCCGTGAATAATCAAAAGCCACGAAACAAGTGAAAACGTAGATACGACGAAGGGAACAATTAGCTTAAAGTCAGACGGGAGGACACAGATCGAAAAGTTGCGCGCCTGTATCTCCTTCCAGCTGAAGATATTTCGTATCAGAGTTGTGCTGTACAAATATCTCGCAAGGTACTGTACTAGCAAACAAAACTTGCATAGTTCTTGCTTGATAATAAAGCTTACATATAGAACTTGCAAGCGACGACATTAGGTAATAGCCCCAAAATCATCTCTGCACTCCGACCGACTTCCTGAGACCATCTCGAGCATTCGTCCTTGGCGCATTTGCCTCTTCCTCAGGAGTCTTTCGATCGCAACACCACTCGTAAGGATACCCACGATTATTCTCCTCAACCCTTCTCGGCAAGTATGGAATATTCTTGAGCTTCACAACCCTGATTTCCGGGATGCCTTGCTCAATATCAGTCTTCTGTAAATGACAAAGTTCGTATCCACCAATGAAGCGAATCGCATCTTTGTCTCCAAGGATTCTCTTCCTCCTCTCCCTCCATTCAGCAAATGTCTCTCGATGAGGGTCATCATCGTACTGCTTGAGAAAGTCGGAGGATTCCGTCGAGCAGGTGTCTGGACCCAGAGATCTTTGCGGCTTTTCGAAGAAAGGATCTGGAACGTGACTATACCCGGCAAACACGTGGTCAATATCAGGATCAGCAGCCAGAGACACTCTTTTCAAACTCTTCAATCTCCTCAGTCTGTTCCTCGTGTCCCTCCCATCTTGAACAGCGACACCGATCGGCGCAGAAGGTCGACGCCAGTACGAAGTCGGTAGAATAATATGCTTCACGGCTTCCAAATCTTTCGCCACGTCTGCACACAATATCTTATGAACTGGTAGACTTCGTCGTCTTCCGCGTTGCGTATATTGATCCCATTCCCAGGCAATGAATGGATCATTGAGATGGAGAATATCGCCACCAGGCAGATCAGCGTAGACATTGGTTGTACCGAAACAGAGCTTGTATCTCTTCAGTGCGGCGGCTCTTGATTCTCGACACGTGCTTAATGCAGCTGGATTTGGAGGCTGATGATCTTTCGGGAGGTAGAGTCGATGTTCACAAATCACTCCCCCATTCGGGTATCTTATGACTCTTGGAGCAGGCAGGGAGAATTCCCACTACAGAAGATTAGCACAGGCTCTCTGGAGTTGGAAATGATTTCACGTTCGGTGGGAACGTCATACAGCAAAACGGACATTTAGCCAGGATGAGTTCTTACGATAAGTCTCTGTATCTCCAGGGGAAATTTATTGAAATAAGGGAACGGCGCAACGTTAGCTATAGGTTCGGCTTGAAACTCTTTCAATTTTAGCTCGTAATGGGTTTTCCTGTCTTCATAATTCAAGGGAAGTCCGTCTGTATGTTTGAGTCGTGCGGTTAGAGTGGCTTTGACGCCCTTGTGAGGCAGGTCTCGATGCTTTAATTCGGCTCTAAGCTCTGGGACTTTCATTGCCTGCCATGATGCCATCTTCCACAATCGACATAGGATTTTATTCTGGTATCCGCCTCGCTCTCGATCCTTTGCAGTGCGGAAGTGCGGGGCGGGGTTGAGAAAACATTGCAGTGAGATACAAGGCAGCAGCCCACGTGACAACGCATTTTCAGCCACAGCTCCCTTCAGCAGTATCGATCGTGGCCTAGGTGGCTTAAGGATATTGTAGTTTTTGTATTCTGTTCTATCTACAACTTTTGCAATGCCATGCAATGCTAAACAATCCAACACGAGGAAGGCACGAAGAAAAATGATCTGTCGTCCAAATGCTATGCAATACAAACTCCCCCGCCCCACCCCATCAATCATCACGCATTACCTGCCCAACGTCATCAACCCCATAAGCCGAGATACCACCTAAGGAATGTCAAATAGCGGCTTCAGCTTCTTGATGAGTAACCATTCATCATTGCTGACGTCTGACCTATAGAACTCCTTAAGGGTATCAATACTCTTCCGAGAAATGAGCGAGTAAAGCGAATCTTTGTCCTCGAGATGTCGTCCGTAAGTGGGTTGATGGCCGCCCATCTCAATCTTGACTGCCACGGATGGTTGGCCCTTCTTACAGATCTGGACTTGCTTGTGATCACGCTCAATGCTGGTACTGTAAGATGTTAGTGGTTGATGTTGAAATCTTCAAAGAGAAGAAACTTACACTCTGCCTAAGCTGATAATCTCTTTGACACCAGTCACTGCATTCTGCTTGACTGCTGCAATCGGAGTGTGCATACGCAAATTACCTTCGACGACATCGACACCGATGACGATAGGACCAGTCTTGTTGAACACAGCGACAGTATTGAGAACACAGGGGAACACGGCGTCGAGCTTGGACTCTTCCTTCTTCTTCTCTGCGATAAGCGCCATGTGCTTGGTGAAGGCATCAAAGAGATGGTAAATGATGTCAGCAGTGAAGATCTTGATACCTTGCTCATCAGCGTAAAGTTGTGCCTCTTTGTCAATCTTGACATCGAAACAGAGCATGACAGCGTACTCCTTGTTCTTCTCAAGCATAGTACCGCAGTTCATCACGTCTCGCTTGTAGACTGGACCAATGCCAACGTTTGCTACCGGAATCTTGGAGACCTTCAAGAAATCGAGCAAGGCCTCGAGAGATCCAAGGGTTGAGGCTTGTACAGTGACACCTCTTCCAGATTTCTCAACACGTTTGAAAAGTGCACCAAGATCAGAAAGGACCTCTTCTTCGATATCTGACTCGTCGTCATCGGGGCCGACGACCATCAGTCTGGAACCAGCGATAGCGCCTTCAAGGTTAGGAGCACTAATCTTGACACCTAGTGCTGCCTTGACCTCCTTGTTGTGGACATATGCCGACTTCAGTCGAAGTTCCTTCAATGGCGCAGGAGTGAGGAGAGCTCTGATGTTTGTCGTGATAGCACCTTCTACACCGCAAAGAACGATGCGATCTCCCTCTCGAAGGATACCATTGGAGAGAATAACATCAATGGTCATACCGAAACCTTCAATAGCCTTAACTTCGAGTACCGTTGCTTGAACTTCTGAGAGGTACATTAAGGATCCGACCATTCTCTCTTGGGTAAGTTGTAGAATCAGCTTGAGCATATCAGGGATACCTTCTCCGGTATGAGCGGATGTGGGTACAAGAGAGACGAATTTGGCCATGGACTTGTTCTCGTAGTAGAGCTCAGAGTTGAAACCTTGCTCTGCAAAGGCAACCTTAGTCTCTTCCAGTCGCTTTGCGAACTCATTCTGTACACCCTTGTTCTGAAGTGCCAAACTCTCCTGGAAACCATTGTTGTCTACCTTCTTCCAGCCATAGAGACGATCAATCTTGTTTAATGCGACAATGAAAGGTGTCTTTCGGTCTCGCAGTAGCTTCATCGATTCTAGAGTCTGTGGTTCCAGTCCGTGCATGATATCGACCACCAAGATGGCAATATTACACAGAGACGAACCACGAGAGCGGAGATTGGAGAAGGACTCGTGACCAGGAGTGTCAATGACCAACAGACCGGGAACTTTGTAGTCGAAACTGCCATCTCGGTTGACGACTTGGGTCTTCTGCTTGATTGCTTCAACAGGGAAATAGGTAGCACCAATTTGCTGTGTGATACCTCCAGCTTCGCCTTCTTGCACATTGGTTTGTCGAATCTTGTCCAACAGTTTTGTCTTTCCGGTATCGACGTGGCCAAGAATACAGCAGATAGGTGACCGTAAATTATCCTTGGATCGTGCTGCCATTGCGGCTTGATGTGCCTTCTCACGTCTGTCTGCAGCTTCCTTCTTGCGTTGAGCTTCAGCGGCTTGTCGTGCCGTCGTCTCCTCATCGTCAGAGGACTCTTCTTCTTCGGACTCTTCTTCGGACTCTTCTTCTTGTTTACTACGCACTGGAATAGCTTGGCCATTCGCAGGAGCTGCAGCTTTCTTGGCGGCGGCTTTCTCTCGTTCCTCTTCAGAGTCAGCGTCCCAGCTCTCCTTCACATCATCTTCGCTTTCGGCAGCCGCAGCCTCCCAATCATCTTCTGGCTCACTTTCCTCAGCTGCCTTAGCAGCCGCTGCTTCAGCAGCCTCCTTCTCTGCCTTTACAGCAGCTTCGGCTAATTTACGTTCGGCTTCTTGCTTTGCTCGCTCGGCTGCCTCAGCTAGTGCTTTCTCCTCATCGGCCTAGAAACCATTAGATTTCGCTTAGACTGCAGGGCTCGCTGAATCATACCTTGATCTCATCTGGGTTCTTCCTACCTCCTTTCTTCTTCTTATTGTCATACGTGGGCTTCTTCTTTGGTTCTCCATCTAGACCACCAACTTTCACACCTGAAGCAAGCATCTGCTTTAACTTCATTTCATTTCTAAGCTTCTCCTCTCTCTGAGCCTTTGTGAGATATGTGCCATCTTTCTTTTGTTGCTCAACCTTCTCCTTCTCCTTTTGCTTCTTGAGTGCTTTTGCCTCTTCTTTTCGCTTCTCCTCCTCTGCTTCTTGTCTCTCTATCTCCTCAAGTCTAGCCTTCTCCTCAGCAATAAGTCGAGCTTTCTCCTCTTCGCGCCGCTTGAGTTCCTCTTGTTGTGCTTGAAGCTTGGCAAGAGCTGGTGGTAACTTCTTCCCCTTGCCACCGGCAACTGGCTTTACAGCTGTTGGTTCTTCGGCTTTTACCTCAGCAGCCTTCACTGGTTCTGGGGTCGCTTTGGCAGCTGGTCCTGTTGTCTTCTTCTTGGCAGCCTGTACACGAACAAGTCAGAGACCCTAATAGACCCAAATAAAGTCTTTGAACTCACATTTTCCTTCTTCCGTTGCTTCTCACGCTCCTTCTTTAGCTTCTCCTTTTGTGCCTTCGTAAACACCTTGCCATCCGCGCCACGCTCTTCGTCTCCACCCTCAGCATCTTCCTCTTCTGCCTTTGGAGCAGGCTTAGTCGCACCCTTCCCTTTGCCCTTCTTGTCTGGTAGCGCGAACTCATCATCTATTGATGCCTCCACTGGTGCCTTCTCGGACAGATCGGGTGTCTCCTCCGCAGGTGTTGGATCCTCCCCTTCGACAAAGTCCTCGTCTTGCTTTCCCTTTTTCTTCTTCTTATCGCGCTTCCGCATCATAGCCATAAGGCCTCCAGCTGGGAACTCCTCCTCCGCATCTGCCTCGGCGGGGGTATCGTTGCTTTCTTGCGTGGGGACAGCAGCTGCTGCAGGCGTCTCTCCTAGATCGGCTTCCCAGTCGTCATTCGCCTTCTTATTGTTCTTCTTCTTGGGAGGCATTTTGAATTTTTGAAAGGTGCGAAAACGAGCGGCTTGGAGAAGAGATCGTGAGTAATAAGAACGCGATGAGTTTTGTACAAATCTGCCTGCAGTGGTGTGGCAAGGTGTTCGGTTCAGTAGCGCTCAACGCAGGTCTGACTCATTAGAATAAGCCCAATAGAATAATATCAGACTCCAGTTCTGTCGGATGAGTGGCAGATTGTTTGTGTGACAATTATTGGAATTTGCCTCCACGGACGAAAGTTTTGTGGAATTGCTCCAAGATTCAAGATGCGATGCCCCGCAGTAGGCGATCCCGAAGCGAGCCTGGTCCGTGCACCGAGGACCCCTCGCCCTCACTCCTTCCTTCCTTAACGACTAAAGACGAAAGAGTTCATGTAATTTACAGTTAGTCAGTGTTCATTACTACGATCCAATACTTAGTCGTTAATGAAGAAGTTCTGCACAAGGTTAGGCATAGATTTACAGATTCACTGGATTATACAATTTTTTGTGTCAAAGACAGTTATGAAAAGGCTTTCATTATCTATTCTACGTGACAGAGATGTGCTTCCTTTCACAACCATGGAGTCCCATTCGACTCAGGTGGCTAGTACTACGTATAAGGGAAGTGGCTTGTACTACATTCGTCAAACCTACACTAAAAACTACATGACAGGGCGCAGAAAGTAGTTCAGATCTGCATAAGCCTGTTCGAGATACTCCTCTGGATGTGCATTCTCCACAAAGTTGACACCATGATGCCCCCGAAGAACATTGCAGAACCTGTCAAAGAGCATAGTAGCTTCTGGTGTATCCTGACCTATGAGAAGAAGCTCCTCAAGGTGGCGACCTACTAAACAACGCTTCAGAATATCACCGTCGATATGCATTCTAAGCTTAGGTTGAAAAACAGAACCTAGCGGAAGCGGAGTATCCTTGTGGGTGAACTCGCAAACGACAGGTGATCTGATGGCTAGGTCCGTTAGGAATCTTAGATAGTTCCAGGTCTGCAGTTGGAGGACAGTGAAATGGCTTAGCGATCCCATGATGGACAAACCGAGTGTTTCTGGCTGATTCATTTGTGATGAAGGATATCCGTTGCTTCTGGAGTCGTTTACTGTCTCGTTCTCAGCAGACACAACCCAGCTGTCATCCCAGATTGGCCGGCACTTTGCAGAGCGGAAACGCACGATCGAATGTGCAAGCTCAGCTTCGAATACCGTATCGAGAGTATCAGCTTTAGTGTTGGTAATGGGCCATAAGCCAACCAAAGAGCATGACTTGTCAGAAACCAAGTGCAATGGCGTTTGTTGATATGTCTGGAGTTCAGTATGATGCAATCCATCGCGAGTGAGTTGATCACCATGTGTACGGACTATCATTGACCCTTCATCCTCATTGAGATCCAAGGTGAGCATCTCCAAGGAATGACTCTCGGTTAAAGCGTATATAGTTCCATCAGAGTATTCCATGTTGATCGCTGGAGATGGAAGATCATATTCTGTGGTTCTTACAAATCTCTTCTCCGTCTGGTCAAGCACTTCGCAGTAAATCTTCGTCCCAGCACACCAGAGGAGACCCTCGGGGAATCCAGCCACCGAGTACACAGGGTCCGTACTCCTGAACCTGTGTCTTGCGTAGTACTTTATTCTGGGGCGTGATTTGCCTGTTGTATTGCCGTTTGTATCGTCGTCCGAAACTTGAGCAGTGATAATCAAAACCCGACCTTGATTAGTAGCTACAATGATGTAGTTCCAAGTCTTGTGGTCTTTGACGTAGGCCCACTCAAAGAGACGGAAAATTCTCTCGTTTAGGTGGCCTAAACCTGCGATGAATTCGACGGGAAGGTGGGTATCTCGAGCAACGGCCTGAGATAGATCTTCGCCGGTCTCGGGATCCATGAACTTAAGAGTGGATTTTCCATCAATCGTCATCCCCACAACGAGAGCGTTGAGAGAATGTGAGTACAGCAAGCGTGTAGGGGTACCTCCAATCAGGATATGTCGAGGTACAACCTTTGGCTGAATACTCAGGTCTGCCAAGAACAGTGTAGATCCGGATACTAACAGGAGACTTTCATTGAGTCTGGAAGTTGGAGATGTGCTTTGACGAAGTTGCGCGAAAGTGGTTATACTTGGCTGACGAAGGCTAGGGTCAGCAGCATCACTGAGCCAGATCTGGTGAATCGAGTGTGCCTGCTTGCACCAAGTTCTGGTTGAACTTCCTGTATGTCCAGTCAAGACTGGTTGTAAGTAGTGCAACTTGCCGTCGCAGCTGATGAAGAATGAGTTCTCTCGATTGGGGTGCTCATCAGCTGTTAAGATCACTGATGTAGCACCAATACGATCGATCCTCTTCTCAGCAATCTCGAAGGTCCTTGTAGAAATTGCAAGGGTAATCAGAAACCCATTTCGAGTTCCGCACAGTAGTAGGATAGTGTCTTCGTGCCTAGAAATCATTGCAAGGCTAGCCACTGCGTCAAGTCGTGTACGGAAGTCTGCGAAAGTATCTAGAAGGTCTATGTTGTGATTCTTTTCACCTTGTATGGACTGAAAAGTCAAGCGGAGAGAACTTTCAGACCATTCTGCTGCGATAGCGAATTGAGTCTGTGATATTTCACCAACTAAAAGACTTGTGATATTGGTGGACGTTGTGCATAATGTTCGCACTGTCGTGCTCTCGTCGAGGTCCATGTCAGCAGCAAATAATCCATGCTCCAGAACTTGTAGGTGAACGGAATTACCAACATAGGTTGTGAAAATGACTACCTTCTCATTGAGAGCAGCATTGTCTATGTTGGTTCCAACAATTCCTGGCAAATCACATACTTTGTAGTCGCGCCTATACCAATTTAGTAGAAACTTGGAAGATGAGGCTGTTTAGACCAAAAACTTACAGGAAATCACCGCCTATCACACGGATAGCCTTCTCAGTCACTTGCACAATCAAATTTTTGAGAGCAGTGACTACGATAGTCCGGCTGCGCAAATTGAACTTGGTACACGACTCGTCGAGCTCCCCTATGTCTGACGCATCACCAGAGAGAGTAAGGACTGCTGAAGCATCTCCCAATGAAAGGAGAAACAGAGATGCATCGTAATCTTCAACTTCTTCAAAATCCGAAGGCAGTGCCCATACCTTCAAGACGGGTGTGTCGTACTCGGTTTCTAGTCCGATTCTTGCCTCAAGTCCTTGCCTGATTTCGGTGATGGTCGCTTTTATTCCTTTGCCGGCACAGACAAATATCTGATCGGGGTTGGGAATTACTTCCTTGGCACGAAACTTATTTCCGTTGGTATAGGCCTTTGTAGTTTTAGAGACATAAGTCGTTACAATATCTTGTGCTGGTGTCCAATTTTGTATAGGTTCTGTCAGGATTGGCAACTTTCTCGCTTGAAGCTATTGTTAATGTGTTAGCAGCTGAACGTTTCCATGGTGGATAAGATAAATCAAATGTTGCTCCATATACTGACTAGATATGTGCCCCCAGAACAACCATCGCCTCCCATAACGAGAAGGTCGCCGGATTTATGGTCGGACGCTTCGAATTCAAGGCTTGCAAATGAAGTACCACAATTTGCAAAGAATTGGCCAATGTTGTTATGTTCGATATTTAATCCGTTGTTGAAGTGGAGAAGTTTGATCAAACCATCTTCGCGCGCGACGAAAATGTTGTCCGAATGCTCCAGAAATATTTTGTGGCGAAAAGGACGAGCCCAGGATGTCCATAATGGGCTGCCTACACCATTGTGAAAAGGGGTAGACTCATTATAGTCTGGGTGGAAGGAGTTAATCGTGAACTTTGGAGTGTTTGACACCATGCCTTCACAAACAGCCATGAAGTCCTCATAAACCAAGACAAATGACGACCTGATCACCAACGGAATTAACAGTAGCGGCATCTGGCGTTGGTCGTCAAGTAGATGGCCTTTGATACTCTTTGGTTTGATCCTCGTAATAGCATCCCCAGCGTCCCATTCGTACACAAGTATTCTCGTTTTATGCTTCCTGATCACTAAAGCCACCAATATGATACAATCTTGGCAATCATTTCCTGGTGGAGGGTACAAGAATTGCAATTGCAGTATGGAGTCTTCAGCCGGCATATGCATCTCTTGAGAGATATGCTGTAGTTTTTTGCCTTCCGAGAATTGCTGCTTGAGAGTGGCCCTGGTTTGTAGCTTATAGATAGCAAACGTTCCTTCGGAGCATCCCACAGCCATATAACGCGAAGAGGGATCCACAGCTATGTGTACGCCTGGCTGGCATCTGAGCATTGCCTTCGATACCCTGTATGTACTTGCAACGAATCGAGGTTGTCCTGAACCATTCGTCTGCAACATCAAGAAGATGGTATCTCCGGTTTCGAGTTGCAGTACCAGGAATTGGGGTGGTAGTCTGCTTGAGGTTGCGGAAGATTCTGACTTGTAGGATGAAGCTGGCTGGCCTGTATCTGACGCATCGCCCTCAGATTTGACTTGAGTTGTATCAACCATGGCATCTGGATCTTGCTCGTATGCGGTCACGGAACCGATCACTGCAGCATTTCGGATGCGAGCACCAAAATCTTCTTTGCGGATGACGTCCCAGAGGAGTCCATCGGATCTAAGTTCCTTGATCTGGACGAAGTCATCCTGTAGGAATTAGTATCCACCTAGGTGAGAGGGGTTTTTTTATATCTCAGAGGCCGACAAGTATTGACGATCTGGTGGTGAGGGTCAAATGGTAAAAGGAAACAGGACAGACAGAAAAGTAAAACAAGCAACTGAAGCATGAATAAAATAGCCTGTAGCTCCACCAAACAAAAAAAGACTGTTCTTACCCCAATGAAAGCAACATCATGAATTCTGTTGTCCCTCAACCTAACGGGGAGTATCCAGTGGACCAGTGGGCTCCGAACAACGGTTTGGGTCAACAGTCCTAGTTTTGGAGTCGTTTCAATAGCCATCTGGTTTGCAGCGTTGTCCTTGTCTTGCTGGTCGAAATGCCGTAGGGCAGTGTTAACGTCAAAGGTTCGAGTTGTCCACGCTCCGTTGACAAGAGTGCTGCTTTCGAAAGCCATGGTGGCAGATCGGGTCAGTGTATTCCCATCTAGTCAACTAGATTTCCGGAGGGTAGGTAGCACAAGATCTGTGAAAAACAGCAGAGAGACAATTCCGGCTCAGGAGATGGTTTCTTCCGCGTCCTAGATGTCGGGTGGCTCTTGTCTGGGGAGAGAAGAAAATTGGAGAGCAAAGAAGAAGCCGAACAGACGTTTGCTATGGCGAGACGCGTGCCAAAATCAGCCTCGTCGGGTAGTGGTCGATAAAATCTTAGCCTCGTTGTCCGAGGCTGTCGTGTGCCCAAAGCTAGAGACAAAACTGCGCTGAATGTTGAGCGTATTTCTTCCGATCACCTCGATCATCAGAGACTTCCAAGAAGCCAAAGCGACTCATGGGGAGATCATGACTATCTGTCAGCACTGGTGACTGCGGCGTTTTGAAATGGTAAATTGACCTGTCGATTTCCTTCAACACATGGGACATTTAGGGAGCAGGCTGCAGGAGAAGCACGCTAAACTTAATCGAAGGTGCCAGCTAACAAGCAACTGCCCTTCGACAACCCATAAATATCAGACCTGGCAATCTCCCTTTCGCACTGCGATGAAGAGCATTTTCATGGACCGCTGTCCTTGAAATGGAGCCCGATGGAAGACATTCCGACGAAAAAAACGAAAAGGAAAAGTTGGAAGCAAGCTCACGGACCTCGTCACCATCTCTGGAGCATGAGAGTCGCAATGCGAAAGCTGCGAAGATCCTAGAAGCGTGCAAAGAAAGAGATATAGAAACACTGAGGAGGCTGGCCATTTCTGAAGGCGGCTTGGTCTCGGACGAGGTTCGACGTCAGGCATGTTCGTACTACCATGGGAAGCTCCTTTGACCGATGACTGACCGTTACAGGGCCGCTTCTCCTTGGTTATGCAAGCCACGATGCCGATGTGAAGGAAGAAATCGAGGATGCCGACAGCTGGAAAAAGTTGCCGCAGCATCGCGATGAGGACCAGGTGCGGTTGGATGTTGACAGGTCCTTTATATACTATCCAAGCGGTACGTCAAGGCGACTATATGGTCACATCTCACCTGGAGCTGATAGATTCGCACAGACCAATCTCCCAAAGATCTCGATCGTCGAAAAGCAGAGCTCTCCGACCTTATAACAGAGGTACTACGCCGGCAACCATATCTATCATACTTTCAAGGCTATCATGATATCTGCCAGGTGTTTCTCTTGGTTCTAGAGCCACGTAGCCGTGCACCTGCTGTAGCACGACTATCAGCCTTGCGTATAAGAGATTTTATGCTACCTACGTTCGCGCAAGCTTTGGCTCAACTACACCTGATACCGTCGATTATACACGCGGTTCATCCAAAGTTATGGGCACATCTATCAGCAACACAGCCCTTTTTCGCATTATCAGGGACATTAACAATGTACGCACATGATATCCAAGAGTATGGAGATATAGCACGACTATTTGATGTTCTGCTAGCACGTGAGGCTGTCTTCTCTGCATACATGTTTGCGCAGATTGTCCTTCAGCGCTCAGATGAGCTATTCGAAACCCCTGCAGATGAGCCGGAAATGCTCCATTCGATCCTATCTAAGCTGCCGAAGCCTTTGGATATCGAGACTTTGATCACGAATACAATGAAACTATTCGAAAAGCAGCCACCTGAATCATTAAGAACGTGGCGCTCTATATCACGATCCAGTGTGCTGAAGACTGCTCGGTGGCATGATCAGACGATGAAACAATCATTGAATGATGGGGAAACGTTCTTCAAGAAGCAAGTAAAGGAAATAGAATGGGCGGATCGGCGCGAAAGAGGTATGAAGTTGGCCTGGAAATATAGAAAGCCTGCCCGAGCGATCGGAATTGCTGTATTTGTAGGAGTCCTATCATTTTGGCTGCGAAAGTCGGGGCCGTCTGGAGTACTTTTGGGGGCGTTTTGGAGACAGTGGGTGGGCTACCAAGGACATTGAATACACTAACTCAGCTCATGTGTATATAGTATTTAGCAGATAAATTCATTCTATCAACGTACTTATACAACCTATTCCGTGGACCGTCATGCCGAATCTCCAAACGCCTTTTTTAGTACCTCGAAATGCTCTTGCTGCTCTATTGCTAGCTTGCCTTCAAGGTCCCCAATAATTGTGAGGATCAACGAATAATTGTTGTAAAGAAACCTCTCTCTTTTCCTCGCATCTCCGATGCTTTTCCCCATCTTTGTAAGGAATGCCTCGATCTCGCTGCGAAGTCTCGTTAAACTTGACGACACAGGTTCATCATCTCCTGCTTCTGTGCTGAGAGCTAGGATACCTTGCATGAATTGTCCGAAACGTTGGGTCATGAAATGTGGTGCGGCTGACTGCTTTGCCTGTTCTGAGGCGGATTGCTTTCGAATGGAGACCCCGTTCGTTACGGCCCGGACCGAGTCGCAATGCTGATCCATGACAACTTGGAACCGAGGCCACAGTAACATCCCAGTACCATTGATATAACCATCCACGGCAGGTATTTTTCGGCGCTGAAGCTCAAATGCAAAATGTTGGTTCAATCTTACGCACAAAAGCACACCCAGGCAATCGTAGGTTTCTTGTATCAAGGATTTGGTGAGGTTTTGACCAAGCGAAAAGGTTGGTTCAAATATATAGTTGAAATGCCGCGATATTGCCGAATAGGATAACGATGGAGAGAAGAATGTTGTGAGGAATGAGTACTCTGCTGAAGCATTGTCAACTAGAGCAAGATTGAAATTTCGGAACGGAAATTCCAAGTAATGCGTAGCCTTCTCTTCCTCTGCAAGAAAAGAAGCCAGAGCTGTCTGATTTGAAGTTTTCAGAAGATCAATCCTTCGGCCCAGATTGACAGCATCATGAGGTGGGCCAGTGGTCTTCGCGCCAGACATAATTGTACCTTTTCGAGAACCATCATCTTGCCCAAGCACATCATGCTTATCGATAACGTGGATTTTGATCTTCTCAAGAGCTTTCTCGTACCGTGTGAATTGAGCTAAAAAGTACCACCGCATGGTGTTCATGTAAGCCTGAGCTATCTGTTCGGCAAGTTGGGGGTGGTGCTTGTGGAGAAATCCATACAGGTCCTTGTACCGTACGAAATGCTGCTGTTGTATGATCTGAGCATTGATATTGGGCGAACGCAGTGCTTTGATCTGGGCGACCATGAAGTCACGAATCCTTTCTAGAGCCTGAAGACCTGTCAGTAATTGCCTGTGAGGAGAGCGACAAATCCTAACCTTGGTGATTAGATTCGTCAACAAGGGTCGTAAGTCGTTCACGCCTTTGATGTTCCTTTGCTCTCTTGATTTGGCATCCATAGCTTTTGATCGCTTTTCAACTTCCGCCAAAGCCCGCACCCATACCTCATCGATTGTACCCTCCACTATCTTCCTGACCACAGCCGGAGAGATGCTGATCTCCTCCACAATAGGGCCTAGACCATTCTCGACGATTTTCCGATTTTCTAACCGTATGCTCAGCGCTGTGGACCGGGCCTGAAGTGTCTCGATCTCTGCGGAAACTGCTGCCAGATCATTTTGAAAACTTGTTAGATTAGATTCAACTGAGTTTAAACCATCATCGCACGCGCGAATTGATCGGTGTAGCTCTTCGAATTGGGCTATGTCCTTTTCAACTAAAAGAGTTAGTTTTTGTATAAGCAAGTAGAGAATTGAACATACATTCTTCAGTCGTCTGAGGGGTATAAACGGTTTCTTCCTCTGTAACAAAAGTTTTAGAGGCTACTTCACGAAGGCTTAGTCCTTCAAAATCTAATTCCTCTTCGTCATATTCCTCTGCTGTTCCTGTTCCATTGACCGTACTTTTCGGGTTTGTCAGTCCTGGGGCAGTATTTCCCTCAGGACCTAGCAATTTCTCTAAAACTTCCAGGGGATCAGGAACCTCCGGAGCTGTCACTGATTGCTTGAGTCCAGATCCATTGGGTTTCCTCGAAGAAGATAACAAGGATGTGGTTGAATCGTTGGAGTTTATGGATAAGGAGGACGATCGCGGAGTAAACCCAGGTCTTTGCGCCGCAGAGCTTGGTGCTAGATGACTAGGTCGCCGAGGAGCTGGAGAGTATGCCCTGTTCGCTGGTGGAGGAGAGCCAGAGGGAGTTGCTGCAGGCGTCGAATGCCCTGACAATCGGTCGAGCCACATATCCTCCTCTGCCTCGTGGCATCGAGACAACGCTCAACTCCTGTACTACTACAGTCTACCGTTGTTCTAGAATCATGACCGTGAGTAGCGTGTGAGGACCATCAGATCGAGTGAATGAATATGAAATCTCTTGCTTTGCAATGACTTCTCCAACAGTTGCATGAGGCTGTAATTCATATCTAGCTTTGTAGACCGCCTTGGCATTATGGGCAGAAAACTCTAAGAGTTGGTTGGCGGCAGAATTAGTCGCTAGTAGCACCCACCAAATGCTCCTTCTGATCGAATTTCTTTCGAACTTAAACCATCACCATAAATTTCCATTCTCTCTTTGGTCCTTACCAACTCCAAACCCACCATCCGCGCAGACATCTCCTCCTTCGCATCCTTACCTTGCAACCAAATCCGAAATCCAACCCCACACGAACCCCGCCACTTGAACAACATACATTGACAATATCAGCAAAATGGCGGACGACTCTCAGGTAAGTTGTTAAATCATGCTACCCAAGTCAAGAGTGCATACGAATGATCGCTGACTTCACCTTCGATATAGCACGATGTCCAGTTCGACAGCGTCGACGCCGGCGCGTCTGCCACGTTCCCCATGCAGTGCTCTGCCTTGAGGAAGAACGGCTTCGTTGTGATCAAGAACCGTCCTTGCAAGATCGTTGATATGTCTACCTCCAAGACTGGCAAGCACGGTCACGCCAAGGTCCATCTTGTCGCTATCGACATCTTCACCGGCAAGAAGCTCGAAGAACTTTGCCCATCTACCCATAACATGGATGTCCCCAACGTCACCCGTAAGGAATATCAATTGGTAAGAGATCTTGTCACATGTAGATGGGTATACGCTGACGGAATCTTTACAGCTCGATGTCTCTGACGATGGTTTCCTCTCCTTGATGGCTGATGATGGCGAGACCAAGGATGATGTCAAGGTTCCTGACGGAGAAGTTGGAGAGAAGATCGACAAGCTTTTCACCACTGAGGAGAAGGATACCAGTGAGTTTTGCCACTCTACAAAGTATTTTGATATGGTTCACTGACAAGGATCAGATGTTATCGTTCTTACGGCTATGGGTGAGCAAGCTGCCATTGAAGCCAAGGAAGCTCCTCGCGGTTAGATTCCTCCAAGCAAATTTGCAACATCGACCTTGTTGTCAGCAGTGGCATCTTCTTTGTTTGCAGGTTCACGAGCTCGGAGGATAGTCATTTATGAAGATTCTGGGAGCATGGAGAACTTGCATTCTAATGGTCGTTGTGAAGCGATGAGACTATCTGGACACCTAACGTTACTCTACTGGTTATATCTCTCCGGGCTTGCGAGAACCATCTTCTTTTTGTTTCGTCGATCCTACATCACAATTGAGCGGCGTCATCAAAAAGTGGATGCTTGGGATATGGTGATAGCATATCTCGTAGAAATCGATGGCTTTCTAAATAAGACAAACTGAACTGCCAATGAATTGCTGTGATTTGAAATTCTGACATGAACCGCACGTGAGTTTATATTGTATCTCCAACCTACAACTTGTGATAGAAAAATTCAATGAAACTGTTGCTCCTTGTCTAAGTATTCACAATATGGGTTGCTAGACTAGATGCGCCCGTGTCAAAGTTTTCTCTTTCAAGGCGCTGCCATGATGTAAACGAAAAATATCGGTACCAGATTTCCTCATTAAACATGAAATATGACTTCCCTCCGAACTTCCTCCCATGTAACAATAGATTCCCCTGATGTCTCATAACATAGAATATCAACGTTTCCGGCGCGGCGAAAGCTGTACAGAAGAAGGTTGTCGAGCTCGCAAGTTCTACATCGAAGACGGAAAGAAATTCTGCCAGCGGGGTCATGAGCAAGCAGTTTGCGTTCACGTGCTTCATCCTTTTGGACGTATACTAAGCCTGTATAGGGATTTACTCAAACTCAGCAAGATGAAGATGATTGGAATGCCCAAGGAAAGAAATCTCGAAAGAAGCGTGAGGAGAAAGAGAGGGTTGAGACGGTGCTCAGTGGGAGCGAGGCCAGGAAACTTTATTTGCAAAGCTACCAATTGATTCTGTGGAAACAATGCCATTGGCTGGTGAATGTCAAGGGGTTTCCAAAAGAGTTGGAGACTGTGGTAAGAGACTTGTGGGGGCTGAGAGTGTCTCTTGTGCATAAGAATGACGATAGGAGTGGGTACGGTTCTGGAACTGGGACAACACCAATGTTCAGTTCTATGAGTGAGGGTGAAAGCACCGATACTGATGTGACAAGAGTGAAGAGTTTTGCATCAAGTAAGAGTCGGCGGAGTGGGGTTAATGAGGAGAGGCTACCTAGGTTGATAGAGACGCTGGGATTGTGTTATGTTGCTATGCTTCTGATGAGATTGCCTACAAGCCTTGGTGAGGTCTACAAGTGGGTAACACATGAAGAGATCATATACTCTCGAGCTGTAAGTCATGTCTCGAGAAACCCTCAGATCCAAATAAGCTGACTTAATGCAGATCGCAGAAATACCCAAGGACATGCGAGTCAAACTGCCCGGGCACTTTCATGCAGCTCTGGAGATGAAGTCTGTCCTAAGAGTCTCAACGCTCTACGGCATAGTTCTGGACCTCATTCGGTTTTATGCTGTTCAGTTTGAGATGGTTTGCCCGCCTCTAAATGCTCCAGTGCTTCTTTTCAAACATATCAGGGATCTTGGACTTCCAGGTAAAAACTACCCAAGCTGTATCTTCAAGACTTACTAATGAGTACAGTGGAAATATATCCTGCTGTAAATCGTCTGGCTAAAATACTCGACGTTGACTATTCTTGGCCAATCACCCACCAAAAGTCGTACGGCGTCTCGGCTTATCCAGAGATACAAATGATGAGTCTCATCGTCATCGCTACGAAACTCAGCCATCCTTTCGATGACATAGATAGAACTCCTGAGAGTGACACCGATCCGACCATGGTAAGGATAGACTGGCCGACATGGGTCAGAACCATGCGGGAACCACCGTTAAGAGGCCTTAAAAGAGGAGAAGAAGTCAAAGCCACCGATGCCGATGTCTGGAATATGAACGCGAAGAAGATGGATGATTACCTTGAATGGTATCAGAGGACATGGATTGACGATCGAGATGCAAAAGGTATATTGCTCCTCTTTAGCGTTTGGCCGAGCTAACAATATGCAGTGCCTGAGCAGCTCCTGCAGCTATTTCCACTTGAGGACCTGCCACCGAGACCTGTAGTAGACTCAGATCATGTCAAAAGAGTCAGTCATCTGAAGGAAGTCCAAAGTAATCTCCTGGTTCAGAGATCAAGCCCCATGAATGACGGTGGTGAAAGTCAAATCAATCGTCCGGGCGAGCTTTACAAACGTTATCGAACTATTGAAGAGCTTCCTGAAACGGCGAAGGCATTCTTCGATCTGGCTGGTATGATTTCTTCCTTGAACTGGGTAACATTACTAAATATCTGGCAGCTTCGAATGTAGGAATATCGGTACGAATGTTAGTTAGAGGTGTTTTCCAGCACGAGATCAAGTTGGAGCATTGGATTGTTGCGGAGAGAAAATGGGAACTGGGCCACAATGCGTCTGGGATGATAGAGGAAGAGGAAGAGGCTTGATTACTGTATATTGAAGCTTCTTCCAATTTGGTTCGCTTGTATGGGAAGTTGGAGTTCTGACAAGGACGAGGATTGGCTGGTTCTGGAGTTTGACATGATACCCCATTATTTTTTTTGCAACATGACAATGAATTTTTTCAATGTCCACATAGACGCCCAACTGCTCTTATCCCTATTTCTATTTGTCCTAAACCAGCCCCTGGTATCAAGGAATCAAGGAAGCTCGAAGAAGGACGCGAGTCACGTGTAACCCACTAAAAGAATTTGGCTTACCGAAGCCCGCCGCACACAAAGATTTCGCGATCTTGAACCCGAAATCACGACAACACGACAACGACGTAGAATCGCAAACAGTAAGACTCAATCAGCCCCCTCTCCCAGTCTACTATCTGCTCCACCTGTGCTAACATTTTTGCTCCTCTAGTGCAGATGTAAGCCTCTCAAAAACGACCCCGCCACCAGTAGCGACGATATCGAGATCCAAGGAACAAAAGACTGACAAATTACTCTACAGCTTCGTCAAGACCCTTACGGGCAAGACCATCACTCTTGAGGTCGAGTCCTCCGATACTATCGACAATGTCAAGTCCAAGATCCAGGACAAGGAGGGAATTCCACCGGACCAACAGCGTTTGATCTTTGCCGGAAAGCAACTTGAAGATGGCCGTACCCTCTCCGATTATAACATCCAAAAGGTACGATAATGGGGTCTAAGAGATTGGGATCTGGCAAGGAGGTGGACTGCGATGTGCTGGCCAGAACTCGGTTGTGGTTGTGGTTATGGAACGGAAAGCTGACGGAATATTTTACAGGAATCGACCCTTCATTTGGTTCTCCGTCTGCGTGGTGGTATCATCGAGCCATCGCTCAAGGCTCTTGCCTCCAAGTTCAACTGCGACAAGATGATCTGCCGAAAGTGCTATGTACGCAATTAGAATCCCAAGATCACAATCCAGGAACTAACAAAATACAGGCCCGTCTCCCTCCCCGTGCCACCAACTGCAGAAAGAAGAAGTGCGGCCACACCAACCAACTCCGACCAAAGAAGAAGCTAAAGTAAACGGTTCGCTCATTTGGCGTTTGGGGTTGCCTGGAGAGAAAGGGTGGATGCTCAGTGGATGGTTTCTTTGCACGGCTGGCTGTACTTTTCACAATAGCATGAGCACGCAATGGGACAATGAACAAGGCAAAGATTTGGTCCACGATGTGATTGAAGTTTTCCATTTGTTCAAGTGCATCGTCATCAACAGAAATCTGCCACGACTTGCAACGCTAGGTCAATTGCAATAATGGTATTCTCGACATGTTTACTTCAGATGTGATTGTGCTTGCAGGGCTCAAGTTGTACGGGACATGATCCCGTAAAGTTCTCTGAGGATGATCGTCCCATCATCCTTGCACTCCTGGAAATCCTTCTCTGTTGCCATCACAGCCTTGGCCTCTGCATTGTCATCGTTTCTACAATCTTGCAGAGTTTGGGGCATGTCCATACGTGACCGTACTTCTTCGAAAGATTTTCGGAGCTTACGGATCCTTGCACATACCCTTCCATGAGTTTCACCCAGTCGACCCCCTTGTCAAGAGTATCGTCACCACGGTATCTCCTAAGCTCCATGAGCCCGATGACCGTCTTGATGGTCCTCTCCCAAACCTGTTCAGCCTCCTTGCAATCCCAAGTGCGGTCAGATAAATAAGATGCCAATACAGCACGAGCAGCTTTAAGATGTTCTTCTTCTATGGCTACCAGACGAGCCATTTCTTTCTTACAGACATGCTCCACATCTTCAGGTACAACCTCGAAATTTGCTTCGTCGCAAACCATATCTATCAGTGGGCGAGGCATGGCTTTGTCGGCTCTCCTGGCGTTTGGGAAGTAAAAGACGTATGGGTGGTCTTTTCATCGTCCTGGTTCTCCTCCTCCTCAAATGCTTCTTTAGCTCTGTCAGCCTCAGCAATTCTCAGAGCTTCCACTAGTCTAGTCGTAGTCGGTGGATCCTCCATCTCTACAGGCTTTTCACCAAGGCCATAATGCTTGCGAATGTCCACCCAAGTTTCCAGTGGTTTTCTGGCCTCTGGAGGAATCTGTCGTTGGTTGTTGACCTTGTATAAAGTGCTTCCAAAAACACCGAGGACTAAACATGTTGTTGCAGTCCTCAGGACTACCCGTCTGACCCATAGGCTCATCATTCATATACGCGAACAAGGTTTGGAATCGTGATTGAGGAGTCCACGTGTTGGTGTCGAAGTACGCAACCTGGACTAGAAAGTAAACGTGGGATTCTGAGGATAATACATATGGCAAAAAATATCAACGTCGAGGTTCTCGAACCTTCAGAGTCCAATTCTCAAGTATTCTGCAATGTTATGTACCATAATTCACTAGAATATATATAATTGAATAGCTTGAACCAAACTCAATCACCACGGATTCAACAAGCTCACCGATAGAGCAGTAATGGAACATGAAATAATACAGTATGGCTCAACTCTCCCACCATTTGAGTTTGTGAAACCTCGTTGCACTAACCAGAGAGTGCCCGAGAAGCTAATGTTCCACGAATTCCTGAACACTCCCGTGATGCAAGGAGTCAAATTGAGTTGAACGAAGCCTCAGATTCCGAATTGGAGCTTGAGCAAAGTCGGACCAAGGCATGAGAAGCCGGACTGCAGTAGAAGATCCATTATAGAATCCAAACCTTTGAGTTGACGTTGGACATTGAATTTCTTTTTGGGAGCTCTAACACCATGACAGGGGAAGAGCCGACGCTAGCGCATCAGCCATCAGATGCACGCGTGTCCGAATCCGAAGCTCCAGATCAACTTGATGCGCTGAACCACGACACAGGAGACTTAGGAGTTCAGCAGTCAGCAGTCAGCAGTCAAAATGTCTGGAGCTGGATATGATGTAGTCGTTGATGTGGATGAGGAGGTAAGCACTCAAACAAGGATTTTCACCCTGTTGTCCAGTTGGATATCACCCACTTGAAAGGAATACCACGATTTCCGCCTTCTATACCGCTGTATTCTAGCAGCTTCATTTTGGAGTCTTATACTGACAGAGATCCAGGGTGATCTTGGCCATACCGACTTGCAAGAAGATCTCGAATTCCACTCCTCGAACTTCAACACAGATGCACCTTCAAACGCTCGAAAGCTACCTGGAAGCTCACCAGGCTTACCACCTCCCGCGACAGCCAGCAGCGGCTCGTCCAAACGATTTCTATGGACACTCTCATTCTACGCGCAATTCTTCGATGTTGATACCAGCTCTGTGCTGTCGAGATGTTGGGCAGCTTTATACCCACGGGCGAACTTCCTCGATGTGCTAGAAGGCAACCCAGATCTTTACGGGCCGATCTGGATTGCTACAACGGTGGTCTTTATTCTATTTCTAGGTGGAACTATTAGCAAATATCTGGCGGAGACAGGCGCAGAGCATTTTGTCTATGATTTCAGACTTTTGAGTGGTATGTTGGCCTGGCTCAACCTATCTCTCGACATGCGGCTAATAATGGTATAGGTGCTGCTGGTTTGATCTATGGCTACACTCTTGTCATTCCCATCGCCCTTTTCCTCGCCCTCAAATACTTCGGGAGCGAATCTGCCAATCTTCTCGAGTGCTGGGCCTTATATGGATACTCGAATTTGATTTGGATCCCAGTTGCTCTTATCTCATGGTCTCCAGTCACGCTTCTCAACTGGATATTCGTTGGTGTTGGGTTTGGTGTGAGCGTGGCCTTCTTGCTGCGAAATCTATATCCCGTCTTGAGTGCGACAGACAAGCAGACTAGCAAAGCGTTGTTAATTCTGGTGGTCTGTCTTCATGCGGGGTTGGCTATTGCGATCAAGATTCTCTTTTTCGCTCATGGTAGCCCTGTAGCGAAGGAGCCCAAGTCAAGTACACCGGCTGAGACACCAGCGGAGAGCATGGTGAAGTTCTTGCTGTTCTAATGAGGAAACTTGGATGTACGAGTATGGGGAAGCTGTAGCATAAGCCTACATAGCATGATTTCAATGAAGGATATCCAAATTGCACATTGCACTTGATTGAATATTCGTCCTGACTACCATTGTGATGGCGATCCATGATATCTGCATTCATCTCCAACATTGACAGGTCGCCAAATGTCGTTCTTTCGCCTCAACATTCCCCTTCATCGAATCTCTCCACCCAATCTTGAACATCACCTAACCTTCTCACTCTCCCCACCATTCTTCTCCCAATCCAACCAGCTCCCCGAATACTCACTAACATTCTCCCACCCCGCCTGCCTCGCAAGTCCCGCCGCCGCCCTGCTCCTCACCCCCGACTTACAATAGAACACAACCTCCGTCTCCTTCCCCGGCCGCTCAAACCCAAATCGATCTTCGAACTCCTCTGGCGTGATGAAGAATGAATCTGGTTTGGACGTTACGGGGATGTTGACGGAGCCCGGAATCGTGCCTGTTGCTTGGAGTTCGCCTGGTTCGCGGGTATCGATTAGGATTTTGTCGGCGGAAGGGGATTTGGTGAGAGCGCGGATCTGGGGGTGTCAGCTAGGTTTGGTAATCAGGGGAGGGAGGAATACTTCTTCGAAAGTGTAGATTTTCGAGGGGCGTTCGGGTTGTGAGTAGAAGCGTAGTTGTTGATTTGTCTTTGTAATTGCAGGTTGTGCTCGGATTGCCGCCCTGGGCAGGTTTCTGAACTGCCGAGTAGATCTCGGCATTGAGGATCTGGAGGTCCGGAGGATCATTGATGTGGCCATGCGTGAGGTATGCATTGTGGCTGCGTGTGTTGTTGCTGTTGGTGGGGTCGAGAGGTCGACGTTTAGTTTACGAAGCTGCAGAGAGCTACCCCGGATTTTGTGACGATCCTTGTCCGGAATTTTATGTCAACCACTTTCTCTGCCAAGGATATTGTATCTACTGTTAGAAATCTCTTTCGAATCTACTCGTCGCAGCTTGAGACTTTTCCATGATATTTATCAAGAAATAAAGTTTCGCCGTGCATATTGGAAGCCTGCTAGATGTGCTGCCATAATCCCAACATACCTACTTTCGCAACTCGACTCGAGGACTCTGAAGAATCATATATTCCCGCACTAAATGGAAGCCCAGACTTTCAGTACCCAAAGGAACTTCGGGGCACTTCGGTCATTCGTATTGAAGAAGTTTTCAAAGACTTTCCATCGGTCCCGAAGGAGACCAGCATTACAGCAAGTGATACTGCTGAGATGGCCATGCTCGGTTGATTGAAGATCTACAAGCATCTCTGCATTATGCATCAATTTGCCTATTCTGACTTCCATTCAACAGCCCAGTCTCCTAATTCTTCACGTCCCCTTGCAATGCCGGTGATTCCTGATCGGAGTCTTCAGGTGCCCGAGGGGACACAAGATGCTACCACGGAACAACCATCATAGGACAACCTGCTGGCATCTCTTCTCCCTCATTGGCACATATTCGTGATATTCAGATCTCGTGTGTCTTCTGAAACTTTGTTGCACGTCGAATCTAATCCGTGTTTTCCGTGAATTCCGTCTTCCGGTGGCGGAGATGTTGAGTAAGTCTGAGTAAGGCAGCAGCATGAGTTCAGTGGCATTATGAGGATACTCTGACTTGATGCATCCATGTTGGGAGAAGCAATCTTTCAGGAAATTGATGGGATGATCTTGTTGCTGGTCCTGTTGAAGACATCATGTAATGTATGCTCCGTATTCAATGATTTTGGCATGAAAATGTCCATTCTGAACATGGACAATGTATTGAAGAACCCACGTATGCAGGTAGCATTCATTGGTGATCAGAACTTCCGCAAGAGTCTAGGACCTTGATAGCATCTAAGTTCAAGCCATCTTTTCGTACGTCTCTAAGGAAAAGGCTTGGTAACCGAGAATTTTGTCTTCGAGACGTCTCGAATAGCATAGCTCAGAGACGAAACTCTGCATCATTGCTCGCATTGTGAAGATAGCCCCCTTGAATTCCAATCTGCCTCGTAAAATCCTTAGATTGAGGTCTTCATGACAATATTCCAGGGTGAAGTAGTATGTATCAAAGATGTTTTCAGTCTGATAAGTTAACATTAGCTTATCAAGTTTTCTTTGGATTTGAATCTCGGAAATATATCCTTGTCCATAATATAAGATTTCGGTCTTTGTGACAACCTTTGTTCTCAGGAAGTAGAAGCCCTTATAGAACACTAGAAAGCTCACCTTGCTCTAGATCGATTGAGGTCGTAAAGAGCAATTCTTTTAAGTCTTTGCTAGTCCGATAATGATGTGATTATGTCATTCATTTTGGATGTTTGAAGCACCTTTATGCGGTATCCAGTATTGAGATGCCAACCTCTGGAGCCCATACCTTGCCGGTCTTCACAGAAGAATGACAGCAGCGTCGGCAGCATCTGAATTGAGGAGGAGGCCGACAGTCTGTTGAATCATGGCGAGTAGGACTAATGATAGCTCGTGATGAAATGAACTGTGCTCAGCACAATCTATATAGTGTTTAGAAAATGCAATCTTGAGCAGAAATATATTGTTCCATAAGTCAAAGCTTTCTTGAGCAGTTTGGCAATTAACATAAGGTGTTGCTTTGGAGTTTTCTCCATTGCATCTGCTGTTTCTCGATGCGCGGGGCCATCCATGTATAGTGCATTGCCCAATGAGAGATTGAAGCGGTGTACGTCGTTTAGACGGGAATTAATCCGCTCGGATCGTATTCGTGTTCATGATTTGAACTCAGTAAGCAACAGAAGAGCATACAGTAGGAGATACAAAGGCCATTTTGGGAAGATCTAAGGCTCAGACCAGGTGTGTGGAGAAGGTATGAGTCCGCTTGAACGTGGGTGTGAAGAAGCAATTAACACTGATCTCGGTGCCGTGAAATGTCGCTGTAACATGGGGCTCCGTTTCTCTGAGACGCTGCACCGTGGCTGGTTGGTTGTGCTTTGTCAGCAGTATCAATTGAGGCTCAACCAAGGTTTCAACCCCTCTTCTCCTATTCAACATCAGC
This sequence comes from Mollisia scopiformis, assembly GCF_001500285.1. Classification (NCBI taxonomy): domain Eukaryota; kingdom Fungi; phylum Ascomycota; class Leotiomycetes; order Helotiales; family Mollisiaceae; genus Mollisia; species Mollisia scopiformis. The sequence goes on from NW_017263606.1 coordinate 298,567, forward strand.
TGTTTGAAGTAGAAAGTCGAATGTCGCCCCTTTGCAATTGTGGATCTTGATTGACTTTCATCTTGGCGCAACGATCCCGGATTGGCAGCAGCCGGACGACTAGCGGTGGAACTTTGATTGCAGTCACCGCGATTACAGCATCAAGCGAGCTCTCCCAATCTCAAAATTCTTTCCATTTGTTGACTTCTCCCTCGATTCACCTCCGAGACTTCTTCACTCCCCCGGACCGGCTTCCTTTTGTTTACGACACTGTCGTTCTCCTTTTATACTCGAGTCCTTGTCACTACCATCCGAATTGTTCGCGCAAAGAGCATCCGGATACTGCGACCGTACCTGAATTTCACTCTGCTGAAGCTCGCTGATAGGACCCTTAATCGAAGGCGCATCACCAATAATATTCTATGGCGCAGAACGTCAGCTTCGCGTCGCCCCTGGCAGATGCGAAGTATGCCCAGATCGTGGGGAATACACAGATAGATGGATTGTTGGGAAGACTTGGAGATCTCAGTTGGTGGTCAATTGCTATTACATTAACTCTTGTCGCCGTCGCATACGATCAATGTAAGTGTACTCTCGTCACAAGACCCACTTCTCCTTCAACGAAGATGATGTTTCCTACGAGGGGCGGACATAGGAGAGTGAGGGCAGGGCGAAGCTTGACATCTTGGAACGGGCTCTATCCAGGGTTGGCGTGAGAAGTTTGTATTTCTCCGTCCAACTGCAAGCTCCATATACTTTCTCTTGGATTGCATGCACTATTCTGCGGGAGGGTTTTGGTATGGCCTTTATTGTCGGTCACTGACTTGTCGACAGTTAGCTATGTATGGCAGAAGGGTTCAATCGCAGGCCCAGCATGGAAGATTCCATTCATAGGTCCCTTTCTCGAGTCAGTAAATCCTAAATTCTCAGAATACAAGGCGAAATGGGCGAGCGGCGACTTGAGCTGCGTATCGGTTTTCCACAAGTATGTACATGAACATCCAGTCAGAAGTGGGACGTGCTAATGATTATCAGATTCGTTGTTATTGCTTCTACCCGCGACATGGCACGAAAGGTCTTCAATTCTCCCGGATTCGTCAAACCCTGTGTTGTGGACTCTGCTCATAAATTGCTCGGAGCCGACAATTGGGTGTTCCTCGATGGAAAAGCTCATGTTGATTTCCGAAAAGGTTTAAATGGCCTGTTCACTCGACAGGCTCTCGAATCCTACCTCCCAGGCCAGGATGATGTTTATGACAAATATATGGAGAGATTCCTGAAGGTTACAAAGGATGCTGGAGGAAAGCCTGTTCCGTTCATGGCCGAATTCCGTGAGCTCATGTGTGCTGTCTCCTGCCGAACGTTCGTTGGGTACTATATCTCGGATGAGGCTATCAAGAAGATCGCCGATGACTACTACAAAATTACCGCGGCTCTTGAGCTTGTCAACTTCCCAATCATGATCCCATTCACCAAGACTTGGTATGGAAAGAAGGCTGCCGATATGGTTCTCGAAGAATTCACCAAGTGTGCTGCCAAGTCGAGGGTAAGAATGGCTGCTGGTGGTGATGTCACCTGTATCATGGACGGCTGGGTTAAGTCTCAACTTGAGTCTGCGGCTTATCGTGATCGTGAACAGAAGGGACTCTTAATGGAGGGCATCGAAAAGCCATCACCTCTACTCCGCGAGTTCACTGACTATGAGATCTCCCAGACAGTTTTCACCTTCTTATTCGCCTCCCAAGATGCTACAAGCAGTGCCGCAACTTGGCTGTTTCAGATCATGGCTCAGAGACCAGACGTTCTTGACAAGATCCGTGAGGAGAATCTCCGTCTTCGTGGGGGTGATCGAAGCGCTCGTGCTACCATGGATTTGATGGATCAGTGTGTTTACACTAAAGGTGCTGTTAGAGAGTTGTTGAGATATCGTCCTCCTGTATTGATGGTGCCATATCTTGCCAAGAAAGCTTTCCCAATCACCGACACTTACACAGTTCCCAAAGGTAATTCTCTCAATCACAAGACCATGTTTTTCTGTTGACTCTCTCAGGCGCCATGGTCGTTCCAACCGTATACCCAGCTCTTCGTGATCCAGAGGTTTATGAAAACCCAGATCACTATGATCCTGATCGATATGTTACTGGTGATGCGGAAGTGAAGGGTGCAAAGAACTTCCTAGTCTTCGGAACTGGTCCACATTACTGTCTCGGCCAAATTTATGCGCAAATGAACTTGGCCTTGATGATTGCAAAGGCATCGATGTACCTTGATTGGGTTCATCACCCAACACCGTTGTCGGAGGAGATCAAGGTGTTTGCAACGATTTTCCCAATGGTAAGCATGGACTGGTCTCGAACGTTAACCCCTCTCTGACAAAACATAGGATGATTGCCCATTGACATTCTCGAGACGAGCTTAAAGTTTTGTTGGCGTCAGTGTAGCGAGGGGGAGTGCATGTATTTGATGAGATGAGATGAGACCATTGTGGTATATTCCCAGGCATGAGCGTCGAGGTCGATGCGAGGCCGAAAAACTAATTCTTCCACATCATTTGCATATCATAGGGAGGGCTCTTGCGGCGTTAAGAGAGAGCGAACCTGACTTGATCTGACATTGATGCACCAAGCGCTGTCATGATAAAGTGGATTGAGCTCTTTGTTGAGTTTCATGTCCACGAGCAATATTTATCCTTGTAATAAAGTCTAATGATAGGGGCCTTGAGCCTCCTTCCTCTAATCAGAATCATTATCTCGCCTCCGAAGTCGCTAACGTCCCCCCTTTTCCCCGCTCTTACGGACGCGTAGGAGCAGCAGGCGGACACACAACTAACAATGCTGGAAAGTTCCGTTGGACAATGTACCTTGATGGTAATTCCGGCGCCGAACTTTTCATTGACCAGAATGTGTGACCTTGGTAGACACAAGTAAATCCAGGCCGGAAAATCGATCAATTTTCCGGCATTCGAACTCCGACGCACTCTCGTGGAACGGAGTTCATAGGGCTTAGTCTCAGCGAAGCTTTTTAAGCAATGGCGCTTCCTTCAACTCTAATGAATCCATCGTGCTGAACTCCTATTCGTCAATTAATGCCCTGTGTTAGGCTGCTTAGAAATGCGCCGATTTGGTGAGCCAATCGATGAGATGAAACTGTGCATTGTGGAGGCGGAGTAGCATTTGATAATCAGACTGATTGTTTGAAAGGTTATTGATTATGGAATGACATCACAACCATCATTTTCCTGTAGAGTCTAGACTCGATGTCCAGAATGTTGAGTATATTTGAAAGTTTTGAAAGGTTATTGAGTGTGGCATCTGAACCTTTTCCTGTTAAGTCTAGACTCGATGTCCAAAAATGCTGAGTACAATGGAAGCTTGACATTGGTTAGGTAAGCAACACTCCGTTGCTGGAAATGAAGCTAAACTTACTTCACTCGCCGGTGCTCGCTCTTGGCGGTCCTCGGAGTTGGGATCAGCGGGGTCGAAAAAGGACGCCTTTGGCTTGCGTGATGTGCAATGCAGGAACAGACATCACACCTAACGAGCCGCGTTGCAAGACCTGAGAACTACGGTGTAGGGTAGGCATCGACTTTAAGTGATGAAGCTGCTTTCGTAGACCTGCCGGGATGTTGGTTAAGGTTACTGGGTACTGGATTAGGTTTTGTGGAGCAAACAACAAAGTTTGGGACGATGAGTTGGGATGAGGTGAGATTAGTCGTTGGTCGGGGTAGATCAATTGGTGGTGTTGATGTTAGGAGGAGGAAGACTTGAGCAACATCTGAACTCCGCTCACTCGGTGCTGTCGTCGTACCTATCGTTTGAAGGCAACAATTTCAAACAACCAAATCATGATGAGAAAATGTACATGTTCTCAGCGAGTGGAGAATAACAACGCACTTCGTGCCGTGTCATCGTCGTCCAACCTGCCTCGCCGAACCCTCACTGGGATACTCGTTCCGAGTCGTATTGAAGTCCCAATGAATGGACATACTCCACAACATCCGCAAAGAATAACCTCATTTGCACGCCGTACTTCGGATATGCGCCTTCAAAAGAAAAGAGAAAAATCTCTGCTTGCTTCACCGTGCCATTTCGAGATGAGTCCGAATTGAAATTGAAGGACGGTGTACAGCCTCATATTCGAGTCATCTTATCTCACTCCACAAGGTTGATATTTGCTATGCCCAAAAAGTCTTTCAAGATGCCTCATGTACACAGCCGATCATTCAATTGGCAAGGCACTCGGGCATAGCACCCTAAAGTTGGTGTTAGCTTGCAACTTGCAGCCTGAGTCATCGGTGATCTCGGAAGGATATTTCGTCGTGCTGACACAACCCTCTCCAGAGTCGGTAAATAGGGACGGATTTCGGCCAGCCACCAATCGGTGTTCGATTCAAGGCATAGTTGGGATGGATCATTGGCGTTGGGGAGGCTGTAGATGTGACGAATTGGTTCGGAGTAAGAATGTTATTGGAGATGGGCTGAGCATGAGGCATGACTCTGGGTATGATTTAGTAAGATGAGAGAATGGGTATATATGAAGGGTGCCTCACCCTCGAAGATGAGGTTTGTTTTTCAGTATCATCAGCAAAGTCAAATACACAGTCATCTCAAGCTTCAGCTTAAGTCAAAAGACTCTCTTCACCAAACACAATAAACACTTTATTACAAAGTAACTCAATCTCAACACTCAATATGCCTCACGGATTCCCAGCCTTCCCACAGGGTCGTAAGTCTACTCTACAATCCATTTCTCAATCAATCTCTAACAAGTAAACAGAATTCCCTAACGATCTCCCACCAACTTGGTTTCATCCTGCCTCTCCCAAAATCAGACCCGCCAAGCCAGCAAAGGAGGTTGATACCGCTTCGATCGCGAGCACATCGACCTTCTCGAGCACTGTCTCTCTTTTGAAAGATAAGGCAAAGCGCACTCTCCCAATCTCATACAAGGACTACCGAGCACGAAAGGACTCCCAGGAAGCCGCATCCGGTACAACAGTCTACTCTGAGAAGCAATCGTCAAAGAGCACCAAGAAGAGCCTTCCGAAAGATACAAAGACACGTAAGTTCTTTGCACCAGTAGAGCCAGAGGGTGAGCAATACCACTTCTTCTGTGTTTGTACCAAAGTGAAGTGAGCTGACAATTGTAACAGCGAGGCAAAGGACCGCAGAAGCATACATGATCTGGGCTGCGACCAAATAAGTTGACAATATCGACATGTCTTTACTTACGGACTTCTGGATTCTTGATGCGATATAGCGATGGGATTGCAAGGCGTTCGGGTGTTGGATCTCCGGATAGAAGATTGGACACAGATTGCTGGCTTTGGTTTTGGTTTTGACGGAAAATATAGGCAAAATGTAGGATGGGTGCGGAAACTGTGTGTCTTTCTACCAATTTGACAGAATCATAATGCAATAATTTCTTCAAAAACTATCATCAAGGTCCTCGTTCATCTTGACCACGCTTGGGCTGTCTAAGTCATCATCATCGAAGCCTGCACCTGCAGTAGCAAGCAGATCTTCGACTATTCGCTTGCTGGCTTCTCGAGCTTTGGGTAATTAGTGATAGAATCTAAGAATTATCCGTTGTACTTACCAGGAGTTTGCAGCAATCTCGACTGCGGAAGATTGAATTGTATGGTTTTGGGAGGACTCATCCCGAGTTCCCTGTACACTCCCTCGGCATCCTCGTCACTGTCACTTTCCCAAGTAATCTCATCCTTGTCCTTCTTCACAGACTTCGCAAAACTTTCTTTTGTTTCCCCCTTGTCAGTGTTCTGTACACTTACTCCGGGTGTTCTTGGTGCTGTTGGCCTGCTGTATTCCTGTCGAATGGGCGAGCTGAAAATGTCAGAATGCAGTTTTGGTGCAGCAACTGGTGGAGACGACATTGGCGAGTCCGTGTCTCGCCATGAAGGTTTGTTTGCAGGGGTTTTGTTTTCCTTTCGCGTGGTATGGGGTGTAGCTTGAATACGATAATTCTTGTCAAGCACTCTGTGCAATAGAGGATCTTGACCTGGCTTTCGCTGGGCAGTAGTTTGAAGATACGATGTAGGATCGAACGGAGAAGACATGGGAGTCATTGACATATCTGGAATGCGAGATTGAGCACCCGGCGTCGTAGGTTGAATCTGTGTATCGTCTCCCTCCTCTTCTTCCTTCGCCCCACCCTTCAACTCCTGCTTCAAGGCTTCGTATGAGGATCCATAATCTGCGAATTTAGGCTTGTCCGAGGAAGCAGTAGTTGGTCTGGCTCGAGGGGTGCTGCCACTGATATCTGGATCGTCCAGGAGGGAATCATCGGTCTGGTTGTACTGCTGCTCGCCATGCACAGTAGAATCTCCTGCTTGTGATGTCGCATAGGTCGTATTCTCGTGAGATTGTGTATAAGAAACATCCTCTTCATCTTCCTCTCGTTCTTCTACTCCTGATAGAGACACATTCGCGCTGGCTTCGAAGAATTGCTTCCAAAACTACCCCGCTATGGTTAGCTTAGGCCATTTTCTCAGTAGACTGTATACAAACCTTCGAACCTTCCCACACGGCATTTGAATGTTCAGCATATTGCTCTACAATTGGGAGGATACTGGTAGTCACAATGCGATGTGCTCGACTGAAGTTGTGGTCGATTTCTGCGTGCCATCAATAACTTTGCTTTCTTTACGACTGTAATACCGGTGAGACATACCTTGCAACGTCAGGGTAATTGATTGCTCTAATTTTTCAAGCTCCTCTGTGAGCGAAAGAGGCCGAGCTGCCGAGCTACTTGATCTATTCATGGTGTGTTTCGGGGTGGAATGCGATGTTGGCAATTCTTCTCCTTGCTTTTCCGCATAACGACGCGAGACGCGTCCGTCCGTGCTGATGTTTTCTTTGGCTCTGAACTTCGCTTAGACTCCCCTGTAGCTGCGTAGATTTCCGCCCCGCCGTGATAACTTCAGTGCTGCTTCTCAATTACACATCACTCAAATATCTAAAAGCTTACATCTCTTCTCTAGGTGTAATTCGCTGCATTATGAGAGTCTGTATTGTCCGATGAATTATCTCAAACAGGTCGACAGATCTTTTGAGCACCGTAGGAGGCACTTGCGAATCCATCTACCTCATGGCCAACATTCTTTTCTGATTTGAACCTTCGTGCTCCTTTGTTCGGGGATAATCAAGCCGACTAGAGGCCAAAATATTGATTGACAGCTCGTTGGCATTATCCCTCATGAACTATCGCAAATTGCTTCCTTCCTTTTTTCGAGTAGAATGGATTGTTTGCTTCTGAAAACTCTCTATAATACGAACAATTTGTCCAGCTCCTCTCGTTATGAAAAGTTCTTCTCTGCCCTACTGTTGTTGAATCCAAGCTCAAAATGGCTTCTGAGCGATCCAACGCCAGCAAGTGAATGCAGGAAACTGCATCCCATTTAAGAAGAGATTCCTGAGAACTTGCTAGGAGGTCCAAATTCACTCCAAAAATTCGGTTCTGAGTTCCGTTACCAAGCTCAGCCACATTGGGTAGTACTTCTAATACTCTCAAAATCTCTCATTGTCTCTGCTACTTAGTGGCACGTATGACAAACAGCCCCACACCTCAAAATTGAATCTCAAGCAAACCCAATTTTACTCCCTTGAGCTCTCCATTCAGGTGTAATAATAACGCCTTTGATTTTGAGATCGCGATTGCGCTATAAGAGGCGCTTTCGCCAAGGGATCACAATTGAATGTCTTGAGGAGCACCAGTCGGAAGTCATCGAATGGTACATTATCGATTTCAACATGACTCTCCAACCGCGCCACGACTCCGTGTTCCGGCATTATAATCAAGAGCTGGTGCAAGTCTTCTGTTACTTTATCGCAGCGCTGCTAGGAACAGTATTGCTCTTTAGAAAACTGACGCAGCACCTTTTGGCACAAAAGTAAGTCATTTAAGATTACCAAAAAGTCGCCTGGCTCACTATTCTAGACTGCGTCATTGTGAATATTTGAATGAAAGTCCTTCTAGACAACAACTTCGGATCGTCCGGTACTGGTCTATACTTACTTCCATCATCCGTGGGATATCCTATTCTCAAATTCACTTTCAAGGTGTCTTTTCATGGCTAAGCCCACCGTCCGCTGGCAAGGATTTTCTGCTTATCATCTACTGGTCACTCCTCACTTTTATGTTGACTTACAAAGCCATCATCCATGACAGCGAGTACTACGAGAGGATCGGATTCAGAGCTGCTTGGATATCAGTCACTCAGGTCCCTCTGATATACCTCTTGTCAGCTAAGGCAAGTGTACTTGGCTACTTCGTTGGAAGCTCCTATGAGCGCCTGAACTGGCTCCATCGCTGGGTATCAAGAACGCTCCTGGTCACTGTGACTATTCATGGTGGCTTCTTCATGCGAGAATGGATCAAGGTCGATTTCTTCTGGTCTGAATTGAGGATAATGCCAATGGTGACTTACGGAATCATAGCCTGGTTTATCCTCGTGTGGACCTTTCTATCTTCTTTGAGCCCATTCCGGAGCATGGCTTATGAGCTCTTCGTTCTACAGCATATTGTTTCTGCAGTCGTCTTCCTTTGGTTGTTGTGGCGTCATGTTCCAAGCCACGCGTCGTACTTCATATGGATATCTGTTGGAGCTTTCTCTGGAGACTGGGTGATAAGCACTATTGTGTCAATCTACTGCAATGTTCATTCAGGAGGGATTGGCTATCGACTGCAGCTTACTGCTGACGATGACGATATTACCACCATCTCACTCGAGAACGTCCTCCTATCTTGGAAGCCAGGCCAGCATATCCGCCTGTGGATTCCACGTCTAGGGCCCCTCCAATCCCATCCGTACACAATCGCAACACCATGCCTCTCAGCTAACAGGAGCTCGAAGAACAATCTAACATTCATTGTCCGTACTTACTCCGGAATATCGAAAACTATGAACAAGTACGCAAAACGACCACAGCCATATCTTAGAGCCTTCATTTCCAGCCCGTATGGTTCATCTCCAGCATGGAACGCATACGAAACCTTGGTTCTCATAGCAGCCTCAACCGGAGGCTCGTTCACGCTTCCAATTCTAGAGAGCATCGTCAATGACCCCATGCAAACTTGCGTGAGTCGGATCCGCTTCTTGCTTCTCGCTCGGCGAAGAGGTCATATTGAATTCTACTTACAACGTCTACCAACATCCATAGCTCGAGCAGCTGCATCGGGTATTTATTTAGCTGTTGAAATCACGATTACTTCAAGGAGAGAGGATGAGGGTCCGCTGTCTGAGGAAGATGAGCAGAAGCTTTTGTATAACTCTGGCGAGGAAGATGTTGAGAAAGCGGACTGGTCGAACTCTGAAGGAGATTCGTACCCTTTAGAGCCAGGTTTCCAGCATATCTCGAAGGCAGAAGACGAGGAAGAAAACGAGAATGCCGCACTCAATCCCGCGCAAGAAGACCAGGCCTCATCCCGAGGAATATTTTACACCAGAGGAAGACCATTAATAGCAGAATACCTCAAAAGCCCACTGGAATACACGAAAGATGAGGCTATGGTAGTGGTTTGCGGAGGAAAGCCATTGATTTCGGAGGTTAGAAATTGTGTTGCGGGCTTGCTGCGAACGGGAGCACCGGTTGGAGGCACGGCAGGCATACACTTGTATACAGAAGAGTACGGTCTTTAATGCAAAATACCTAGAACATGGCAATGATGAATCTGGTGAGGATATGATCATTCTAACATGGCTTTGTATTTAAACTTCAGCGATGGCATACCTCCTCTGCGGTTCTACAATCTCTTTCAAACACAATGCCGATCCTGCGCTAACTCAACTTTCTAGCGGACATCTGCTTTGGAGGTTGTCCATACCTTTCCCGCAAGTGAGTTCCATTGCCCATGCAAGGGCATCCCGGCGTTGAAGCTTGATATGTTGGGCTTCATATTATCTTCTCCATAGCAAGATCATCTTGATCCCCATTGTACTTTGACAACATGTTCTTCCAACTCAAAGTGTCCATAGGATAGTCGTCGGAATGTATCTGCTCATTTAATCCCATCTGAACTTTGCTCAGATAAATGGAAAGTCCCATGGGTTAGCGACAGTCGCGTCGTCCATGGACACGAACGGAATCTGATTCATTTGTTCTATCCAATACGACGAATCGAACTCGTTGATATTCGCAAACCCTGTAAGATCTGACGTAGATGGAAAATGGATTTGATCCGGAACATCGTATGTATGAAGCCCGTCAGAATGGAAAGTGTCGAAAGCATTTGGAATTTCATTTCCTTGATCATTTCCTTCTGGCTGTTGAACGGTTTCGGGAACATGGCTTGCAGGTTCTGTGTAGGTATCTCTGGTAGTAGAAGCGTTTTGAAGTAACTGATAGCAGTGTCGAAGAAGTCTGAGACCTGAACCTGCAATCGCGTTGTTATGCTCCAGTATCTCAAGTCGTTTGATACCTTCCTGAAGACAGACATCTATTCTTCTTGATGAATCCCGATCCGTTGAGGGGTACATGATTGTTGTAGAACACAAGAAAAAGCCAGCATCGATCGTGAAGAAGGCGAGACCGAACAGTCTGTACTGATATTGTCTGGTAATCTCGAAAACTCTTTCTTGCGACTCGAGGATGACGATTGCTGCTTGTATAGCAGCTTTACGACTCTTTGGTGACGAGTGTATGTGAGGTCGATGTAATGCCAATAGGAAACTGGTAGCGTTGTCCAGGATCTGTTCTCGCTGGCGCGGAATCCACGGGAGACGTAGATCCCAGGACTTGTCGGGGTTTTGGGTTCTCAAATACGCTGGCAGTCCATCCATCAAAGCCACCGCCTTTTCATGCAAGGCCTGAATGGATGTGTAGTCTTTGGGATGTCTTCTGTTCGCGCCATTTGTTTTCATCTCATGGACCAATTGCGCAATAGAATATCGAAAAAGGTGCCCAGAGATAGGAACTGGCATTTCGTTGTCCCTTGCATTTCGAATTGCAGTAGGAACGACTGTAGAGGGCTCGTCTGGAAATTTACAGTCGATCGGTACCTGGATGTCACAATCGTCGAGATTAATTAGTCTTGGTCGACCAAGCATCATCGACATGTGACTATCATGTTAGTTTCAGTAACAAATGTCTGAAAAAACATACCTGTCCCATATGAATAAAATCACCCAAAGTCTTCTTCTGTACTCATCTTTCCAGAGCCTAGTCAATGTCTCTGCAACTGTTCCGCTCTGGTCAACTCTTGCTTGCCTATGCATGTTGAGTTCTTGTGCTTGTCTTGTAGATGTCAGTTTCAGTGCCAATAGATCCACTTGACCGCTTTACCTGGTACTAGTACTCAGAGCGTGCCATGACTCTGTTCCTCGACCACAATCCTTCAGCCATAAAGCTCTCATGAGATCATGCTGCACGGAAGTGATGGTCGGTCGATGACGATCTAGGATATCCATAATTTTCATTCCTGTATCAAATCAGAGCATGTGTCAGCTTGCTGATCTCAATGTTTAAAGAATCGTAATTACACCAGGAACAAATTGAGCATTTGGGTCTCAGCAACAGGTAAACAAAGTGGATTTTCCCTCTAAAACCTTACCATGATCACTATATCTCTCGCTGAGACGATTTCGATGAATCATTTCTTCCACGTTGAGTACTTTGATCATAGCTGAGTCCGGCGGCATGAAGTGCAACGCAACGGCACAAATTTGAAAGAGCAAAGCTGGAAAGTAAAGAACATCCCTGGAAACATCTTTCAGGGAAGGTTGTTTTGGAGCATCGGTTCTGGTCTGGATTTCCTGCCAGGTTTTATAGAGCTGCTGAATGTAGTATCGTTCGAAGAAGCCGGTGTGCCAATTCATTTCAGACATGAAGATTCCTATTAAGTCTTCCGATACCGATTTTGAAGGAAGTTTAGCGACCAGGGTCCAGAACTGGTCTTCCCATTGCTCGGGCTCCACCCTCTCCTGTGCTACGTTGGGAAGACTAAGATTTCCGGTCGTGTCGTCCTTGAGAAGCTATTGAGATCAGTAAGTAGTGGATTCAAAAGACAGAATTAATTACCTGATGCTGTAAATCCATAAAGACATTGCTTCCCTTCATGGGAGAGTACCCGATTTGCTCAGCAATGTTAAAACCTCTCGAAGCTGGAGGAGACACATTCTCCTGGTCTTCGACATGTGTCAAAGCACTGAAGTTCTCGTCCAACGAGGCGTTGGAGCTCTTGTTCAACCTAACCGTCGTTCTTTTTGTCAGCACATATGATTCGAACAGAACAGAAAAAATTGATATGCCCCGTGGTTGAAAGAGGGGGGGAGACAAATCGTGTAGATATATGGAGGTGCGTATCCTTACCGAGGACCAACAGTCGGATCACTATAGGAACATCTATCAGGCAAATTTCGGGCGAGACAGATGTTGCATGGTTTCCGTCTGTCACACTAAAACATTGCAGTCAGATCTCCCTCTCTGTGACCCGTGATGAATGGCGAAATAACACGCACCTTCTGTTTCCTACGGTGACATTCAGAACAGGTAGTTACTATCCGCCTTCGCTTTGCAATTGGCGGACCATCCATATCGGGGACAGTCACTGCTGGACAAAGCTAGGAGCGAGCGACGGCGATGACTTGTTGGTCTTTCGTCGTGGCAGCCACGTGAAAACGAGGCTCGTACTCGGAAAGATCTAGTTGCAGTCTCACTTAGCTCAGAGTCCTCCCCTTTCTTGGCATGCGAAGCACGTTCTGTGACTTTAGATTTAAATGCTATATGGTTAGGGAGAGATTTTGAATGAGTCTGCACATTTTCTAGTCCCTCAGCCCAGACCATGGCAAAACCATTGCAGGGTATCGGACTTAGGAGATAACGACTCGGAAGCTGATACTTGCGTCCAAGCATCATTGTCTGACCAAGTTGCACAGAGTTTGAGGGCGGGCTGCCCATGAGCTGGGAAGCAAATCGTTCGAAGGTGGCCTCGTATTCGGGACTTCCAGTATTCACTCAGACCAAGTGCACATAATCAAAATACCAGAAAATCTCTGATCTCGTGTTCCGCGTGATTCTCATCATCGCAATACCGTATACTAATTTACAATACATTTACAATCCGTGGCTCCCGACCAAGCCGTCCTTTTATGTTCCGCCCCAATGCCGTTCGTGATTCATCAATTCCACTCATCCTCCCCAGCAACATCATAATCGTAACTAGAGTGCTGCTCCTCAACCACCTCACCACCTGCTTGAACAGGACTACTTGCCATCGCATCTCCTTCGTCCATGGCGGTATCGTCGTCGACTTTGATGGCGGTTGAAGAGGGCTTGGGTGTTAGGTTTACAGGCGGTAACGGAGTTTGAATCCACGACATTTCGACTTTGCCTACGGATGGGATTTCGTTGTCGGGAGTTCGCATGAATTTCTCGGCTGTGAAGCGGTCTTTGAAGAGGATCGAGGTACGTGTTGGTGTAATTTCGAGGTCGGTGTATTCGCCAATGCCCTAAAATTTGTTAGTGATGGTCCTGGAATGAGATTATACCTGGAGAAGTGACTTACCAAAAGATACTCCCTGAGGCTCTCCTCCTTTCCGGCATCAGTGAAATCCGCACCAGTCAAGGCAACCTTCTTGGTCCGATTGTCAAGGTTGAAGACCCGACCACTTGCTGAAAAAGGCACACCCGTACCACGGCCTCGATATCCTCCCCGGAAGCCACGTGGTTGGAAGGTTCCTCTACCTCGATAGACACCACGACCTCTGCCTCGTCCACGATAACCACCGTAGAATGGTTCTTCGGCGACATTCGGATCAATTCCCAGCGACTTTGCTTCAGCCTCCAATGCAGCCAACTGAGCCTTCAATGCTTCGGTCTGAATTTGAGCTGTCGTCTTGCTCTCAGCAGGTGCTGGACTGCCATTTGCAGGTTGAACAGCAGGTGAAGCAGACTTTCCACTCTTGGCAGCTATCTTCTCCATCAATTTCCTCTTTTCCTCAGCTTGGCTTTTCAGAAGCTCCTCTTGTCGCTTCTCTAGGTCCTTCTTAGCAGCTTCCATCTCTGCCATCTTCTTCATCTTATCCTCGTGCGCCTTCTGAGCCTCCGCTTGTTTTCGCGCAAACTCCTCCAAATCAATCTCTGGTTCTTGCTTGGGAGTAGGAGCAGTACTTTCAGAGCCTTGACGTTCCCTCTTTGCTTCACCGTTGGCTCCAGTTACCGCAGGAGGCTTTGGCAGCGAGTCTTGATTCACATACCAATAGACCTTGACGAATCTGTTGTCGAATATGACCTTGGGAGAGTTGTATGCATTCTTGGCATTGTTCCAATCATCGTATTTGACAATTGCAAGACGCTTGTATGGTCGCATTGTGACCTCAACAATATTTCCAAACTCTGAGAAGAACTTCCGGACCTCGTCCTCGGAGAATTTGTCTTCAGGGATATTTTCGACGACAATGGTAGTGTTGTTCTTGTCAAAGTTAGGTTGGTTCGACGAGAATTCTGATCTTCCACCACCACGTCTGGGATTGAGGGTGCCTCTTTGGCCTCTACGTCCCCGACCTCTATCACCGCCTCGAAATTGAGTGAATCCACCACGGTTGGTATTAGCTTCTAGGGTCGACATCAAACTCATAGTCGGGTCGTACTCTTCGACTTTGTTTACTGGTGGAATCCATATCGAATGCGAACCATGCTCGTACGGACATGTATTGCCCCTAGCACAGAAGCCCTTGTGCTCATAATCTCTGCATTTTGGCTTCGTGGGAGAACCTTGTCTCGGTGGTGAGGAAGCGGCCTGTGGCATTCCTCGAAGAACAGGCATTGGTAGTCCCATACTCAGCATAGCTTCCAAACCCGCAAAGCCTTCTCTAGGATCAAAGAACGGCATACCAGGAGGCATACCAGGAGGAGGACTCGGCATCGGTGGCATACCAGGAAAGCCTGGGGGTGTTGGCATGTTCTGAAAGTTCATTGGCGGTGGTCGATTCCCAGCATAACCTCCTCTACCACCTCGTGGTTCATAACCGCCTCTTCCCATACCAGGACCTCCACGTCGAGGCTGCTTGAACATTCTTCCGTTAGAGTCGCCTCCTTGGTGAAAGCCTCTGTCTTGCATCTCAGTATCTCCCCTCTCATGAAATGAGCGCTTCCTCGAGCCATTTTGAGGACCCATTGGCGCACCGTTTCCCAAGTTTCCGTATGAAGGCGCGGAAGGACCTGAAGGTGGCGCAAAAGGTAATGAAGGTCTGCGAGGGGGAGGAGCAGCTCCAGGCATGTAGGATTTGTAATTGATGGCGTCAAAAACGTCTCTTACAAAGATTGTCGAATCCTCTTTCAGGAAATCGGGCATTTCACGTTCACAAAGAGCGCGGACCGTTTCGACATCGCCATCATGACGGAGAAGCGCGAGAACGTAATCGGCAAGGACGTCGGCGTCAGCATCGGATCTGTTCAAGATAGTTAGCAGACAAAGAGTGTAGAAATACAGTGCCTTCCATACGTATTTTCCAGTCGCTTCACAATCCACTTTTTCAGAAGCGGAGCATCATCCTCAGAGAATAGCATCTTGACTAGACGCGCCGCACGAGATCTGTAATGTCAAGAAAGCTTCTACAGGATAAGTTATTGGTTCATTTCTGTTGTGGAATTGTGTTTGCGTCCTTCATGGTTTCTCGTCGCGAATTGTTTGCTTGAGTTGCTTCATCCACGAAATTCTGACGCTCGGACCACTCGGAACTCCGTGCGCCAATGACCCCTGAATGTGCAGTTAGCGTACTCTTATGGTTTACTCAGAGTAGAGGCTTCATCTGGGTCTGGCAAAGATTATATCTTTCGTCTAGATTCTACTATGGACTAGAGTGGAAATTGCAATCTCCAAGACTCTGACATCTTTGATGAGCTTCTCCTCTTCACTAATTGAAATGAGTTGCATCGACATCAGAAACTCTAAGCACATTCAACCACGCAAGAGCTGGATGTTTGAAGGTATAAAACAAAGCATTATTATGTTCTAGCTGGTTTTCTGCATATATGTACAGTTGAGCATGAGTATATAACTCATCAACTGTTTCTTCCACCATGCTCCTCTGCCCTTGGCTGAACAAGAGCGTCTATTACAACACCACCAACTCCCTTCTGCTCGCCTTTCTTCTCGGCGAGACTAGCATCATCATCCCCAGATTGTACCGCCATGCCTGCCTCCTCGCCGCGTTGATGTTTAACAAGACCCGTCTTCCTGAACCAGAACCACCAAACCAGCAGGAGCGCGGACCCGAATCCAAAGATTGCAAGAGCCATAATCCCCAATCCGATATCTCTCAACTTCCTCCGCTTGTCTTCTTCTTTGGTGAGCTCCGCAGCGGTTGGAGCCATAGTGATCTTTCCTGGCTGCACGATCGTAGTCGGATTAACATCCTGCTGAAACTCACTGGCTGGACTTGGGGGTGGGTTTCCTGTCGTCCAGTTCGCCGGCGTTGGACCAAGGGTGAAATCCATTGTTCCGCCGCTTGCAAAGACATCATTCCATGTGAGCCATGACTGTGTCCACTGCTTGCCATTAACGAGCAAGGACTGGACATAATATGAGGTATCTGAACCTCCTGTAGTTGTCACAACTAAGTTGTGACCACCGCCGAGAGAGATAGTGGTATTTGCAAACCAAGGCGAGCCTATGAGAAAGGTAGTTTGACCGACCATAGGATAGAGACCGAGCATGTTCCATAATAACCAGGATTCCATTGCTCCTGCGTCGCTATCTCCAGGTAGCCCACCTGGTGTCGGTGCGTAATAGCTTTTTGCTATGTTGCGGCTCTGTTTAACACTCAAGTCTTGCCTGCCAACATAATTATAGAGGTAAGGAGTAGTAAAACTAGGCTCATTGCCAGGATTAAAAATAGTATTGTTGAATCCTGCCGATCGACCGGATGTGTTGATGCCAGGTGTGAACACCATCTCTAGCTTATTAATGAATGTCTCTGGCCCGCCAGAAAGTGCGATAAGGGTATTGATATCGTGATGTGTGTTGAAGCTGTATTCCCATGGTAGAGCCTCGTAGAATGCATCCCCCCAATAACAACCTCCACAAGACAACGGGTCTTGCTTTAAGAAGCCCGCTTGAGATCTCGGAACGAGGAAGCCAGTGAATCCTAGAGATGTAACGTTCGGGTTCCAGTGGTTGCGCCAGTTCCGTGATCGAGCCAAGTATTTCTTTGCATCTGATTTCTGACCAATACCTGTAGCAACTTGATACAAAGAGAAGTCGTTCACCGAGTACTCCACGGCTCGGGTAACTGACCGACCAAATTTAGGTGTGATGTATCCAAGTTGCAACCAGTCTGGGAGAGCACCTCGTCCTTCCTTCGTCGATGAAGAGAGATCACGAGGATCATTGTTGTTCGGCGGTACGACCTCAGCATCTTTGACCATCGCCTCATAACCCGCTGTCCAATTCACAGCTCCTCTCACCCCTTTGACATAAGCATCGGCAAGCACGTTGTCCGAATTCGAACCACCTTGAGTAGCACCATTGAAATTTGATGATCTAGCATCAGGCATATACCCTTCGAAGCGGAAGATATCGATCAATGATCTGATGTATTCTTCATGCATACTTGGCTGGAAGATCTGGAACAATGAAAAGGTACATCTGAATAAATCCCATGTAGTGAATGTGTCATCGTAGTATGGCTCAGTTGAATTCCACAGAGGATTCTCCCCAGTCCGATTTGAGGGCAGCAGATGCATGTGGTACATTGAGCTGTAGAGGAGTTGTAGACTTTTAAGATTCGTCTCTGTAGTAGTGACTTTGGACAGTACCTGATTCTTGGAGTCAGCACACTCTTTTCATGATTCAGCGATCGATATCAATGTTCCTGAAAGCGATTGGGATATGCATGGATGGAGTGTCTCCATGTTGCGAGAGGTACTGGCAGTATTGTTCCAGAAGAGTAGCTTACCTGATCATTCCAAACCTGTTTGGTATCAGCTACAACTGATGGTAACAGTATACCTGCTGGTATTTGCGCATTGACGTTGCTGCAAGCCTGAGTCGTGGAGATGAAAGAGATGCCAACTCTGGAAGTTATCGCAGTAGCGTTGAAGGTGTAGACTGCTCCTAACCTCGCCGAGGATGTCACAGTTTGAGAAGAATTGTAACCAGCCAATGCAGTTGCAGTACTATTCTGTCCAACGAAAGTCTTGACAGTGGCGGTGTCATTAAAATAGCCACAAAAGTAGATCCGCCAGTCTGGGGCTCGATTCCAGCCATTATTGTAGTCTCCATATCCCTCGTAGTGATCTTGAGAAGTTGATATACTTCCACCAAGATAGTTTTGAGAGAGTCCCATCTTTCTGTAGGATGGCAGAACATGAGAGACGTCTACCACAATGTTGGAGACAGTTCCCGCAGGGAACGTATACTGGTAAAGTCCGGCTCGAGGTGTTGCAGTGAGTTCAACGGTGATATTTGACCCTAGGGAGCTCTTATAGTACCCTACAGAGTCGACATCTGGAGAAGCCCTAGTATCGTTGAGGCCATTCAGCGGATTGATGATATCCCCACTGATTGGCATCTGAGAAACAACGCCGTATTTTGGCGCACCACTACAGCATGTGGTTAGCACTTGCTTTTCTCCTGACAATAAGAACAGAAGAAGGTTAAACTGTCATTCGCAAGGCAATACTGTGATATCGACAGCTATCGAGAATGAAGATCAAAGAATTTTATTTCTTACCCAGTACCAGTCTCGTGCATCATCGAGAAGCCTGTCACTACTCCAGATCCAGCATACCCAGAGTAGGCGTCGGCTCCATTATAGACATCTGGTCCAAGCTTGACCATGCCAAATGGCGTGGTCACGCCAGGAAATGTGTTGCCACTATTTTCACCAGTCTTGCAAACAATCAGTGCGGGTACTAGACTATGCCCAGATTTACTTACAGAAGGAAGAACATATGGTGTTAGATCCGTGGACGATACTTGCGTCGCCCACAGCAATGCTGTTAGCAGCAAATACCGGCGAGGAGGAGAAGACATGATCCGTAAGGACTGAAAATTCCGATGATCCGCACTTCCATGATACTTCTAAAAGATGCTGCAGTGTATGATCAAATGAATGTGGGTTAAAGATTCACAGCTGGTCCTTCCATCTTCGTCACTTTGAACCTAAGGCTTATCACGTGCCCTGTATAAATTTGGAATATTCAACCTTGGAACTCGACATCTGAAGGGAATAACACATATTTGAGTGAGTGATACAAACAGCGCTCGTACTACAAGCCACAAGTTTGGGATCCTGGGAAAGTCTCCGAGGAGTACAGCCCCGTGCTAGCAAAAGAGGCGCGCAGGAACGATTTGACGAAGAGATGCAGCAGCCTGAAGAAGCTTTCTCCAATAGCGGCGCAAGCAAATCAAAAAGAATGGACAGCGAACGGAGAAGGGGAAGTCTCATGCATCGTTTCATGTGTTCGATAATGTAGAGGCCAGTGACCCTGCAGCATATAGCCATGTGCCTAGAACGTCGCACAGATCTCTTTCAAGTGCTTCGATGTCTGCCAGCGAGGAGAAAACTTTTTCTGGAGAGGACAATTGCCGAAGGATTCCCTTACGCCCTTCACTACGTTCCAGCGCAATGTGCGTCTGCATATAGCCTCAGCTGATGTCGCTTGTGCTTCTGGAACGTTGGTGCTGACACTGTCGGCTGGTGGATGTTTACGTTTTGTTGGTTGAAGTCCATGCAGATGGCAAAGTTTAAGCCTCAGCCCTGCCAAGACGCCCCGATCTTGGAGGCGCAGATCCCCCCTTTTGGACCGCTGGTGCATCATGTCATTGATATATTTTGGGATCTGGAGACTCCGACTCTCAAGTCAACTCAATTCTTGAACTGTTTCCTGTCTTTCCACAGAAATATTCCATAATTATTCCGGCGCTGTTAACAAGGGGTTTGCTGCAGTTGGCTACCAAAAATCAGCCACATTGCACTTTGGGCCTGGACTCTTCAGCACGCCATTTTTACTTTTCCTTGTGTCAGCAGAACAAAGGGAAGCACCGAGGTTGAGGCTATGTAATCCTCTTCAGCAATCGTTCAGTCGGCCGCGAAAATCATGAAGCTGCAAAAACCTGGCTGCTGGGAACCTCGACGGCACCTGGGCAGTTCCACTGAGGAAGCCTCACGTGAGACCTCCTTCTTCCAAGATTGGAGGTCTCTGGCAGCAAACATTTCTCCATGCTGAATAATTTTATACCTACCTAAGTACCTGCTTCATTGTTTATTTCTTACAATTACAATAAAATCAATTTGAATTATTTATGATCACGTGGACGATCATAATGCTCTGCCCAAAGTTCATCGGCATTCCCGCTGGCAGACATCTATCTAAACTTCTGCACACAATCTGACACGAACGCCACCACCCAGAATTGCGAACTGGTCATCGCTACCAGGCCGACTCTTTACATGAAGCTTCAGAGTCCGTTGCAATTCCGTCGCATGACAATATTATTGGGCGGCAAGCAGGTGCTTGTTCGGGCCAATTTTGCCGCCGAGGAGTTCTCGCGTCCTATCATATTCATTTGTGGCACGACTCCGAGAATTAAGGACAAGCCAAGAATCCCTTCTTTGAACATGAGCCTCTCAATGCAAAGCACAACCGCTGTCGAGAGACAAACTTTTCCTACCGATTGGTACATCATCGTTCCTGGCAGGTCGCGCGCCTGCGTGATATGCAACCACTTCACATATCACGTTGAGCGAATAAGGGCACATGGTCAGTCTAGCAGCTTTCTCTATCTTGCCTCTCGGTTTTCTCCAATGAAGAACTTTGTTCTAAAGCTTCTTCATCCTTCTTTCTCTCGTTATTTCTGATTTCTTGAGATGCGCTCGTTGGGTGCGAAGTCGCGGCTATGAAGTTGTTGGATGATGCATACCTCGCTCTGGCAGAGACAATTCAGTGCTGTGCACCTTTGTTGAGAGAGCAGCAAGCGCCTACACGTGGTAAGTACTATCAAACTCCTGCATGTAGCAGCATGTCTTAATAATATCAGGCATTGAGAAGCCCATGAGAATTGAGCATCACCAACCACGTCTCGTACCTCCGCCAATTCCGGAGCCTCAAGAGGATGGCGTAAGAGGTCGTGAATGGGTCGAGAGGACGAAGAGTTTCGCATCCCGCGCATCAAGCCGCGGTAGCTTCTCTGTGAGAAGGACTTTCAATGCCTATAATGGACCGCGCCGGCCGCGCATCGGGGCTCCCACGGAGTTTCGACATATCGAGAACGCGATGCCCAGGAGGACTGACAGGTTTAGACCTCTGGAACTGAGCATTTACATGCCTGAGAATCAGTTGTCCCCTATATTGTCCCATTTCGGGCCTGTCGAGGATGTGCCGAACGAGATGCCATTCCCACCACCAGCCTTTACACATTCAAGATCCGACTCTGCAATGTCCTTTCGGATACCGCGGAAACCCGTCCGTTCCAGCTCTGGGACGTCTGGTACTTCTGAATGGACAGCTCACTATAAGCCACGACTTGAGTCTTTGAGTACACAGCAATTGCTGGCAGCATTAGAGTCCGAGCTTCCGAAACCACCACCTCCTGCTCGCCTGAGATCGATGACTGAGCCACCTGCGTATCAACGGGTCAAGTCGGCTCTTCATGAGAAGTTTGAATTGGAGCAACGTCTAAAAGACATTGAAGAGATTATCGAGGAAAGAAAGAGTATCTACCTGAATAGTCGACCAACGAGTCGTGCGTTGAGTCGGGCCGACAGCATCTATTCTGAGAGTCAAGGTAACCTTCTCGAAACCGTCGTAGTGTACATTTCTGACTTTATAGAACCGATGCCACCTCCACCTGACGTCCGGTCATTCACACCTGTACCGACGCTACCAACTGCACCATCTTTTGCTGCTCGTGTTGCTCTTCCTCATGCCGATCAGCGGCCCAGAACGGCCCCAACTAAGACAGTTCATATTCCCACGCGTCTTAAGTAAGCCACTCCCCAAACCAAGCCGTGATCAAAACCTTAGAACTAATGAAAGCAGGTCATTTACGGAAGCATCAGCAGCATTCACCACACCTTCACCTTCTTCAACATCTTCAAGAACCCAATCACGTCCTGAACGCTCACTTCCTCCACCCCCACCTCTACCTCTCGTACTTCAATCACCTCCTCCACTCCGAAAGAAGAAGTCATTCTCCCGCGTATCAACTTGGCTTTTCCCATCTTCAAATGAGCACGCTCGCAATGGCTCCCTCGACTCAGTCACCAACACACCTAAGGCTTTGACCAGCCGAGAGGGCTTCTATCAATGCGTCGATCTTCAACAGTCCTCTCGCCGAGTCAGCACTTCTACAGTCAGCACAGTGAGCACGCTTGAAAGCGAACTAGATGAGCCAACTATCCCAACGACTTGGACCCCAGATTCGAGTCCTGGCATTGGACACAAGCGAGATGTTCAGATACGACAATTCTCAATTGAGTCTGAAAGGAACGAGAAGAGTCTTGAATTGACGAAAGTAAGGACGTTTGGTGAGAAGGAGATGGGTCCTAATGGGAGGTGGAGAGTGGAGCCCATACCAACACATGTACCAGGAAGAAACAGTGTTGGTGTCGCATTTTGATTCATACCCCATGTGGATGTTTACTATGGCGTTTGTAAGATAAGGTTCCGGTTAGGATATGGGTGGAGGTCTGTGGTAATGGTTCTGTGTTGGTGTCTAGGGAGGTTCAATGGTTTAAAATGGCTGGCTCTGTGGCGATACCCGGATATGTCTTTGGGACTGTCTAGAAAGTGTTCAATTCTTACCGAAGTCACTCTTTAGATATTGTAGAAGCTTGGATATAAGTATTATTATTTGATATAAGGTTTTCGCGGTTTCGATAATGATGAAGCTTCACACATTCGGCAAAATTCATCTTGAACGCCTGCTTTTCAGAATAGACTCACAACAAGCCCCTCCTACAGACGTCCACATAACAGATCGCCTAGAAACGCCGTTGAACACATCGTGAGACTTTGTTTCTCCACGATAAGTCTGTGATTAGAGATTTCAGATCAGGTGACGTTATTGGCCCCTGTAAGGCTGTACAAGGGTGACGCGATTCCGAGCAACGTGTAAATCCAAGTTTCTAGGCAAGACAAAGAGAGTCTACTAGAACTCCACCAACACGCCATTTTCCCACCATGAGCATATCACGGTAGCTCAATCCAACATGCCGAGGGACAGACCTCCTACAACGGGCTATGCCCGCATAGCTCAAGCCGAGGACTCCGATTCTGAGAACGACGAAGCTCTGGGAAATAGCTATGCATCGCTACAACCTGCTTCCGCTCCACGATTTGCATCTATCACACAGCCACGGCCCCATGGTGGCATGTACACTGATGGCACGACATCCCCTATTACGAATCGCAGACCAAGAAATCGACGGCGGGTGAGGAGCAATTCCTCTGGTGTGGACATCAAGGCTATCAATGCACGCTTGGAGAGATGGGCAGATGAGATTGCGAGCAAGTTCAAGATAAATAAGGTCAAGGGGAAGACTACCGAGGAAGAGAAGTTGGAGATTCACCATTCTGTTTTTCAGGCTCCGGATGGTGTCAGACCTGCTACGGCTGAGACGTTGGCTTTGGATGTCGACCCGGGGCGCATGTCGAAGTCGGAATTCGAAGATGTGGTGGAGAGCGTAAGGGTTGCAATTGAGCAAGGTATGCACCCGAAGATGATTACACAAGGCAGTTCTGGAAGCTATTTTGCGAGGAATAGTGAAGGAAAGGTTGTGGGCGTGTTCAAACCGAAGGATGAGGAACCATACGCAGCAGGCAACCCTAAATGGAACAAATGGATACACAGGAATCTGTTCCCATGTTGCTTTGGAAGGGCATGTCTTATTCCCAACCTCAGCTACGTGTCTGAAGCAGCGGCATATACTCTGGACTGTCGGTTACGAACGAATTTGGTTCCTTACACGGATATTGTTTACCTATCTTCGAAATCCTTCCACTACGATTTCTGGGCTCGACGGAATTTTTATAGGAAGAAGAAGCCTTTCCCATCAAAACCGGGCAGCTTTCAGGTCTTTTTGAAAGGGTTTAAAGATGCCAATGTTTTTCTCAGGGAACACCCCTGGCCTGATCATGGCGGGGGATACAGACCTTCTGATGCACCAAAGAAGAAGAAAGCTTGGAAAGATACTTGCAGACCAAATGGAGCCCAGTCTGATGATGAGGATGAGACTGCCAATTCTACTCCGCCGATCGGCGGACCAGAACGATTCGCATGGACGGAGCAATTGCAACAGTCATTCAGGGAACAGCTGGAGAAGCTTGTTATACTGGACTACATTATGAGAAACACTGACAGAGGGTTGGACAATTGGATGATCAAGGTGGATTATGAGAACCAAGACGTCACGATTGTCGCTGATCCTCCACAAATGGATGGAGGTCGAGACCAAGAGGACGAAGAGCTCGCACCACGACTGGTAAACACTTCTGATAGCAGCATACCCTTAAAATCACACCCCTATCGGGTACAGCAGCCTATGGAAGCTAGGAGCAGATCAGTCACCCCTTCAAGGATGGGTGGACCTAAGATGGTTGTTGGAGCGATTGATAACAGCCTTTCATGGCCGTGGAAACATCCTGATGCGTGGCGAAGCTTTCCCTTTGGATGGCTCTTCTTGCCTGTCTCACTAATTGGCCAGCCATTTTCTCAAAAGACACGAGATCACTTTTTGCCACTTCTCACGTCGAAGCAATGGTGGAGCGAGACACAACTGGAGCTACGGAAAGTGTTTAGTCAGGATGCAGATTTCCAAGAAAGAATGTTTGCAAGGCAAATTGCTGTCATGAAAGGGCAGGCATGGAATGTGGTTGAGACGCTCAAGCTGGCTGATCATGGACCTTTGGAACTGACTAGGAGAGCCCGAGTATGTGTTTGGGACGACTTGGTCGATATCCCCATTGCGGTACCAATGCGAGTGCCATCAGCAGAGATGCGGAGACGGAATGATCCTCTATTCAACAAAAATCTACACGAAGCGGAAGAGATGGATATTAGCGCTGCCAACTCGTCTGCCCCTCAACCAGACCTCCTCGGTCTTGCAAGCCCATCTTCAGAGCTTCCAAATCCAAATAGATTTGATCTTACCAGTCCTCGCCACAGCGAAGATGGCGGGTCTCCATCTCCTCTCGATATCATGAATTCTGGATCTCGTAGGAAATTTTCCAAGGACGGACAAGTGAAGTTTTCAGAGCGTCCTACATTCAATCACGTACGAAGTCGAATGAGTTACGATGGACCATCGCGTACGCCTCCTTATCCACCGCGCACCGAGAATCGCCGCTTCTCATTCTCAAATCGAAAAGGAAGTAAAGTTCCGATGTTGTACGATGGTGATGATATAGAAGGTGATCTGGGGTATGCTGCCGCTGAAGGTATGGAAGGGAATCAGAGAAAAGTGATTGTGGAGAGACTTGAGACTGTTAAGAGTAAAAATCCGGTATTTACTTGGTGTTAGACTGGGTAAGAGGCAAAGAGGAAAGGCATTTTGGTGTACTATAGGTACGGATGGGGAAATGGGAGAATGAGGCGTTGAGCATGCGTGCATGAAGAAATTATAGATCTCTTGGGCGAAATAATGAATGGCATTTCGTTGTTTTTCCAATCCCACCCAAAGTCCGATCGGCGGATGGAACGTCCTATTTGGAGAAAGGTATCATTCTCCTGAATAGGACATTTACTTCCGGTTTCTCGGTTCCGTTCCCTCGGATTGATTATTGAGAAGCGCGCTTGCCAAGAATAATCGAAAATCTTTTATTGGGTGATGCAACTTCCAAGATGATCAAAGCTACGGGTTCTGAACTATTCAAGGACGAAAGCCAGCGATATTGTAGGTTGCTTAGAAATGCTTGAGTCATTGTCATTTTCCGTTCCGAAATTCCCTTCTTCTTGCCTGAGGAGACAGTGAAAGGGGACTTTGTTGGATGAAACCGGCTCACACAAAAAGAAAGAAGAACTTTGGCACAAGTTCGAAAAAGCCTAGACTGTGAACGAAGATCAGATGAATACCGTCAAAGCTGCGAAACCTCTTCTCCTAAGAACATCGAGTCTATGATCTCTTGACAGAAAATATTTTCAAACTCGCCTTCAAATTTCTGACTAAGCCCCAAACGCCATACCAGGAACTCCTTGGGACGTGGACGTGACCGTAGTTATCGGCGGGCTTAGCCGGCATCGATCACAAAAGACTCCAGCTGTAATCGCAAGAAAGCAACTTGATTTCTCATAGAAACGACCTGCGACGCCATTCACCCTTTTCCTTCAGGATACCGACTGCCGCTAGCGATCTTCGTCAACTCTCGCTTTCCAACCTTCCTCCATGTATCTTCGATTCAACCACCCCTCCGTTTCCTAGGTCTGGATGTACTTGGGACAAACGGCGCAAGCACAACATCACTTCTGCATGCGACCGTAACGTGAGCAGATCACGGATGACCGCGCAGACATGGCTTCTTGGAATCATTCAAATGGTACCTCTCCATACTATTCGCCCTCAAACTCAGCGTCGTCGCAGTTTCTGGTGGGGCCTGGAAGTTCAGAGCCTCGTCGGGACAGTCACATCTACTCGCCTTCACCCACCTCATTGCCTTCTCACCAACATGGCGCTCATGCACATCTTCTTGCTACAGGTCGACTGCCAAACAATGTCCCCACTACTGCCAACGGAACACCCGCCTTTCCTCAGCAGCAGCAATGGAATCCTGCCGCCTTGTTGAATCCGCGAGGCTTCCACTCTACCCCTTCGAGCAACGCCACAAATGGCTTTTCGAGTACGAGTAATGGAACAAATAATGGCAATCTTACCTTTCAATTCGATAGCCCCGGAGGCTCACATTACAATGGTCCTACCCCTTCTCCCAGCAATGAGAACATGCGACCAAATGGTACAAATGGGAATGGATTTGCCGCCTACGCAAATGGCAACGGACAGATGAGAGGCATGGCACATATGCTAGAACGAGTGCACAACGTAGCGGACCGGGACATGATTCCTCAAAAGCGAAGAAAGATAGTCGACGAGCGCGAGGAGCAGGGAAAAGGCACATTTAATGGTGGCGGAAAGGGCGGGGTGTTGGGACAGTACATGAGAGAACAGAAGGAGGAAGGTCGAAAGCAAGTTGCTGCGAGAGGTACAGCGCCTGTGGATATCTCAATCGAAGACGACGACGATGTTCAAGTCGTTGGTAGCTCGGACGACAAAGAGGTTTGCTACGGCCGAATCGAAGGATCCGAGATCAATGTCTTCAAGGTCCCAACTCCAAAGCCAGGTTCTGTGGCAGTGTCCAATGGTTTCTGGCCTCAAGTCAAGATCTTATTACGCAGACGCCATGGCGACAAGACTAACGTGGTCCATGCTGTTGATAGCACCCGGGGGACTATTGGTTGCCTCGACGTAAATACAGCTATCGGATTAGTCCCTCTCTTGGATTCGAAGTTTGGCATTCGGACAGCAGCAAGAATTCTTACCAGAGCACGGAGACCTGGTGATCTACCTCCAGGATCTGATGTATCTTGTCGGTTCCCTCTCGATCTCAATGTTTATGGTCCCAAGAAGCACGCTATCCAGGTTGGCCGCTTCCTTTCTCAAAAGCAACTTTGGCTTCGAACTCCTCTCTTTGTTGAGGCTGGTGTCCTACTGCATAATCCGCATACCATCGAAAAGCCTCCTCAACCTCCTGCTCGGAATGTTTCATCAGGACCAGTTGGTTATTCTCGTACACAAGCACCAGTACGTACCACTGAGGAGATCCGAAACGACATCATTGGTATGTTCGATAATTTAGAACGTTCTGAAAATCTCCAAGAGATGGAAGCAGACCCCCGTATCACGACTGAGCTTCTGAAGCATCAAAAACAAGGTCTTTATTTCATGACCAACAAGGAGAAAGAACGTGTTTTTGGCAAAGATGAGAAATGCAATAACTCTTTGTGGCGACTCAACATATCTCCTAGTGGCGAGAAAACATATTTCAATGTCATCACTGGCCAAGAAGAACGTCGGAGTCCGCCACAGGTTCTTGGTGGTATCTTAGCTGATATGATGGGTCTTGGGAAGACTTTGGCTATTCTTGCTCTGGTAGTACAGACTCTTGATGTTGAGGCTCAGGAGTGGGCAAAGCAGACTCCTTGTGCATCACAAGACGATCGAGATCTTTGTCCTTCACGAAAGGGGAAGGTGGCTCTGCCGAAGCTTGAGCAGACTCCTCTTGTCCTGAATGCTAAGACCACCTTGCTTGTTTCACCTGTTTCCACAATTGCCAATTGGGAGCAACAAATGAGGCAGCATATCAAGCCTGGTACCCTCAGATATCATATCTATCATGGACCCAACCGGATCAAAGATGTCAAAAAGCTTGCTGAGTTCGATCTTGTCATTACCACCTATGGTTCCATTGGTCACGAATTCAAACACCGAGCCCAAAAGAAGCATGGCGTCTACCCGCTTGAGGAGATCAACTGGTTTAGAATTGTTCTGGATGAGGCTCATATCATTCGAGAGCAGTCAACACAACAGTCAAAATCTATCTGTCGCCTGGCTGCAAATCGCAGATGGGCTGTGACTGGAACTCCAGTTCAGAACCGTCTAGAGGATCTGGGTGCTTTGATGGCTTTCTTACGCATCAAGCCGTTTGACGAGAGCCGTGGTTTTGCTCAATGGATCATGGCCCCTTTCAAGATGTGCGATCCTGAAATCATACCTAAACTACGACTACTGGTAGACAGCATCACTCTTCGACGTCTCAAGGATAGAATCGATCTTCCAGCACGCCACGATCACCTTGTTAAGCTTGACTTCAGTGCTGAAGAGCGGGTTATCTACGATATCTTTGCTAAGAACGCTAATGATCGCGTCAAGGTCATTGTTGGTCAGAGAGAGAAGAACGTCAGCGGAGGAAAGACCTATGTCCATATTTTGCAGTCAATTCTTCGTCTTCGATTGATCTGTGCTCATGGCAGAGATCTTCTTAGCGAGGAAGACTTGAAGGTCATGAATGGATTAAGCAAGGACTCTGCGATTGATCTGGACAGCGATGATGAAGAGGATCGGCCAGCCATGTCGGCACAGCAGGCCTACGATATGTATAACTTGATGAGAGAGACAAATGCGGATGTTTGTCTTACTTGTCTGCGGAAGATTGGTCCTGACGAAGCAGAAGCAGATGGGGAGGCAAAGGATGAGATCATTGGACATATGACACCATGCTACCACATCATTTGCAACACTTGTATTAAGAGATACAAGGCTGACATGGAGGAGGCAGCACAAGGTCAATCCACAATGAATTGTCCAATTTGTCAACAATATATCAAGCTGTTCTACTTCCCTCTGAGACAAGGAGGAGTCGAGGAGCAAGAAGAGTCACGACTTAAGTCTAAACTCAATGCTAAGCATGGAAAGGAGCTCAATGGCTACAGCGGTCCTCACACGAAGACAAAAGCTCTGATCCAAGACCTTCTTGCATCCAGACGAGAATCGGAACTGGCGCCTAACGAACCCCCTATCAAGAGCGTTGTATTGTCAGGCTGGACCGCACATCTTGATCTCATTCAGCTCGCACTAGAAGACAACAGCATTCCCTACTGTCGACTCGACGGCAAGATGTCCCGCATTGCTCGTGGTCAAGCAATGGACGTGTTCCGCGACGATCCCAGCATTCTCGTCATCCTTGTCTCCATCACAGCTGGTGGTCTTGGCCTCAATCTCACTTCTGCCAATAAGGTCTATGTTATGGAACCCCAATACAACCCTGCGGCAGAAGCCCAAGCCGTCGATCGTGTTCATCGACTAGGTCAAAAGCGAGAGGTCCAGACAGTGCGATACATCATGAACGACAGCTTCGAAGAAAAGATGATGATCTTGCAAGACAAGAAGAGAAAACTTGCACACCTAAGCATGGACAGCGAAAGTCGCGGTCGCTTCGACAAAGCAGAGCTAGCACGATCGCGTTTGGACGAACTGAGGAGCTTGTTTAAGTAGAATTTTCCCCTTTCTTTTCCTTTGTTTTCTTGCTTTTGGAAATGGAGTTGAGCGAACAATAGAGGCACGGCATACGGTACAAACCCAGACATATGGCAGGAGTTTTCGGATGGACAACAGGTTTTTCGGTCTGCGTCTTCTTCAGCGTGGGGCTGGTCTTCATTCCTGCATTTATTTTCCCGTTAATGAGATGATTGGTCTTTGGAGAAATATATCTAGATGTGGGCCTACGGGTACCCAGGTACAGAGGACAGATGCATACTCTAGGCGTTCCTCTGACATTGACATGAAATGAAGTTGAATTTTTGCGCATTCATAAAGAAATGGTTTTGCTGTGACTAACTGAATGTGAAATTTTTATTGACATTGCATTTTGGTTCGAAGAACATCTATATCCGAGTCCTACAAAGGGGGCAACTGCTCTATGAGCAGGATCTTTTTCGAGTAACACTACCAAGGTACATTTACATTATTCCCGAATCTCCTTCTACGGTCCCGACATCTAGCGAGCCCCTAAATGAAGTTATCTCGTGACGACCTATAAACTTATTTGCCAACGCCGGATCAACGGTTCTTAGGCCGCAGGCAGGTTAAGGAGAGATACCGGGTACCGTGCTGTTCCTGGTGATTTTGTGTAGTGCTAGTACATTATCAAAAGAAATCGTTCAAGTATATGAGGTTCCCGCAAATCGCGCGAAAAGTGCGAACAGCGCGAATGGCGCATTTTGCGCAACATGCGCTAAATCCGCAAAGTCGAGCTTTTCGTACAAAATTCATGATATGGTATCTGATAATATAAACTTCCATGAATCATGAATGGGAGCGTAGTTGCGGTATCTGAAGCACCAAATCCAGAGAAACAACACCAGTAGCCAAAGACAAATGCCAAAGTCCCACGACTTGCTCAATCGCCACCTAGATCAATCGACATGTGGGATCTCATCGCAGCCGGGACTTCCTTCTGAAGAAACTCTTGAATTGCCACTTGTGGTACCCCATGTCGAGTTGCACTCTGGTCATCCCACGATGAGTGTAGACCGATCAGAGTACCATCTTTTGCAGACAGGAGAGGAGCACCAGAGTGTCCCCAATACGTCCAAGCGTCATGCTTCAAAGTGCCGATCTCTGAATTGTCTTGGGGGTCGGCATTTGGCACCATGCCGAGAAATTTGCCTTCTGATACTTCCATGAGGTTGTAGTTCGTCTTTCGCGCAGACGCTGACTCCAGATCATCACTACCAGGTTGTCCGATACAAAAGATAGGCATTCTTGGTCTTGGGACACTCGTGGATAAATTGACGAATGGGAAGGTTGTCAGGGTGTCAGACTCTGCTTTGTCTGACTCGATGGCTATTATCTGAAGCAGAGCTAAATCGCGCTTAGGATCCCAGACTTTGCACTCAGCTTGCACTGCTAGACCGTTGTGGAACAGCAGCCATTTCTTCTTGTTCAATTTCTTGTATTCTTGACCGTCATCGCCGAAGCAGTGTGCACAGGTTAAGAGCCAGCCTGCTCTGTCAATGCACACCGCTGTCCCAGCTTCGTACTGAGCGAAGATTAGGGTCGCAGATAGAGCATTCTGGAGATTGGCTTGATTCGGCAAAGTGCTCAGAGCGTCAAGAGTAGTTGTTTCTGTGGATGTTAATCGCTCTTGCTTCTTGCGGAGAAGAGCAATTTCAGTTGCCTTTAGACCAGATTGTCTCATTGAATTAGAGGGCACGATTTTGATTTGGCTGAAAGGTTGTGGAGGAAATGTGAATGGCGGAGGCGGAAGAAATGTGTTGTTACCGGATGGTATGCTTGTTGTACTCCTCTTGGAAGAGTTACCAACTTCCACCTCCACCGATGGGAATCCATCTGGAATACTTGTGCGCGAAACCATACTTCGAAGCCCTGATTTGCGTACCCGAGGCAGACGCGGTTGGCCTGCTCGTCGACTCTGCTCGTGTGCTGTCTTGGACACGGTAGACGACACAGGTACATGTTCGACATCGTCCATATCTGGTTCAGAGGAGTCTTCGATGACAATGGCAGTTTCCATAAATGCTCCGGCCATGATAACAGCACCTGCTGGTTGCACCCCGAACGCGTTGACCCTAAAAAGATGCTCCCGAATTTTGAATTCTAGGGAGGCTTTAGGGCTCTTAAGATATGGTGTGGACCGTCGTCCAGATGACACAGAATCCTAGGCCGACGTGAATTTTGTGGAATTCAAAAGAAAAGAAAGGGTTGACTTGAGTAGGTCTTTTCAGGCAAACACGCTACTTCGAATAGCACCACGTGATCACGTGCACTGCTAAATTCTGAGCATCCTATTTCTCGCGTCTGAGCCAAAGCAGGTGTTCAAAACATGGTTTTGCAAAGGAAGCCGACAGTTCATCTTCTGAAGTATCAGATAGATTTCTGTTACGCAAGACTCAGATTGCGTTTTATTTTACATCGAAGCCTATCGTCAACCATTCTCAGGTTCTTTGTCTTCCCTCCAACCCAATTATATGAACTCCTCTTGCGCGTTGTTGTCTTGTACCCTTGATTCAGACCTGATCATCGAATCGAGTCTTCCAATTGTCAGGATCCTTGCTTGCTTTGTCAAAGCTACCTGCTTCGGGATCATTCCGCTGGTACTGTACACGAATGTCCCTCGTCATCATAATTCCCTCCTGACCTGGCAGGATATTCTCCTCGCTTTCGTTCTTGCTTACAATTGTAGTAATCTTGGAAGGATTTTTTCGACTTTCCGAGTACGCTCGAGATCGAGAGGTGTTTGTGTTCGAGTTATCTTGTTCAGTATAACCGCGTCCTGTTCTGAACGTTCGATTGCCAGAACTGACTACTACATCGAGAACCTTCACGAAAAGCGGTCGCGTGGTAGGAATGCAGCCCACAATGAATACAACCCACATTTCAGTCCTTGAAAGTCTCAGTCAGCACATTGCTTCTACACAGCCGGGACAAAAAGATGATGGGACAAGAACTCACGATGCCCATATATTAAGATTTGCAAGCTCGAAGGTTAAGTCCGAGGTGGCAGTAAGAGTACTTAATTCGACAGTCTTCACGACAGCACAGACAGAAGCCCTTCGAGAGTCAGTAATTCTCCTTCGTCTGGAAAGTTGCCAGACTTACATTATTCCGAATCCAAACAAAACCATCAATCCAATCTTGATATGCAATCGAAGTTTCAGGTTCCAAAATATGATGACGGGATATATTGCAAGTGCAACATCCAAGAACGCTCCGAAACCTATCTCTGAGTTAGCTACACTGCAGTTCATCGAGTGCATCCAGAATTTGTTTCTTACTGCCTTGAAAAAAGCCATACAGCTTGTTCCTTTCTCGTCCATTACAGTCACCTTCGAGAGAGTTATCCCACATCTTTGCCGTTGGACTGCATTGCGTCCAGACGATTGGAATGATGATAATGTTCACAATAACATTACTTGCCACAAATGCCCACAAGACCCACTTCCGTTTATGTGCTGTAGTGGAGGTGCCTTCTATTTGCAATATCAGAGCAATGATTGCAAGTTTTCCAAGTGCAATAGAAACAATGGCGAATGTGGTGAATATCCATTGATGGAACTGGTTCCGTACAATCAACTCTGAGTCCAGCGCCAGCAAGTCTGTGAGATGAGACCCAAGTCCGAATTCAACAGAGATAGTCAGAAATATGGTTGCCAATACTGAGCAAATCTAGTTTTGCGTTAGATATTGCAGAGGTCGGAAGCCAGTGTGACCTTTCGACTTACGTATGTGATTAGAGCCCACCAGAAGTCCGCAGACCACCTCCGAATGATAAATGCGTTGACATAAATTCTCATGCTCATCAACACTGTACCAGCAGCGAATTCAGACCATGTCGTAGCAAGCACTGCCGGCCCAAGACCTGAGACATGGGGAGAGAGCATTTTCAAATGAACAAAATCCGTTGATCACTGCCTCCAGAGTTCAGACGGTGATCCACACCGTATTATAGATCAGTCTTTCAAAGACACTTGCGAATCACCAGCTCCAAGGATACAGCAAGCTCTGCTTGAGAGTACTGGTCTTAAGGTAGACGGCTATGGGCATGTACTGTGCCTCTGCATCACTGGATACATTTCCTTCCAAAGCCGGGGACAAACATGGCAGGTGCCGCGGTCCTTCGCCATTTCTCCATTCTGTTCTCTCAATCAGGATAGAACGAAATCGTTTGCATTGTAGGCTACAGGGTCCTGTAGTGACAGAGCACAACGAACGCAGGAATCAACGAAAAACATGTGACATGGTATGCGATGTATCATGCCCTATTCTCCGAACACCATTCTCTTCCTTGTCAAACATGCATGATGTTCCGGGGAGCTTCATCTGTTTTCTTGAGGTGACATCGTGGATACTCTAGAAACGCCACATCAAGGGGTCGCTAACGATGAGAGTGCTTTTATACTGGTTAGAGCCCAATAACCCATCCCGTTGGCTTGGAATCATTACCTGGACTGGATCCTTCTGAACTTAATATCTTGCATGGGTACTTCATAGGGAACGCGTCACTGCCAACTAACGCAAAATACTCTTTCTTTTGGCCAAAGCAGAACTCTCTTGGAAACTCTGTGAGACAAACGAGACTGACACATTGACGGGTATATCCATATTTGGGGTACGGAATACCCCAAGACAGGACCACCCGTTGGCAAAAGCTGCGGAATTAAAGTTTAATTTCAACCCAGAATGAGAGCGCATTGGGTTCGTGGGATTGTCTTCCCTGCTAAAACAATGTGATGTGCCGGAGAATAGCTTCTCGCATCCGTGCGAGCAACTAGTCACTGATCAGTATTCTTCAGATATCGTTACACTTTCGAGGCCCCTTCTAGAAGCTAGCATCCCATAGGCAATCCTCACTCCTGGGATTGCCAAAGTGAAGCAGCCTCGACTTGCTTCAAAATAATGCTGGCAGTGTCAACAAACCATGCTACGCCAATCATGTTGCTGCAAAGCGAAGTGTCATGGTGCATGAGTCCCGATTTCATTCGTGGAATGTCGTGTCACCTTGGTTGTTCATGTTTCGGGCATTGCAGGTATCGAGACGTTGACGTTCTCTTCAGCAGGTTTCTTGCAAGGATTTGCGCAGGTGATGAGAACGGACCAAACCCAACAATCCTTGCTGCCGGATATGCAATGAGGAAGCTACCCTGCTCCGGAAAGCTTTTCTCGCTCGCCTCGACCTCACATCATCTGGGGTTTTTGGCGAAGCATCCATAGCGTGCGTCCGTCTGGAATCATTTGGCAATAGCTTCGTCAGATTCGTCTAGTGACCGAATTGAATTGACGTGGGAGATAACAGGGAAGCCGAAGCCGGGGGTAACACAGCAGCAGCCATCACAAGATCTTTGGGACGTCTGTCAAGTTGCAATACCCTGACCGAAAGATACAATTCGTTCATTCGTCTTCATTATATTGTTTCACAAGTCGTCCAAAATGGCTAACATCCTTGACTTAGCACGCGAGGTGCAGGCAGCTGCCGAGGACTTTTCGTCGGGAAAGACGAGGGACAATCTCAAGCTGTTGCGAGCTATTCGAAACTTGAATCGCATTGCTGAGTCTCCCGTAGATCGTTTGAGAAGAGTCTCTTATCAGGTGAGTTTATCACAGCAAGAGATCGGCTCGTTGACAAGAGTCGTTAGCCAGTACAATGTGCTGTTGTTCGATTGGCTGTCGAGATGGGTTTGCCCCATGCTCTCGTCGAAGGAAAGACGATGACTGCTGCTGAGCTTGCGCAGAAGTCTGGAGCAGATCATCTTTTGACAGGTAACAATTTAATCGGACCAAGAACTCTTTGAGGGCTGAGATGAAGTTTCGAGTGAGTGCTAACCTGGTCACTGGCTAGTCCGGGTGATGAGAGTCCTCGTTGCAATGGATATATGTGACGAGATTGGCGAGGAACACTACGAATCCAATCCAACGACAGAAGCTCTTGCTACTCCAACTTGGAGTGGAGGAATGAGGTATCTGTCAGTGGAGACTCTCTGCCCCGCATTACAACCAGAGTTGCATCACTTACTTGAGACGTTAGATTTGACACAATCGTCCCAACCTTCGATAAGCTTGTAGCCTACTACAACGAGGCAGGTTTCGAAAGCGATAAGCTCTTATTCGAGTACGCTCTTGGCCAAGACCTATGGTCTTTCCTCAGAACACATCCCTCGCTGCACAAAGATTTCCTTGATTACATGAAAGGACGGAAAGACGGGCAACCGAGATGGCTCGATTATTTCCCCGTCTCTACGCAAGTTGGAGACCTCGATGTCTCTAAGCATTCTGTGACGCTCGTGGACATTGGTGGAAATTTAGGTCATGACTTGAAGTTGTTTCAGGAACGATGTCCTGAGATACCTGGGAGATTAATCTTGATGGACTTGCCAGAGACTATTGCTGGGAATTCGGATCCTTTGGAAGGTATTGAGAAAATCGAGTATGACTTCTTTACACCGCAGCCAATTCATGGTAGGTTTTTGTTTACTATTCTTGAGTTGCTGGAGCTGAGTCGTTTCAGATGCCAAGTTTTACATGTTTCGAGCCATCTGTCACGACTGGTCGGATGAGAACTGCCAGAAATTCTTGGGAAATACGGTCAAGGCAATGAAGAAAGGCTATTCGAGACTTCTGATCAATGATCAAGTTCTGCCTAATACTGGAGCAGAACTCCATCCTACGATGCTGGACTTTACCATGATGGCATATTTTAATGCTATGGAAAGAACTGAAAGACAATGGCGGACTCTCTTGGACAGCGTTGGACTTGAGATTGTGAAGATCTGGAGCTTTGATGGTGGTGGGTCTGAAGCTGTGATCGAGGCGATGTTGAAAGACTAGAATTCATTGCACGTAAAACAGGCACAGTGCGATAGAGATAAATTCCCGTTCTCTCACTTAAAGTAAGATCTTACTTTCTATCCGCCGTCGGTATACTTATTCCAAATATTCATCTTCGAAAGGAAATAATTATCAAACAAGCTTTCTTCGTCAGCACTACTGCCAGGATCTACGACCCTACCTCACAAGTTCACCACCAACCCACTAGCTGCATCCCGCATTCGCGTTTCGACCCCCAACCAGCAATTACCTTGTACCATACCCATGTTCACCGTGCCCCCTCCCCGCATCGGCATCACATTCCAGGAAGTACCGGGATCACTTCGTCCCGCTTCCCCATGCTCAATACATCGGACGTGTAAGCTGCATTCGGAAGATTGAAGGATGAATGCTTTCGTTCGTTCTGTACGTCCTCGCTACCCTGTTTCGGAGCGAGAGAACTTTTGAGACTTCAGATCATGTTCGAAACTTGCTCCTTTCTGTTTCTTGTTGTTGATACAGGTCCTTTGATTTTGCTTACTATATTTTGATTTGTGGACTTTCTTGCGAAGTTGATTGCAACGTATTGGCACTTTAATTATTGGTTCATAGACTGGCTGCTGGACTTCTGCTGCGACAATAGCACGCGGCCCAGACGTGGAAAGTGAACAGTTCGTGCAGGCTGTTTAAGATGCAAGGTTAGCTACATTTTTCGTCCCTTCTTATTTTCTTGCTATGCGATTGTTTTTCCTGTGGAACTCGTCTCCATTTTCTTCCCTCTAACACCTCCGGCACAGGTACCGGAATCATGTCTTCCAATGGAGAAGACCTCACCAGAGATGGAGAGAAAGACTTCAATATCACAAGCAACAAGTCGTTCGACGAAGCAAATCCTTCTTCTCCAATGGCAGATCTGAAAATGCACCACGATGGCTCGACTGTCCTCGTCCCGCAACCAAGTAGCGACCCAAATGATCCATTGAATTGGAGTGTGTTGAAGAAGCATGCCTTCTTGTTTGTAATCGCTGTTACTGCTTTTTTGCCGGATTATGGATCCAGTACTGGAGCGATCACGAATTTGGTGCAGCCTGCGTATGTTTCCTGTCTATTTTCCAGTGAAAAGTCTTGTCTAACCTTTGACGTAGAACCTTCGGCGTTCCAGAGAATATCGTCAATCATGCTCTAGTCGGAAACCTTTTCATGCTGGGCGCAGGAGGGATTTTTGTTGTTGCTTTATCGGCATACTTCGGGAGACTTCCAGTATTGTTCTGGTTCTCAATTGTAGCGCTTTTGACTGCTGCATGGTCGGCTGCTGCTACGACGTTGGAGAGCTTTGAGGCGGCAAGGATTCTGCATGGCTTCTTCTCTACCGTTGCTCAAGCCGTAAGTTGAAATCATAGGAGTAGCATTGTAGTTGCTAAATGGCGTGTAGGGCGGCTTGATGTTTATCAAGGATATATTTTTTGCTCATGAGCATCCGTAAGTCTTGTATAAAAGACGGAAACTCATGCACCAAGCTGACTGAAAGATTAGTCGAAAAATCAATATCTGGTCCTGCTTCATCGTCGTCTCTCCTTACCTAGGACCTTTCGTCGCGTCCTTCATAACGTGGAAATCGACTTGGCCTTGGGCATACTGGGTGCTCACTATCCTTTGGGCAGTGGCTCTCATTCTCATAGTCGGCATCATGGATGAAACATACTACGACCGAAAAATTCCTCAAGACCAGCAACCGAAACGAAAGTCGAGACTGCTCAGACTCATTGGTGTTGAGCAATGGCATAGCCGTCATCAAAGAAACACGTTCTTGCAAGCTATGAGCAGACCCGCAATTGCGATTACCAAAGTTCCTGTAATTCTGGTAACGCTGTATTATGTCTTTACTTTTGGGTGGGTGATTGGACTCAATGCCACTACTGGGGTCTTTTTGCATGAGTTATATCACTTCAACTCTGAAGCATCAGGTAATATCAATCACCATTCGATTGCCAAAATGACTGACAACTTTCTCAGCACTTTATTTCTTTGCTCCAATTGTAGCAACAGTCCTCGGCGAGATCACTGGCCATTTCGTCTTCGACTTCTCCGCACGCATCTATCGCAAACGCAATAACGGCAATCTCGAGCCAGAAGCACGTCTTCTACCTCTTTGGTTCGCAACTCCCCTCATGGTCCTCGGCATCGTGCTGCTGGGTTTCACACTCGAGAACCACTGGCACTACATGGTGATGGCCGTGACCTGGGGGCTCTTCGTCTACGGTATCATAATATGCACGACGGGCATCAATTCGTATCTTCTAGACGCGTATCCGGAAGCTTCGGGTGAAGTTGCCGCTTGGATCAACTTTGGACGAACAGTTGGAGGATTTATTATCACGTACTATGAGATTCCGTGGATCACGGCGATGGGGACAAGGAATGCGTTGGGCATACAAGCAAGTATTGTGGCAGCGGCTTTTGGGTTTATTGTTGTGTTGCAGTTCTGGGGGAAGATATTGAGAGAGTTCTCAGGAAGTGTAAAGTTTGCTACTGACTAGAGCCTTAGTTCCTATTTAAAGACGAATTATACGTCCTGGTTTCTAGCTCTAATTTTTGTATAAAAATATGACTGAAAAAGAATTTTTAATCGAGGTTTCTTTGATTACAAATTCCCAACGAAGTCGGGGATTTAAGCCCTTTCTAATCTCTGAATGATATCACAAGTCCCCCCTCAGCTCCTTGGCAGAGCCTCGGCCTTGTTGCTAAGGAGTGCAAAGTAAGGGAGGGAAATCGTGACAAAGCCAACTCGATCATTGGACGAGAAGGAGTCAACAGCATCACCGCAGATTCGTTTTGACGATCTGATTAGATTTCGTTCCCGCAAATATCTCAACCACATTCCCAGCGTTGCCGTCATTCTTCGCAGGGTTTAAGTTGAGAGATCTAGCTAGAGAAAATTACCGAAAGAAGGGTCCAAGACACTGATGTTTCGCCCACATACTTGGTAAGAACGCCTCTTGACATCTTGCAAACCCCTTTCAGTTTTCTGAAATGATTGGCAGATACTCAGCCTTCTGAGTATCCCAATTAGCTGAATTGGCGTTCATTTTCATTTCATAAGTAAACAAGGCTCTATTATATGACATAGAAACAAGACAAAATCACTGGCACCACTCTACAGGACAAAAACTTCTCATCAAGCAGAGATGTCTTTCTTTAGCGTTGGGAAAAACTTCGTGGATTCTGCAGTCAGGTCTTTAGTAACCGGGTACCCGGCATCCTACGAAATGAGCCGCTCAGGAATTTCTTGAATGGCTGGAAAAGGGAAATTGACAGGGATCCAAGACCTCGATCTTAGGGCTGGGCCTTGCTTCAAGTTTCAAAGTAATATCTCCCCTCTCTTGTACAGCTTTTTGTCTTTCTCCTTCTCCTTGTCCTTCTCCTTTCGGCACTTTTATTCGCACGAGTATTAACCATCTGACAGTTGTCTACTGATACAAAATCCAATGCTACTAAGTGCCCGTTTAAGTCTTGATATCAATAGAATGAAGCCTCTACCAAGCTTCTTAACATTCTAAAGTGACCCCGAGACTTTTGTAGAGATTCAATCGTCGAGTCTGTTCAAGCTCTAGTGAAGTGTTTAAACGCCTTTTGCTAGATCCGGTATCTGCTCACTCCTTGCCATTCCTCTACTCTACTGCTATCTGCTCTATATACACTAAATATGTGATCCATATCCGAGAAGAACCCCTGAAAAAATGGCGAATTTTGGAGTTATCCAGGCTTTTTCTGTGTCATATTGAGGAAAGTCTCGAGCCGCTCGTTTCCTGGGGGCATTCCTCTCCTC
Source organism: Mollisia scopiformis (assembly GCF_001500285.1). NCBI lineage: Eukaryota > Fungi > Ascomycota > Leotiomycetes > Helotiales > Mollisiaceae > Mollisia > Mollisia scopiformis. The sequence goes on from NW_017263606.1 coordinate 339,204, forward strand.
CCGTACTCTTGCCGTCTCTCACTTTGGGGTCTCGTATTCGTGTGCGAGACATGGGATTGTCCCACACTGGTGGCCACTTTGGATTTCAATTTCTTTCCACTGCTCGTTCTAATGTGGTACTATCATCTCTAAAGTTGCCCCGTCTCCCTTTATTGATCGAAGTCATCCTCTCGCATCATTGCACTTTTGCGTCTCTCCTTTAGCAACAATGTGGCTCTTTGCAACTCTAACTCGAGTTCCAATCCTGGTGATGTCCGTTTTCGCCACACTGACCAGTTGCCAAGGAATAATATGTGATATTTTTGGCTTACCAGCGGGTTGTCATACAGCTGCAGCAGGCGGACCAAACAGTACCCCAATTCCCGCGCCAAATACGCCTTCGTCAACGTCACGACGCCCTTCTAATTCGGCTTCCGTCTTATCAATCACTCCCTCAGCTTTAAGTTCGTCAAGCTCCTCTTCCAGCCCGGCTTGCGTGCCCCGATTCTACACGCCTTCCTGTATTCCTACGGTCACAACGACTTCATGTGCAGTACGTTAAAATAGCCCTTATTTCCCCTTGATATTCGGGGCCGAGCTCTTCGGGAGCTGCTCGGAGATGTCAAAAATGCTACGCAAAATGCAATCTTATCTATTTGGATCCCTATTTCTGCTCCTAAGGTTATGCCAAAAGTCCATACTGACTCAACAGTAGGCAACTAAAGAATCTTGCACGCCTACACCTATAACGATGCTATGCACTGGCACTCCAATATTTCAATCTTGTCCATCTTCATCTCAAAATTCAAATTCCTCTAGCACTGCTACGAAACTTTCAACCGCCTCGAATCCCTCAACAACATCATCATCATCACAGTCACAATCGCAATCACTTTCCGATTTGAATCCATCAAATTCGAACAGGACGAGTTTCACTCCTGGCCAAAGAACCACCAGTTCATCAGGTTTATCAAGTTTGAGTAATCCAAGTCTTGCCACCAGCCAGAGTTCCAGCCAAGTTACAAGTCAAACTTCATCAAGTTCATCAGGTTCGAATTATCCGAATCTTACTCCCAGCCCAAGCTCCAGCCATATTTCCAGTCAAGTCACCAGTCAAAGTTCTAGTCAGATAGCGAGACAAACAACGAGCCAAATTACAACCACGATCACTCTCTTATCCCGTTCGTCCTCAGATAGCTCTTCAGTCTCCATTTCATCAAGCAGCTCCCTACTTCTGCTCTCATCAACTAGCTCTGTTAGCTTGATTTCCTCTCTATCAAGCATTTCCTTGACCCGCACCTCATCTTCAGCACCTGTGGTTCTGTCGTCATCCATTCTAGACTCCACAACCAGCCAAACGCCTAGCCAAAGCATATCGGCGAGCTCGGTGTCAACTAGCATTTCTAACTCGATTCTCGTCTCATCAACTAGCTCCTCAAATCTGCTTTCATCAATCAGCTCTTATACTTCATTATTATCAAGCATTTCCGAAACTCAAGCCTCACCGCCAGCACCCATTCTAGGCTCTGCAACTGTGTCAGACTTAAGTACATCCCCGAATTCGTTGTCGACCAGCATTTCTAATACGACTCCGGGCTTATCAACTAATTATTTGAGTCTTCTTTCGTCCAGCAGCTCTTCTAGTTCGCTATTGTCAAGCCGTTCCTCAATTCAGTCCTCATCTCCAGCGGCTTTTGTCTTGTCATCAACTACTCTAGGGTCGACAGCTGTGCCAACCCTAAGCTTGAGCATATCTTCTGAGCAAGCCTCCCCAAGCGCCATATCGTCGTCCAACCTACTAGTCCTAGACTTGAGGACATCTTCCGAGTATACGCCAACAAGCGCCTTGTGGTCCTTTGTTCCAGAAGTAACGTCTGTTCCAAATCCAGGTTTGAGCCCATCTTCCTCAACGAGCGTTTTGTCGCCATCTATTCCAGGGTCGACAACGGTGCCTGATCAACGATTGAGCAGTTCTCCCATATATACGTCAACAACGGCGCAAGGTGTTTCCCTATTGATCAGCGAGGCCTTGACACTGGAGTCTTCGACCGCACAACAGCAAGCAACTAGCCCAATAAGTTCGTCGACAAAGTCTACACCGCTTCATATATCCGATGCGCCATCTTCAACCACAAGCTCGCAGCTTCAGGCCTCAGGTCTGACAACAAATTCTCCTACAGTATCCTCGACACACTTCGAAATCCCACCTCAAGTGACGTCTTCAAGCTCAGAGCCTCCAGTACCCGTATCGCCTACGACATCTTCTACGACGTCCTCGACACAACTTGAAATCCTATCTCAAGTGACCCCTTCAAGTTCACAGCTTCCAGCCCTTGTCCCGCTCTCAGACTCACCTCCAACGTCCCCAACACAGCTTGAGACCCTTCCCCAGGAAACATATCCAAGTTCACAACCTAAATTACCGTCTATCCCAACATCTTCCACCCAATCACCAATACTCGTCGCGAATCCCAGCCCCAGCGTCAGCGCTTTCACCCTCATCGCCACATCAGCACGAATGATCTCACCACCTTTTCCTACCTCCTCGATAATCCTTCAGATAATGCCCATCATCCCCAGAATGCACAAACGCCAATCCAACACCAACACCAACACCAACACCAACACCTACCTAACCCCCACCTCCCCAATCAGCAACACAACATGCTCCTACAGCACCGCCAGCTTCACCATAACCAATGGCCAACTCTCCACCTCCGACGGTCGATTTCTCTCTACAACCGACGGCGTTACCTGGATGGCATTCCAAGCATCTTCTCCGGCGGAGGCGATTAGCACGCAGTTTACGATCGACGGAAATGGGTACTTGGTGTGGAGTAATAGTGCGTTTGTGGGGGATACAGCGCTGTTTTGTGAGGATGAAGAGACGGAGCAGATTAATGTGCTGTTTCGGGGGGAGACTGATGCGAGTGATGAAAGTTATCCGGATTATGGGATGGGGTGTGCTCCTGTGGATTTGATGATTGTTGATGGTAAGCGCACTCTCCTAGTTTCTCTGTCCCAAGGGGTAAAAAGACTGGAAGCTTATTCTTTGATATCTAGGGTCGATATGTTATAAGTCGACGATGACTATGACTATGACAGAGGCTGCAGCTAGTACGGGAACTTGTCCGGTATACCCTGAGAGTTGGAGAACGTATTCAATCGCGGGGTTATCTTGTGTGCCGCGCACTGTGATTTGGACGCAGAAGGGATGTGTCCCTTCCCCAGTTCCGTACTTATCGGATCCGAGATACTGAGAAGTGAAGCAAAACGAATTGTACAGTACATACCTAGGTAGAAGGTGCGTTTGCGCGGAAGTACAAGAGGGGAGATGTTTTACGCAGGGAAAGAAAAAGCATGATACAATCGAAACAGATCTAGGCCATAAATAAGACTGAACAGAACCTTGAGTAGTCGATGGGTATGTGCTCCAATTTGCCGCTAAGTGTCAAGCAGCAAAGGACAACATGTAACAAGGAATGGAGAGAAGAATGAAAATCACGATTTGGAGACACCTTGTTGTTTCATAAGAAGGCCGTAGATAGATCTTGAAGTTGAGAGCAATGGCTTGACAATTACCTAGGTAAGTTGTGGTTAGTGCACATGACCATTGATCACGTGAAAGACTGTTCTAGATGTCGGCACTGGTCGACTCAATGCCGTCATTGGCTCGGGTTCTCGGCCTCGACCCTTCCCTAATTCTCCTTATGTGATTGACGTAGCTTGACTTCTAAGCAAAATTCGAGTTTTACCACTCGTAATTCTTAACATCAACATTCCATCTTCACGTTTACGTTACACTTAATTAATACGTACGCCAAAAACGCCCTCTGTGTCAAATTGCCTAGCGCAACTGAAAGTCACCTCGACGCGGACCCAGGAAGGGAAATCAACTACACCCTATGACACTGTTTGTGGAGACAGTGCGTCACGCATCAACCATCATTACGGGTGTATAATATCTCGAGCCGTGTATCCAATGGAAGCAAGAGATCAGCAAGAATTCTACTGAGCGCGGATCTTGATCTTGATATCGATATCAGCATTCAGACGAAGGACTGCATATTGCCGTTTTACCTGTCAACCGATCATTGAGAACAAAACATGAATCACGTTTCCTTTCAGGGGCATCCACCACCTCTAGCGCCTACCAACCACCAACCTCAAGCCGTACCGCCGCCCAGAAAGTTGAGAAGGATCTCGAGGGCTTGCGACTTTTGCCACAAGCGGAGCATTAGATGCAAACCGAGCGACGAAGATCCGACACGCTGCCAGAACTGCGATGACTTCGATGTCCCTTGCACGTACTTGAGGCCAGCCAAGAAGAGAGGTATCAAGAGCGGAAGCACAAGAGCAGCCAGTGAGAATGGAAACTCTTCCAGAGATGGAGAGAGTGATGCACGAATGCTATTGGAGCTGACCCATGGGATTCAGGGGAATGGGTTCTTCAATGTGGTGGACCGGTTTTCGATTCCCGAGCGATGGAAGACACTGGTGATTGAGAATGAGACCAAAATCCAAAACCTGGTGGATGTGTATTTCGAAGTTGTGTATCCCATGTAAGATACCACAAATCTCCGAGAGCCGCAAAATTCTAATCATACAGATTTCCACTGTTTCACTCCCCAAACATGAAGAGGAAAGTTGCGTCTCGAGACTATTTGACAGACCATTCCTTCTTCGCAGACACAATGGCTATCTGTGCTTTGGCATCAGCAAGAGCCAGGGATGGTGCTCTTTTCCCTGGTCAGTGGGAGCCTGGACACTTCCACCATCCGCCTTCGGAAGTATTCTTCGCAGCTGTCAAGGAGGCCATGCCACAGGACTTGAGTGCAATGAAAGGTTTGGATTGGATGCGAACATGTGCTCTCATGGCTCTTTATGGTATCCAAGTTGGTAAGATCGACATTATGCATCAGTACCTAGGCATGTATCACAGTCTGGTATCGATGGACAGCTTACATGATGAGAAGAATTGGCCCCAAGACATCGGTTTAATTGAGTCGGAATTACGAAGACGCCTGGTAAGCTCCAGTATTTCCCAACACTGGAGACTCAAGCACTGACGAGCTGTAGTTCTGGTCAATGTATACTCTAGAAGTGTACTCGTCCATCGTATGGGGTAATATTATTCGTTGCCGAGAAGCACAATCTCATGTTCAGTATCCTAGCGAGATTGACGATGAATTTTTCACAGATGCAGGGTATCATCCTCCTAACAGTCTCGTACCTTCTCCTCAAGTTGCTGGCAATACCATCTGTTGGCTTCACGGTTTGAACTTTTGCACTGAGCTGTATCGAATCCTTGAGCATGCGATGGACGATTTTCACCGTCGACGACCCGTTCGAAACCAGTTCTCTCCACCAGCTCTCTTTAATCGAGAGACTCCTCAGCAAAGCGATGTGTTGAACAAGGTCATGTCCATGTATGAAGAGTTGCCTCCGCGGTTCAAAGAGACAAGACTGAACCTCTCGCATGGCCAAGGTGGCCTTGAAGACAAATTCAGTTTTCAGGCCGCCAATATTACTGCTACGCTTCAACTTGTTCGCATGGTACTGTTCACCTCCAAGGATGCGACAGTAGACGAGAAATGTGCTATTGCTCGAGATCTTGTTGAAAGCTTCAACAAAATTCCCATTGAATTCTTGCGGGCTATCTCTTCTCCACTGTTGCACCATGTGGCAGGCATTGGTGCTATCCTTGGCTCCGCAATCGAAGGTCCCATCTCAGAACCCTCCTACCATCAAATTAGAGTTGTGCTGTAAGTTTTACAGTGAACTATTAAGATCGTTAAATGTTAACGAGATCCCAGACTACAAATGGTAGACCTCCTCTCCAACCTTGAAACAGGAATTAGTCGAACCGTCGGCGCTGCCTCCCGTCTTCGAGCACAACTAGCAAACATAGACAATTACATGAACACCCAACGCCGAAACGACCATACGCAGTCCCAGCTCCTGCTCAACAACAACTTTCACCCCGCAGGGATGGTCAATGTCGAGCCAAATCCCAACATTGATCCCAGTCTTCAAGATGCCTTTCAAACACCACCGAATCCGTACGATTTTTCAAACGTGAGTACAGCTGCGATGACGGCTTCCATGAATGTGATGGCAGGCCATAATTTGCAGTTGCCGCCAGAGATATTGGAAGGGTGGCCATGGCCGCTTGATATTAGCCAGGGATTCGCTAGTTCGGGGCTTGGGCAATTTTAATCTGGTTGTGCGAAAGGAAGATAGGGTGGCCTAAAATGATGTTGTATGATAAGGGAGAATGTAGAATGGAACGGAACGGAATGGACATGGGATAGAAATGGATGGGAAAAGATCATGAAAATAACAGGGTATGGGATGGACAAAAAAAGAAAGGCGTCTAAACCGATTTTGGTTCTGGTCAATGATGGAATGAAGTTGAACCGAAAATGGTACCATAAATCAAAGACTGGAGTTAGATGGGATGAACAAGGACTGTTCGGTAAAAGATGGAAAATTTGCACACTCGGGGTGTTACGGTTGGAGGAAAGGGGTCATGAACGCACTCAGTGCTTTCGTTCGTTATTGCTGTATCAATAGTCGTTCTTGTACTGTATGAAGGCCTCGTTATCATACCATTGTCTGTGTGATATTCAGGACTGTGAGTGAATGCTCGCTTATCGTCTTGACACCTCGTCCTCCCTTTCTGAAGTCATGACAACTACCTGTATAAATTCTATAAATCAAATTTCGGTGTAACGGTTTGTTATCTTGCACTCGACAGTGTGTAATGGGGCCACCAAGAATTCCTAAATCGAGTACATGCGTAAAATTAGTCTGGCTTGTGGGAGAACGGAAATGGATTCCTTGGCCCCCCAGTAGTAGATAGTCCCGATTGGCTTATTCAATACCTTTCGATGTTTTGAATCTTTTGGGTCTTGGATCCCGAGATGGGCATGAGTCAATAAGGCTATACGTGTATCAACAAGCGGTAGCGTAGCAGGAACATATATCAAAAAGCAAACTCTTCGTCAAGGACAAGTTTGTTTGAATTCATTCCACCATGTCGCTTCCCCAAGCTCGTCAAAATCTACATCTCATACAGCACTTCAGATCATCTGCCCTCCATTCGGTGCCTGCCCACCCGAAGCAGAACTCTCTCTCGTCCCTTGTCCCTGTCCGGCAGCCGGATTCCTCTCCCTGACCCTCACTTTCTTGAAACAAGCAAACTCACTCCTGCTTCCCTCCCTCAACCTCTTCAACACGGCTCTCATCTCCGGCAATTCGCTCTGCAGCCTCGTCCTCGCTTCATTATCCGTCTTCGCGTCTAATTCCTGGTAGATCTTGCTTTGCATGTCGCTCGCTCTGTCCGTGGTGTATTGACTTAGGGTTTGAGCAACGAATTCTACGTCCAATGTTGCTTGCATTAATTCGGATAAAGTGTATTTGGAGCGGATTTTGAATGCTTCGAGGAGTTCGCGGGAGGCTTGTTCCAGGAGGTAAGAGAGGACTTGAGAGGTTAAAGAAGAGGCTGTGGTTGAGACCTGGGTGTGGACTAAGACGAGAGAGAGGAGGGATGAGTAGACGTATGGGCGAACTTCTTGGGGCTTTTCGTTCGAGCTGGGAGACCATTCTGGGGAGGCGATGCCGTTGCGGATGGTGGTCTTGAGGGTCTCGACTGAGGGGCGGGTATATGATTGGAAGAGACGAGCGTCGATTTGTCCGAGAACGTCTTTAATGGTCTTTGTTTCTTCAGTGAGTTTGACGGCGAATGCGTTTTCGAATTGCATGGTCAAATTTGGTACAATTTCGGCGCGGAGGGCTGAAAGATTGCTTAGTGTTAAAAGCATACGGACGTTCTGATAAGATTGTCAGCAAAATCAGGAGTGTGAAGTGGAGAGAAAATCTTACTCTGTCACTGGCATTGACAGTTCCTGCTCCAATGCTAGTTGCAATGACCATAGCTACTGGGCTTGCAAGGCCATCGTTGTCCGTTGTCCAGTCATCGTCCGCCGCTTTCACTGGCCTCTCAGCATTCTCTACCATTCCACTCAAGGACTTGTACAAAGTAGTCACGAACTGACTTCTGACCATCTGCAAAAGCTTCGCTGGCGGTGGAAATACAACATCGGTTGAGTCAGACTTTGCCATAGCTTCGGATATGTATAGTATCTTCTGCATTCCTGTCAGAATTGCACTCTCGAACGAGCCAAAGTAAGAAGGCATTCTCGTCAAGTCTCGCTTGTCAGGGGATCGTCTCCAGTCTTCCAGGACTTTGATATTGGCCGCATCTTGGTTCCACGCAGCACATATAGCAATAACACATCGCTCCCGAGCCTCACCAACAAAGGCTTTTAGGCGGTCCAGAGCTGCGCCATCGCCATTACCTACAGGAGAAACAGAAGCCATCTCGCTAGCTCCAGTCCCTACCAGTACGAGAAGCTTGCCTAGATAATACACACCACTCAACGAGTTGGACCAGGGTGGCCAGAACGCATGCTTCTCCCACGCTTCACCTCGCTTTGGAGATGGAGGAGGCAAATTATTCGCATCATAGTTGAATCGAGGATCTCGAAGAGCTGATGGTGTCAGCTGCCCGTTCCCATTGCCGTACCCATTGGTGGATGATGCCGGAGTCTTGGGTGTTGGTGGCACAGGGGAAAACAAAGCTGAGATGTCGTCGATAGGTGGGTCAACGAAGAACGAAAATATGCTTTCTCGCAGCATATCAATCAATTCAACAGTTCCCTTCTGTAAGTCAAGGGTACCTTGATCTGATAATCTGTGATGTTGTCGAGAGTCTCCATTGATACCCACTGGCAGATTTCTCTGAGCTTTACCATCGATAAAGCTTTGCACTGTCTGCCAAAACTCCACGACCTCTCCCAGAATACCTTGAGAGCTCAGCATATCGCTTAAGAAGGTGTGCATCTTCTCCCACAGCTCAACAACCTCGGAAGAATCAAGCGAAGTTGGTTTGTCCTCAGCAGTCTGACGACCAAGTGACCTCAGATGAGAAGCAATAACTTGAGGAGTTGGCCTCTCTCCATTAGCAAGACGTCTTCGCATGATCTCGATCTCAACCATCGTACGATTCGAGGTCTCTTGAATCTTCTTCTTGAGATGATCGTAACGACTCAACAACCAGACCCAGATTGGGTTGTCGGTAACCCCTAATTCAAGTAGAACGCCTATTAGTTCCATATGCTGGTCTTGTGCACTGCCAGTGACAGCATCGTTCTTCGAAACATTCTGCATGGAGGTCAATCGTTTCCATACATCTCGCTTGAACTCCTCCAATTGCTCTTCAACGTCATGCCAAACACGTCCAGCCATCAGCATCTGCACGATCTGAGCGTCCGTTGGTGGTGTCGTTCCAAGATTCTCTGCAAGCTTTTTTGCCTCGTCCGCATACCGCTTTGCTTTGGCATACTCCTCGACAATACTCTCATAGTCTTTCCGCTTGATACTATCTGTAATAGCTTGGCCCACCTCGTATAACTCTTTGTAGCGTTCAACGGTACCAGTCATGGTCTTGAGGCTGTCTTCCTTCTCTCGTCCTCCCAGAGCAGGTCCCCAAACTTCCTCTGCCTTCGCCGAGACATCGAGCAGAGGCGTCTTGATACCTAGAACACCATACTCGCTCTCCTTGGTCAGTGCATTCTTCTTCTTGGCATCTGGAATAGGCACAGCCATGGAAGCTTGGTTTCCACTGCTCGTCCTGAAGCTGTTCCTGCTAGCATGTCTAGAATGAGGCCTGCGTGGGGACGGTGGTGGCGGCTCTGCTCCACGGTACTTCATCTCCTTATAAACATTGTCAATTGTAGCCTTGGCTCGTACGAAGCGCTCGAAGTTGGACTCGACCAGCACTTTCAAAGACGCCGACTTCTGGTCAATAGACCTTGACAGAATATCGAGGCCATCCAAGAGCTGTTGTGTAGAAGCGGTCGAATGGACTTGAGATAGGAATAAAGCGGGAGAGAAGGTAGTAGAGGACAAGAGAAATCTATTTCCTGCTGCTGTTAGCAACAGCTATAAGCTAGGGAGACATACATACTTATTCGTGGATCCTCTTGCACAGGCAGACCCATCTGCCGCAATATCCTCACAACACTGTCCGTAGAACCCAGAGGATCAGGCTCATCTCTCTGGACCATAGTATCCACTCCATTTTCACCCCTCTGCGACCCAGGCAAGAAGCTCTTTCGGTCACTAGCAACTCGTTCCAAGGCGGAATACCTGGACTTCGATCTTCGTATCATGCCATTCCGCGAGGGCTTCGTCTCTTCCTCCTCATCGGACGCATCACTATTATCCTTCTCTGCAGGCCACTCCACTGGATACGCCGTAGTCAGTTGGTAGTGCTCCAGCACCGTACGCTCGTAATCCGTCATTCTGGTGTTTTTGTGGCTTCGATCCCTCCTGATTTGGCCATAAGCAAAAGCAGATTCCCTCAAAACTTCACCTCATCACCATCACATAATCCTCGAGTCTCGTAATCTGTATATATTCCACTTGCACAAGCAAGTGAATCGCATGTGTTTCTAAACTGTCGCCGGTAAATGCCGATGGAGCTTCCGGGAAAACACTTCGCCTAGAAAAAAGCAAGTCTAGGATTCTTGATTCCGCGCCTCTAGCTATCGCAGCAAAACCTTCTCTTGATCCTTAGAACCACCACCTCCGCCGTACACTCTTTTGCATATTATCTGCGAAAGCATACCGGCTGCTGAATTGTCAAGATGTTGGCAGTTCGTACTTTCGCCCCTGCGCGCCGACAGTGTCTGCGGACAGCCGCACGAGCCTGGGCTCCCACTTCAGTCCAAGTGAGCGCTTTTGCCAGTTCCTGGAATTTCACTTGAAGATAACTTTTACTAATCTTTCTCTTTGCAGTCTCGACGCCAATATGCGACCGATTTCTCAGAAAAGGACAAAGTTGCCAAGTTTCACGGGCAAAAGGGTTCGGATGTACGGTTATCCCTCCTTGCAGTCTTCAGAGTCGGCCATGATAGCTATCTACAACTTAGCAATGGACTCAATTGAGCTCGTGGAGGATGTTTATTGCGGTCACATTAGCTGACATCGGTTTAGGGACTCTATACTGTCAGTTTGATCGAGGGTGATGGTATTGGACCGGAAATCTCTCAATCCGTGAAGGACATCTTTGCGGCAGCCCAGGTAGACCTTGTTATTCACAGCTTGTTTGCTTCTGCTAACATATTGTCAAGGCGCCAATTAAGTGGGAACCAGTTGATGTTACTCCTACGTTGAAGGACGGCAAGACTACCATTCCTTCAGAAACAATCGAAAGCATTCAAAAGAACAAAGTAGCTTTGAAGGGTCCTCTGGCTGTAAGCTATGCTCTCCATTATGTCAGGATTTACTGACTCTGGCAGACACCAATTGGGAAAGGCCATGTCTCTCTTAACTTGACCCTGCGTAGAACCTTCAACCTTTTCGCCAACGTTCGACCCTGCCGTTCTATTGCTGGCTACAAGACCCCATACGACAATGTTGATACGGTCCTGATTCGAGAGAACACAGAAGGAGAGTACTCTGGCATCGAACACGTTGTGGTAGATGGTGTCGTCCAAAGTATCAAGCTTATCACAAGGGAAGCTAGTGAGCGAGTCCTCCGATTCGCATTCCAATACGCCGAGGATGTTGGAAGACTAAAGGTCCGTGCTGTCCACAAGGCTACCATCATGAAAATGAGTGATGGTCTTTTCTTGGGAACCGCCGAACGTGTATCCAAGGATTTCCCAAGCGTCGAATTTGATGCTGAGCTTCTTGACAACACATGCTTGAAGATCGTTACCGACCCTACTCCATACAACGACAAGGTCTTGGTTATGCCTAACCTTTACGGAGACATTCTTTCAGACATGTGCGCTGGTCTTATCGGTGGTCTTGGTCTTACTCCCTCTGGCAACATTGGAGATGAATGCTCAATCTTCGAGGCTGTGCACGGATCCGCACCAGATATTGCTGGCAAAGCCCTAGCAAACCCAACTGCCCTTCTTCTCAGCTCAATCATGATGTTGAGACATATGGGCCTCACAGACCACGCACAACGAATTGAGACTGCTATCTTCGATACCCTAGCGGAAGGAAAGTCATTGACTGGAGATTTGGGAGGAAAGGCGAAGACACACGAGTATGCCGGTGCTATCATCAAGCGTTTGTAGATATACCCTCCGTTTGGAGATGTAGACTGTACGATTCATAAATGCATAGTATGATTAAATGAACAAAAGGATGATTCAGTGAGCTTTAAGGTAGTACGGAGGTAAACATTTGGGTACAACTACAGCTGCTGACTAACCGCTTCACTGTGATAGTTTCTTAGCATAACAAAGCACGAAAGCCTTAAAAGCCTTCACCAAGTATTCTCTCAATTCCAGATGCAGAATAGTATCCTTCCTGTTTGCGATACTTGACATCACGTGGGAATATGTTCTTTGTTATCCCTGTCGCGATTTCCACGTGTGCAACGCATTCGACGAAAAAGCATCAAAGTCTCACAAACCTAAAGAACTTCAAGCTGCCGTCATTCTTTACACTTCCTGCAGCACTTAGACCGATTCTCCAACCACCTTCCCTTCCTGATGTATCCCGAAATTGAATCTTGTCAAGTCCACCTCTTGGCTCCTTGACCGGCCAATCAATCAGAGCTTTCTCTCATCCTAGGAATGGGCCAGAGCCGCAACTACGACACAGCAAGGATGGAGTCGGCAGCTGCAGCGGCCATGGTGAAGAACCCCGCAAGAAAGAACGTCAATACAGGCAGTTTCTCCAGCCATAAGTATGAAGCAATCCCATCCTCTGATGACCAAGATCTGGGTCGAGACTTTCGATACTCTGTAGACTTGCCGGACAATCACCACGTCCTCCTTGGAGAGCATCTGAAGCAACTACAGAAAAGAAATAAAAAGCAATTGATCATGACGACACTCATAGCTCTCAGCTGTTTTGCCTTTTTCTATTTGGCTATATTGTACGTTGGGTGCTATTTTCAATATACTCCTGCACCAAGTGGTGACAATGTCCCCTCCGTGACTGGACAATTTAAGAAATTCAAGTCCTTCAATTTTTGACGCGACTAACCCTTCATTAGTCCTACAAATGGATCATGTGATACGGTAGAGGAAGGATATGTCTGCGATCCCAAGATCACACATACATGGGGTCAATACTCGCCTTATTACGAAGTGCCTTCACAAATTGCTACTACGTTACCGAAGCAATGCCAAGTGACTTTTGTCAACATGCTCTCCCGCCACGGTGCTCGGAACCCTACTTCTTCAAAGACTGCCAAGTATGAAGCATTGGTCAACCGAATTCACTCGGACGCCACATCCTATGGGGATGACTATGCTTTCATCGAGGAGTACAACTACACTTTGGGAGCCGATGATCTTACTTTCTTCGGCCAAATGCAGATGGTCAACTCTGGCATCAAGTTCTACAAGCGTTACGAAACTTTGGCCAAAAGCATTACCCCCTTTGTCCGTTCTTCAGGATCAGACCGAGTCGTGGAATCTGCTATGAATTGGACACAAGGTTTCCATGCTACTCGTCTCCAAGACTCGAAAGCAAACTCAGACGATGGCTACCCCTACACGATCGTCACCATGAGCGAGGCGGACGGGACCAACAACACCTTGAGTCATGGTCTCTGCACCGACTTTGAAGATGGCTACGACTCCACCATCTCTGATAGCGCTCAAGCAACCTGGGCCGCAATTTTCACTCCAGACATCTCCGCTCGCTTGAACAAAAACCTCCCAGGTGTGAACTTTACCACCACAGACACAATCTACTTCATGGATCTCTGCCCCTTCAACACCGTAGCCAACGACCTCGGCACCATCTCCCCTTTCTGCAGCCTCATCACCGAGGATGAATGGAAAGCCTACGATTATTACCAATCCCTCGGAAAGTACTACGGTTACGGCTGGGGAAATCCTCTAGGCGCAACTCAAGGTGTGGGATTTACCAATGAGCTTATTGCCCGTATGACAGACACCGCTGTCCATGACCACACTAGCACGAACTCCACGTTAGACGATAATCCTTCGACCTTCCCTGTTGGAGGAAAGACTGTGCTTTATGCGGATTTCAGTCATGATAGTGATATGACTGCTATTTTCGCCGCGTTGGGACTTTATAACTCGACGGCACCGCTGCTGAATACAACATATGAGACTGTTCAAGAGACGAAAGGATACTCGGCTGCGTGGACAGTGGCCTTTGGTGCGAGAGCTTATTTCGAGAAGATGAATTGTGTAGGATATAATGAGGAGTTGGTTAGAGTGGTGGTCAACGACCGGGTGTTGCCATTAGAGACGTGCGGTGGAGATGAGTTTGGGAGGTGTAGGCTGAGCAGCTTTGTGAATAGCCTGAGCTTTGCTAGGGAGGGTGGTGATTGGGATCAATGCTTCTTATAGACAAGCCCGCCACATTCGGGTTGCATTATACCTTTTAATTCAAGTTTGTGAAAAGGCAAATGATTATGTTGCTTGATTTTGTAATTCTCGCTGTTTTGCTTTCGTCTAGTCGACCCGCGTGATTATGAACAAAATGAGAGCCTTATCCTGACCCATCCAAAACTCCTTGGTATACGCCCCAATACATACAATACTGTCCATCTAGTACTCCCGCCTGGCTCTTCATTTCGTGGTTCCAAATGTACATAATCTTCCTCGTTCCTCTAGCCGTCCTCAACCTGTTACTTCATTAATTTACTCGTGTTTCACTCATAACAAGTAAGCAGCGCCTCCAAAGATCGTCATTCCCACACCAGCCCACCAAAGCATGTTCAAATCGATTCTGTGGAGTAGTGGTCGTTCGAAAGCTTCCCGCTTGATATGCATCGCGTTCTTGTTCAGCGGCTCCTCCAGCTCGTCCCCTAATCCAGCAGTTCGCTTGGCTTTCTTTCCTGAAGCGGTGGCGGTTGCGGTGGGGTTCATAGTTACGGTGGGGAGCATTTGAGGTGGCGAGTAGGCAAGGAACATCGGGTTCATTGGAGAGCCGTCGAATTGGTATAGGTCTAGACGGGTCATTTTTGTATAGGGGTCGGTGTAGACTTGGTATTTCTGCAATATGTTAGTCTCGATTTGGTAGGATATTTCGCGAGGACAGAAGTTGGATAAGGACGTACTTCGAAGGTTTCGGACTGATTGTAGCGAGTGTACGTCGAGGTAGAACTGGCGCAGGGGTTGGATTGAAGTTGGCGACCGTCAACGGAGAAGGGGCTCATGCTCAAAGAGCCATCTGAGTTCTCGACGAATGTTCCGTGTTGGAATTGCATGATCGCTTGTGGACATGATGGGTTCGTTGCTATTCTTTTTTCAGCATTTTCTCCGGAACAAGAATTTGACCGTCGTACGGTTTGAGATTGCTCTGTAGTATGCTTCCTCATAATACCCATCGCTCGTGAATGAGTACGAGATTCCCGTATGGCTTGGTTCGATGAAACTGTCGTTTACAGGATTGTAGAATCCCTATATCCTCAAATCAGCCATTCTGCCCCTCAATTGTCCTCGCTGCCAACTCCTTGATTCACTGTTCTAAGAATAGCAACGTACCGGCCCTGTTAACACTTTCGCAGATTTCGTCGACCATGTTCCAACAAGCTGTGTGTTTATGGCGGTAGCAGAGGATGCAAGGCATGCGCCTGCGATCAGTAGCGACTGTAGAGAGAATGAGGCCATTGTTGTGGTGAAACGAGTGTGTTGGAGATGAAGTTGGAGGAGATCAAGATTTAGGGATTACAACGTTAAACGGCAGTCCCACTAGCGTCACCGCCACTGAATAATCCTTGTCCGCTTGGCGCAACTTTGCAGGTACAGAAAATACGAGCAGAAAAGTTTGGAGTCGTGTGTATCGAGAAAAGCTGGCTTGGGGAAGAAATCCGCTGACTTTCGAGTCACTTGATATGGGTGATGAGACAGGGGAGTCAACTGCTATGGCTTCAGCAGCTGTCTTGAAAGCAGCAAAGAAGCAGCTTCGGACATTGATGAAGCAGAAGCTCTCGAGTATTCCAGCAGAATCTATTGATGCACAGAGTAGGCTCTACATCCCGAAACTGTCAGTCGTTGCTGATGCAGCAATAGGCGCTGCTATCTTCAAAAATATCATAAGGTTAGAACCATATCAAGAAGCAAAGCGTATTTGCGTCTACTTGTCTATGCCCATGGGAGAAGTCCAGACGGATGCCATTGTACGAAATGCTCTTAGTTCTGGCAAGCAAGTCTTCGTACCTCATCTTCACAAAATTCGGAATCCACTGCCTGACACTCCACGATCGGTGATGGACATGGTAGATCTTCGTTCTCTTCTGGATTATGAATCACTGGAAAGAGATAGTTGGGGGATACCTACAATCAATGCAGAGACAGTGGGCCAACGAGAACATATACTAAAAGATTCGGAAAAGACGAAAGAGGGGTTGGACCTGATCCTGATGCCTGGTGTGGCGTTTCAAAAGGATGAGTCCAGTGGTTTCGTGAAGCGCCTTGGTCATGGAAAAGGATTCTATGACTACTTCTTGCACAAGTACAGAGAAAGCAGAGGGTCACTGCTGGAGGAGCCATCGCGAGATCCAGGAACAGATGTATTGCTGTATGGCTTAGCCCTTAAGGAGCAATTCCTAGAAAACACCACCGAAGAAGTACCCGTCGGCGAGCACGACAGCTTGTTGCATGGTCTGGTGATTGGTGACGGAAGTTTCTTGGAGTGTGCGTCGAAATGAGCATAGAATCGAGGTTTGCTGAATCAGAAGACCTTCCAAACTCCATCATCGATCGTGCCGCAAGATTTCTGGTAATTTTTTGATTTTTGTGAAGACCATTTCGAATCCATCTAACGCCCGTTGGCAACCTAACCGTTCAAACTCTGAATCAAGGATACATTGTCACCCTTCAACAGAATTTGTCCTGTGTAACACATTAGCCAAAGTGCCTTCAAACGGCTCATAACAACATACCCAACTGTCTCCTACTCTCTTCCTTATCTTTGGTGGCTTGCTTAACCTCCACGGCATCATCGATCACAAGGTTCATGAATTCATCAAATCCCTATTGTAGAATTGTCAGCACTCGTCTCATACATCGCTCTGGAAGATTGCTAACCCTAATTCTCCCCTCAATTCTGATTGCGAGCTGCTCGTAGAGCCATATTTGGACTGTAGAGTGCTGCTGAAGGAGCTTGAATATGAAATTGATAGGTGGAAGCAAGACTTTGCGCCCGCCTCCTCCACCGCCTCGATTCATGTTTCTTTCTGGCTGTCGGACGAAGATTCGAAATTCAGGCGACCGTTCAGCTTTGCGATACAGTTTCGTGAGAAATCCGTTGACGTGGTTGTCGCGTTACTTGAGATTCTGCAAAATTTCCTTGAAGTCGCGTTTCGCAGGCAAGGCTGAACTCCGCCTAGCTCGCTAGCAACTTTATTTCAGTGCGGGCGTTGGTCCCCTCTTCTCCAAAACCACATAAACAAACAGATACTCTCTAATTTGCCTGCTTCGTCTACTTCTCTGCCATACACTTTCTGTCATATTTTCAAGGACATCGTCAGCGATTACCTGCAACCCTGTTACATGCGTCATTGAAGGCGTGGACTCGAGCCCTGCATCTGCCCCTCCACCGCAAATGGTACTTATGGCTACCAATGGCAGTGGTCCTATGGGGGCCTTCGCGCCTGTGCTAAATGCTATGTCGACTATGCGTGATGGTCAGAGGGAACAGAAGAAAGTAGCACATCAGTATTTGGAGAGCTTCCAGAAGTCGGTAGGTGCAAATAATGCGGATGCGCCATAGGTGGTGGTATCATGAGGCTCACCGATTTCGCAGGCGGAAGCATGGCAGATCACCATCGGTATCTTGGGCTCAGAAGCAGATGCCGAGGCCAAGTTGTTTGCAGCTACAACATTAAGGGGAAAGGTAAATATACCATAGAGCCATTGAGTATACAGCAAGCTGAAAAAACAGATCACCTACGATGTTGGCCAAATACCTGCGGATTCCCTTCCCGTACTTCGAGATCAGCTCTTACAAAACCTAAAATCTTTTGCGACGGGACCGAAGCCAATTAGGATACAGCTGTGCGTGTGCTTAGCTATTCTGGCAATACAGATGACAGAATGGAAGGACGTGGTACCCATGATTGTTTCGACAATGGGCAACAACGCCGAGAGCCATGCCTGCATTCTTGACTTCTTAAGGGTTCTCCCCGAGGAGGTTACCGAAGGACGCAAGATCAATTTGACAGTATGTGGGCCGAAAGACACCATCCTGCGAGCACCTACGACATTGTGGGGTGGCCGAGAGTATATCTGTATCAGAGTCTAATGCGTGGATTAGGAAGATGAGCTGCAACAAAGAACACAGGAACTGTTAGGGGACAACGCCGCTTTAGTTGTACAACTACTCATCAGCTATGCCCAATCGTCAGGTATTTATAACAGAAGTTGTTTGAGGACGAGGCTGACAAGAACATTTACAGCATCTGCATCAACAAACCCGCAACTCCTCGAAGTTGTCACTTCCTGGTTGCGCGAAGTGCCAGTAGCCGACATTGTGAGCTCCCCACTCTTGAATGTTGTTTTCAATGCCTTGGACACAGAAACGTCGTTCGATGCAGCGACGGACTGTCTCTGTGCCATATTCAAGGAGACACGTGAGGTGGACGAATACTTGCCTACTATCCAGGTCCTCTTACCTCGAGTTATTGCCTTGCGACCTCGCATTGCCCAAGCTCAACAATCGGAGGACACGGACGTATTCAAGGGGCTCACTAGGATATTTGCGGAGGCAGGCGAAGCTTGGGTTGTCCTCATTGCTAGAGAACCAGCCGGATTCCGACCACTTGTGGAGACTGTTTTGGAGTGTGCCGCCAGAGATATAGACAAGGAGGCAATTGCTCTGACTTTTATCTTCTGGTACGAGTTGAAGCTGTATCTGATCCTGGAGAAGTATATCCAAGCTCGTGTGGAATACGTGGATATATACTCCAAATTAGTCGATGTTATGCTTAAGCAGCTCGAATATCCCACCCCAGAAGGAAACGAGACCGATCTGTTTGATGGCGACCGGGAAGCTGAAGAGAAATTCCGCGAATTCCGACATCACATGGGCGATGTTCTCAAGGATTGCTGCGAGATCATGGGTGTTACAGAGTGTTTAACTAAGGTCCTTGAGGCAATTAAAGCCTGGATGGGTAAGTACGCAGGTCAAGCAACCGCAGCATCTGTTCCTTACTGGCAGCAACTTGAGGCACCACTTTTCAGCATGAGGGCAATGGGGAGAATGGTTGACAAGGACGAGGATATTATTTTACCACAGATCATGCCCTTGCTTGTCCAAATCCCTCCTCATGAAAAGCTACGATTCGCAACGATCATGGTTCTCGGCAGATATACTGAGTGGACTTCCAATCACCCGGAAATGCTGGGTCCTCAATTCACATATATCGCGAGTTCATTCAAGACAGATTCCAAGGAGATTGTTAGAGCTGCCGCCATGTCCATGAAGTTCTTTTGTACCGATTGCAAGCATTTGCTCGGTGATCAAGTCGTACAGCTTCAACAATTCTACAACTCAACACTCGATGAATTACCTGGAATCAGCCAGGAGGAGTTGACCGAGGGAGTGGCATCCGTTGTCGCAGTACAACCACCAGACCAAATCTTTGATCTGCTGAAGCTCTACTGTGACCCATTGATGGCTAGATTGATGGCGTTAGCGAACCAAGCTACTGACAATGACAGCAAGCTCGCAGTCGCAGGTAAGCCCGAACTTCTTTTATGAGAAAATGACTCAAAATTGACAATATATAGACCATCTCCAGCTCATCACCTTCTTCGTTCAAATCGTTACTCCTTATGTGGAGCCAGGCCATCAGAACCCGGCAGTTCGGTATTGTCAAGAAATATTCCCCATTCTGGCAACAATCCTTGAGAACTTCATCGACTTCACCCCAATATGTGAGCGAATCTGCCGCAACTGGCGATATATGATCATATCATACCGTGTAGCCATGGCACCACTCCTTCCACAAATGGCGAACAAGCTAGCTAGCGGCTTTGCGACTTCAAAGCAAGGTTGTTTCCTGTGGGTTACGAGCGCCATATTGCGCGAATTCTCCGAGGATCGCGAGCATGTGGACGACCAAACAACGGAAGCCATCTATGCATTCTTTGAATCACAAGCAACCAACATGCTTAGAATGATGAGCGACCTACCTCCACAAGACCTACCAGATGTCATCGAGGATTTCTATCGCTTGCTCGTTGATGCCTTACTTTATTATCCTCACAAGATGATCCGTTCCGATCTGTTCACGCCAATCTTCCAAGCTGCGGTATCTGCCTTGGCACTTGAACAGCGAGATCCGCTCAATGCGACCCTCCACTACATCAGAGACGTGATTGGCTATGGTGGTGACAACCCACCCAGCTCCAGCAACAGTCCCAATCCACCTGAGATCAAGCACGCCGTTCAGCAGCTGCTGCTTGCAAATGGAGAAATGCTCGTCAAGCAGATCCTGGCTGGCATGATGATCACTTTCCCCGATGATTGCTTCACTGACGGCAGCGGCGCCCTTCTCGGTCTCTTCGAGATCATGCCGCAACAGACAGGCGAATGGGTAGACAGGACAGTCCGTATGCTGCCAGCTGGAACCGTCAATGAGACCGAGATCAACCGTCTGATGACTGGTATCCGGGAGCGTCTCGCCCTCGGCACTGATGGTATGCGCAAGGTTCGAAGTCTTCTGCAGGACTTCACGAACAATTACCGAAGACGATACGTTGCACCCAGAGATGGATTAGGTAGACTTGAGGCCGAGCGCTTCCATTTCAATGCTTGATTCAGTACCTCATTTCATCGGTTCTCTTGGTCTGCTTTGCGTTGTGTTGCTTTTCTTTCTTGATGTTGCATGGCATAGCGTGGTGGACGGGTCTAATTTCCTATTGAGCAGGTAGAACAAGATACATGGGTGGAAGAGCAAGAATCGAATCTGAGATAGTGGAGGGGCTGTGATGGTCTGAATAAATGGGTGGTTGGGCTGGCTGGAGTTTGGACCTTTGGTAAGCGATCATAAGAAATATGGCATGGACTGATGGATGACAATGTGGTCACTTGGACCCGGTGATGGAAAAGAATTCCGGTTTGAGGTGGAACGAAATGGATGGATGGAGATTCTAACTGAAGCGACATCGCTTGCCTACAATGAAATGGATTTGAACGAGACATGGCTGTGGAATGGATTCATTGGCGCTACGATAGAGACCATAGATGAACTGGCCAGCTTATTAAGTATTGCTTAGTGGAGATAGAGTAGCGCAATAAATAGCTAGGGGGTCGATCACGTGTCACTTATCCCTTGTCCCGGGCATGCGAAGTGAGGCGAGCTTCAAGCGGAGCGAGCATTCAGGAGGCGAGGATTCAGGAGACAAGTGTGTAGGAGGCAAGCCAAGTGGTAGTAATGAGAGCATCACACTATGGACTCTTTTGTCTAGCTCTCAGGGCGTCCCAGGTATTCAGAGACAATGAAAAAGATCGCCTTTACGTCTATGTTTGCGAATTAAAATTTCCCGTCTGACTTTCACTGAAATTCCCCAAGTTTAACTTGCCGATTGGGAGCAAATTTAGGTTTACCACCCACCAGAGCTTATCACTTAGTTGCCGCAGACACAGACGTTCATTGAAGTTGTCAATTATTTTGGTTTGCTAATAGTCTCACATACATGCCATAAGCTAGGCAAAGCAAAGCGCCATGAACTCCTCGTCATCCATGTCATCCGTGTCATGAGTATTATCGCCCGCCCATGCATCCATGCCAGTAACACGTTTCGCCGTTTTGATGAATGCTAGACTGACTCCAAAGTCTATGCTGCTTTATGCCATTTTGGACGAGAAAGAAAAAAATGAAAGGAAAAGAAATCCATGCGGTCATCAATCAAGAAGCTTTATTGTGAAGGAAGGAGGAGTTGCGAACAGAAGCGAAGTTCGTAACAACCGGGGTTGCTGGGATCGAAGGAGTGATTTGCTTGGGCGTTGAGGACGTCGACAACTGCGTTTTTGTTAGCTTGTTTTGCAGGTGCCAGGGTAAAGTTACTTACACTTGAGTTGAAGTTGCTCGAAATACTCTTGAGCTGGAGCAGCCTCACTTGCCAAAAGACCATCCTTCTGAGTAAAGGTCTTTGGTGGGACGCTACGCATCTTCAAGAGCATGTGCAACATGTTAGTCAGCTTGTCTCCCTGGGACGCATAGAACTCCGGTGTCTTGTCTAGTGGCCAGCGAGGTTGGAAAGACTCTTGCTCCCAAGATTTATAGAGCCACGTAGACTTCTCCACGCAGTTCAGCATGACGATAGCCGTGAGGAAGGTCTCAAAAGCATTGTCTGAAGTACGTTGCAGAAGACGGCGTTCGAGGTCGTTCAGAACTGACTTGCAGATGGTAGCGGCCTTCTTCTCAGCAGCGGCATTCAATTGAAGGCAGATAACGTTGAAGGTGATTCCATTGGCAACCTGGTCAATCAAAGGGCCTCTGCCAGCCTCCGCCTCTTCATCTGTTCGCTCGGATATTGTCCAGGACATCTCGTGATCAACAAGAATGTGTACAATGGACCAGAGCTCCAAAGCACGAGATAACAACGCGTCTTCCTTTTGCATGGCCAAGGCATGAGCAGTTGCAAGGGTCACACGCATGAAGTGAGATTGCTCATTAGCGTAGAAAACGGGGGAGATTCTCTTCATGTATGCCTCGAGTTTGGATGGGAGGTCGTCATTGTTCTCATCGAGAATTCGGATGATACTTGGGTTGAACGCGGCACCGAGGTCTGGATCAACGTTTCTTTCGGTCTGCATTTGTTGTCCATACAGAGCATTGAACGTCGCGAATATCCCCTCAGCTGGGTACTGAGATGCCTCAATGCTGTTTGCCGATTGTCTGAAAGAAACTAGGTTCTTGACTCGGTTGGTCTCGTGGTATGCAAGAGAAACGTGAAGATTCGATGAGTACATCTCAAGTTCTTCGGAAAGCTTCGTACGGACGCAAGGAGCCTTCCACAGACGCGCACTTTCTACACTCGCACAAGTAACGCAAGGACTCTCTCCGGAGCAAGGCTTCTTGAGCATTCTGCAACGAATGCAAGCACCCTTCTTCCTTACTTCTTGGACTTCCTTGCGACGAGCTGCTGTGAACCGACCGCGAACTTTGTGCTTTTGAGGACGTTCACCATTCGTGTACTCGGCACTAAACTCGTGTTGCGCTACAGCAGCCGGGTTCATAGCAATCTGAGTATATGTAGTGCGAGGCAGTTCGTTGTTCTCAACACCCTTGTCGACTGTTTCTGCTTCGTGGTATGGGTTGCCCATGTCAAGAATTGACCACAAGTTGTGTTGATTTACTGGGCTATCTTGAAACGGATTCTCCGAATAGGCACCAGTGGCTTCTGTCATTGTTTGCTCAACGGGGTTACCAGGTAGTCCTTCTGGTGCACTGGTGCCCTCGTTCAACAGTTGTGGGTCTACCATAGCATTCACGAAGCGGGCAGCAGCAGCCATACTACTTGCAGCCATTGCCAGATTTGGATTTGGCGAGGAGGAGCGGGAGTCGACCATCTGAGGGTGGAAGCTCATGGGGGGCAACGAGTGGTTACTCTCTCGGCGGTTAAGCTTCTCGTTAACTGCTAACACAATTAGCTAAAGAATAATAACCCAGTGGACGAACTAACACTTTCTGCCTTGTACGCGTTGTTCATAGCTGACAGGCGGATTGTCTAAGGTGTATTGCTCTTGTAATTCCAGTCTGTCTGCTCGCGGAGGCTCGGACGATCTGCCACCACTACCAGCAGGACCATCGTGCTTCTCACTCAAACCAATCTGCCTAGATGCTTCTGCCAGAGTTTCGAGGGGTGTCCAATTGCGCGGGGCGATAGGAAGGTCAACGGTCGGGCCGCGCAAGTGTAATTGTCCATTTCGCAATTCTACACCATCAGGCAGTTGCTGTTGGTTGTTGCAGGCCTGAACAGCTTTTTGACGCTCAGCAGGAGAGAGTGCAGTACACTTGCCCAAGTGGGTGGTCATCCGATCACTCCGTCCTTTGGGGAAATGTTCACCACATGACTTGCATGTGTGCTCGTATCTGTTGCTTGAATCGTTCAGCTTCTGACCTCTGTCGAAGTACTGAAGAATGACGACTAAAGCGAAGCAGAGTTAGCCATACTCTCAACATCATTCTGAGTAGATCAATCTTGTTTTATGCGCGCATTTCGCGCGCCGTAGTAGGATTCTCATGAACCGAAGATAATCGCAAGGGAAGCAAAGGTCGCGCACTTACAGTTAGGTTTGCGACCCATCTTGAACCTTGGAAGCTTTGTTATCGTATCAATTGTTTATCGTGTCGAGGATGGGAAGTCGGTGTGAATGGGCAGTTCAAAAAAATGGCGCCGTCGGAACGGATTTACAAGATTCCATAAAGGCTATCGAGCTACGTAGTTAATCACGGAGGTTGTAAACTCCGACCCCCTCACCGCCTTAGACAGAATTCCAGAGACGACCTCGGACTACGTACAATTAAGGCCAAGTCAGCGAATATCAGTTCCTGGATCACTACTCGAGTACTTGGTGAAGGAGGTCGACTAATCCTCTGGATTCGTTACGCCTCGCCTCCTCACTTTTCACTTGTAATTTTACTTGGTATCTCGATATATCGTACTCCTAAGTAGGAGTTTGCCCTAATATTTGGGTCGTATTATGCAACCTGAACGTACTCGGAACTTCGAAGCCAGTCAGAAATTCGCTTTGATGAAAACCTCTTTTCTTGTTCATTTAGTCTAGTGACATGAGCTCTTTGAATCGAGAAGACACCAATGAATCTTGTGCCATACAGGCAACGCTGGGCTCGGGACTAGTCTCTATCACTCATACTGCATTGCACCACAAGCTAGACACTGAGGCTTCAGAGCTCGTTGGTGGTGATGCCGCCTGCAGATCCCCCCTTTACACCTCGCTTACCCGACGGTTGTGCTTTTCTGTTTCTCCAACTTGATAACCAACCGATTCGTCATTGGAAACGCTCAACGAGCCAGGTCAAGCAGTTTTTGCATCAGTCACGCAGGGTCTGAAGTTGGGCTCATGTGTAGCAGTTGGTCTAGCCAAGTGCCAATTTCTCTAACTATCGCATATCATGTGACTACTGTCTCTGTCATATTTGATCGAGGCTAATTTTCCGTGTTTCGAGGTCCTACAGTGCTTTGTTGAAGCACGTTGGACAATTTGATCGAATGACTGTGTTGTGGTCCAGCAATAGACGTGGTGCATGAGCATGTACAGAGGATTCCACTGCAGAGAGGCTCAGCATATCTGATAGTCTTACCGGGCTTGGGGCGTTCACACTAGACGTTGCTTTAGTGTTCTCACAATTTTATATTTAAGCAATTAGTCTAAGCGGTTTAAGTTGACCACTAGCCTGTTTTGGCACATAGAGGAATATAGCGCAGACAATATAAAATGGCATCGAGATTCACCAAGCGCATGATTTTCCTTTTCCTCAACGCATACTTCCACATAATTCCCATTCCGCTTCGCCATAAGATCAACCACACCATCTGAGAGCGTTTTCATTTTGCCAATTCTCCGCTCGCGATATCCTAACCAGACCTCTTGCAACTTACGTGCAGACACAATGCGATCAGAGTCGTCTCCACCCGCGCGTCGTCAGATTGAAGGCTTATCTGCGCCCTCGACGGTAAAAGTCAACTATTCATGAGCTGAATTTGAAGCTGACCAATATAGTGTGCTTCAAGTGCGCAAAGTGACACGGCCCTTCCAGTGTCCGATGCCCCCGAGTCTCAAACCGGTGCTCAAGGTACGAGACAACGAAAGAAGAAGTCTGAGGGTCTCAATGCTACTCCCTTGAGCCTTGAGGCTATCAGTACCCCAGGACAAGCCCGCCAGCGTGCCCAACCCCGTGCTTTAGATCCCAACATCCAAGCCAGTCCTAAACACTGGACACGACCTCCCAAGCCTGGAAACGGCCCTCCTCCTAGACGCGCCGATAATCATGGATCAGTAGCAGTCAGAAGAGGTGCGGATTCAAGAAGAGTGAACAACGCCCAACGTGCTGTTGTTGCTGTCGCTGAAACCCTACAGCAGGTCACCCTAGAGAATAGCTACCCGTAGGGTTCTTCCTCTCTGACGAGATCCATCAAAGCTAATGTGCCACAGTGGTCCCACAGCTTTCTCCAAGTTCCTTGACCTCCCGGCCGAGCTGAGAACCCAAATTTGGGGTTGGGTTTGCTCAATGCCACGCCTCCTGGAAGTCGAGTTTGTTGACGGAGATAAACGACACTTCCACCATCGTTTAGCCCCGAGATCATGCAGTCCACCAGCCGTAATGCAAGTCAACCATGAAGCTCGCGAAGAAGCCAAGAAATATTACCAGAGCACCGTCTTTACTACGAAGAGGATAAAGGACGAAGCCTTAGGATGCTATCCTACGAGAAAGACCTTCGAGACATGGTACAATCCTCTTGCCGATGTCCTCGTTTTCAACTCGCATTCATGCATGAACACTCTCATACGCTTCTTCCAGACGATGCGCCTCAGGAGTGTGAGCATCAGTCGTGTTGCTATCCTCGCCAGCGGTAAGGTCATCAATTGCCATGACCCGAATACTATCCATGCTGACGACCCATACGAAGATGATCTGGGATATGACATTCGTGGTGGCTGCACCGTCATGCAAGCTCTGCATGGCATTCATAGGTCTGTAGCGCGGACCGACAGAGTATCTGGTGTTAAGGGCCTGAAGGAGGTCTTCTTCATCATACCTACCTACTTGATGGTGAATGAGCCAGGCAGTCTCGATGCAAGCATCTGGTTCCGCCCTGCATGCAGCGATGGTATGGCCCCAGGGCAAATAGTCTGCATGAAGGATCTCGAGCGAGACATCAAGTTCGTCCGTCATGGAATGCCTCTTCGCCTCTGCGGCCCTCTCGATAATTGGACTAGAGCCAAACGATCTGTTCGCAAGGACCCCAAGGACGAGAAAGAGTCTGATGGGAGTCATACTGCACATGAGCAAGCTGGTATTAAACCCGCCGAAGGGGAAGAGTCTACTGTTGGCAATCACTTAGTCCAAAATCCGGAAGTCCAATATCACAACGCGGACCCTAATCAGAATCAACCACCAACCTTCCACTTCGTCTCCTTGTCACCCGCTGCCAAGCCGGGACTGGCTTTTGGTGCCATCTCGGTCCGCAACGCTGATATGCCAAAGCTCAACTGTTACGACTGGGCCTTCATGAGAAAGATCGAGGAGCTAGCCAAAGTACACGTCAAGGTTCCAGAGGAAGACTACAAGACCCAGGTGATGCGAGAGATTGGTTTCTATGGTAAGCCAGAAGGGGTGGCTAAGGCTCAGCAGATGGTAGTGGATAAATTAGTAAGACTAGGAAGATTCTTCATTGACTACGGACTCTGCTAACCATGTTCAGGCGTACATGGGAGAGAAGACCTTTACTCAAAGATATAGTCAGCGTGTCAAAGGCTATAAAACCGAGGGCAAGGTTGCGTATTTCGGGGCTGGTGGCTCACTGGCTACAGCTGCTGAGAAGTATTAGGCCTCGAGATTATCCATCTGGGTGTATTTCATACTCTTCTAGATTTTGATGTCAGGCAGGGATAGGTTGGCTTGGACATACGCGCGTACATGATTTGATTTGCATGAGACTTTCTGGTACTTTTGGCTTCTAGAAGAGGTTACTTTTCGTTTTCTGGAGAAAGGGGTACCAGTAGTCTGCACTTGCACACAACATAAAACCACAAAAAAATGTCAGAATATTGTAAATCTCTGTGCCACGTCAACCCTGATTCTACCGTTCTTGCTTTTGACAAATACAACCACGTGAAGAAAGCAAAGACCCAGTTCATAAACATTACACATGAAATCATTCAAGCTGTTTATCCGAATATCAGCCCCAGGTTGTGCCATCATCGAGACCACACAATTCAGGAACTCGCTCGAAGTCACTATCATTTTCGCACTTTAATAGGTTCTCGATATTTTCTTTGAACGCTTCCAAATGAGATCCATCTTCGTCTTGGCTCTGGACGGCTCTGAAGCAGTGGCCTAAAGCACTTCCAACCTCGTCTCCCAGACCCTTAAAATGAGCGATGGGGTAGTTTGAGTATTTTCCTTTCCACAGGATGTTAGAAGTATATGGAACACTTCCATCTTCAAGACAACTTGATATAGCCATGAACACATTTGCGTATGCTTCTCGTAGGTCAGCATCTCTTCGGAAGAGCTTCTGAATATCTGGGTCGACGGGGGAGAAGTTGTGGGATTGCCACTCCATCCAACGTTTCCCGTGATTTTCCATTACCAGGGTATCATTGATCATAGAGCTTCGCACCTTGAGTGCGAGTTTCATGCGTGGCGAAATGAGCCCATCGAGACATTCGCCACAGGTGCTGCATATCAAGTAAGTGCGGGAGACGTAGTCATTGACAAGAAAATAAAGATGGTTAGCGGCGCCCAAACAAAGCTAGGAACTGGCAGTTAAGCCTTATAGAGTGGTTACATCAAGTAGAACTTGTAAAAAGAGTCTGAAGTAGAGCACTTACCAGCCATGCAAGTCTTTCTGGACCTGCTTCAAAATTCTCAAACACTCGAGAGCAGCACGCTCGCTGGCCTCGAGATTATGATCACCGGGCTTCCCCATTGTTTCTCTGAACTTTCTGATCTGTAGAACTTCTTGTTCGAGCTGTTGGATCG
This sequence comes from Mollisia scopiformis, assembly GCF_001500285.1. Lineage (NCBI taxonomy): Eukaryota > Fungi > Ascomycota > Leotiomycetes > Helotiales > Mollisiaceae > Mollisia > Mollisia scopiformis. The sequence continues at coordinate 367,945 of NW_017263606.1, forward strand.
GAGTCTCACCTCTTACTCTTTCGGCCGACATGAGCTGAGCCTACGTTATAAAATCAAGGACTTTCTCAATGATAAACCCCAGGCTGAGGGGCTTTCGGGCCAGTGATGCGGTGTATACAACGCTATGTCCAAGGTCATCATCCTGCAGGAACAAGAATAATAGTTGTATTGACTCAAAGAATGTCAGACACTGAGAATCGGGCATTTCTTCAAGGGCGTAATGGATTGGGTACGTCTTCATCCGAGTGGTTGGCTCTGGGCGAAAGAGCCGTCCTCGTCCTCCTGGTATATAGACGCTTCTATGCAGTCATATTTTGTCAACTTGACGAACGGAAAGAATAGGGATAGAGGCACAGCCACGATTACATCTACTAGCTTGCCTGCTCACTCTGGGCAATGAGAGCAACATCATGAACACTCCCGATCAAAGAACAACGGAAAGAACAGGGACAGAGCAAGAGCCACAAACACATCTACTGGCTTGCTTACTCCACCAACCACCGATATCCGAACTCCAAGGAATGAGAGCAACATCATGAACACTCCCGAAGAAGTGGTGCGCAGACTAATATTTCAATTTGCTATCCTTATAAATCATTAAACTTTTGAAGAAAAAAACAAGCCTAATGATCGAAAATACCTCGACTTTGGAAGTATGCTTTGGCTTCACTAGTAACCCTGTTTGGATCCCAAGGGAAAGGGTCATCCTCGTCAAAGTCATCATCATCACCATCATCGTCAGATTCCTCGTCGCTAAGAGCGCTCAGAGGTTCGTGGTCGCCAAGATCCTTAAGGGTGAGATTGATTTCTCGAAGACTTGTGGGCGGAGTCACTGGAGTCTCTTCGATCGATGGTAGGGCGCCCAAAGCCTTTTGGTCATCGTCGACGTCAAGCTGTACACCTTCTCGAGGATCAAAGTCATCCTCAGCAGCAAGCTGATGCACGACGTGCAAGGCATCGAAGGCAGTCGCAAACCACTCAGAATTGGCAATTCGACGAAATCCAAGGGCACGCCAGAAGTCAATAGCTTTCTTGCGGTCTCCTGCAATAGAAGCTATAACTTGCTTGGGTGACATTCCATCCTGTTCCTCTTCAGCCGCTCTGGGGTTCAGTTGACCGGGCTTGGCAAACATGAATTGTACGTCTTCTTTCCAGTTCTGACCCTTCTTCATAAACGCTTCCATTAAGTCTCTTCCGATTCCTTTTCCTCACCATGCTTTCTCGACATGGATAGTCTGCAACAATAGGAGGCCGCCTGTATTCATCTCATTTCCCCATATCCCAGATCCTTCGCCAGCTCTAAGCTCTGACTTCAGTCGGCCTCTGGTATCGAACAGTTCGGTCGCTAGGTCTAATGTATCTTGCGAAGGTTCGTCCATAGCATCGTAGAAGTATTCCCTGATCTGGTCTCGATCGATATAGCGACCATCTGCCCTACCAATTTCCTTTCCTTTGTGCATGGCTTGTACGTGAATTAATTGTGTCCATTCTGAACACTCTTCCTCTGTGATTGATGTGCGCATCGTGTAAGGAATTATGTATTCTTCTTCCGTGACCTCCAATTCTCCACGATCTTCGGGCCCTTCGTCCTCGTTTTCATCGGCAGGGTCAATATCAATCGATGCGGCAGCGGAAGTGATTCCTTCATCATTGGATGATGTATCATCGTCAGAGCCATCTAATTGGTGTTAGTATGCTGCAGTTGTTTAAGATGCATTCAACTGACGAGGTGGATTTCCGGCATGTGCAATTCTAGTCCTCTTCTCAGCGCTGGACTCTACCATCTCAAACTTGTCCAACTTACGCTTCGACATGGTGGGCAGCCTATGCAGTTATTTGTATAAATCAACAGAGAACCAAATCGGGAAGCGCATGTAGCTTTTGTTGTTGTTGCCATGAAGGAGCTCCAAAGGTTACTACTGCAAACCGCCAACGTGGGGTTCTGCGGCCGATCTGCAGGTCCCATAAGGCTAAACTCTCACCATCTTCATCTTGTCCTTGCATCTCTTCCAACAACGGAGGATAAAAATGGAATACAGCACTCTGTAGTTCTAGACATCTTTTGGGTTGTCTTTTTGCCGTACACTCCAAATGCGTCCAGTAGCTGCGACTTAGTAATTCTCAATCATCTTGTCTGCCAAGCACATCGCAGCTCTCATTGATGCAAGGTTACTCCTCTCTCTTAGTGACCAAGAAGATCATTCCTTGTTTGTCTCCCTCATTATTACTATAGCTTAAGAGAATCATTGGTAGCGTCTGCATTCTCTGGAAACGGAACGATCTTGTTCGCATTTACCTTTATTGGAATGCCCCCAGCTCAGCCCTGTATTGGGAAAGCTTCCAGATCACTGAGAACTGGAAGCTTACAACAAGGCAGAGATTCAATCCATTTCTGGCGGCCGCTTCCTGTTCATCCCTTGCCAACACAAAGTCCTTACTGCTTTCAGTATCACTCGGCCGCCAAACAGTCCCGAGTGAACGATCCCGAATGAACGACGTGGCGCTGAGGATCCAGTAAGAGTTCAGTAATCGTCGTCAGAGTTGACTAGATTCGTGTACCCATAAGACTTGATGATACTGGAAAGGGTCTTTTGCGGGCGGGTGATGAGCGTGACCGTATACGATGCTCACGGTCCACGTCTGATTGGCCATTACTCAGATCTCACAGCTGAGAGCCAGTATTTGTCAACTCTATCCGTCGTATTATCTCGTTCATTCCTTGATTCGGCCGAATATTCTCATCCTTCAAGCCTCAATCCAAATAATCGCCAGTTTGTCAACATCTCAAGCAAGGGGAAAGACAGCAGGCTTTCAATGTTCCGCAAAAGCTTTCGATTTGTTTAAAGCCGGGCATAAGCTCTCCGAAGATGGCTCAAGTGTCTTATCTCTTCTCTCGATCTTTTGGTGTACTTGCTGCTCTTACATCATGCTTGCACTTTTCAATGGCGCCCAAGTTTTCCTCTCATCTTCAGCATTGCTCACATTATCCTCTTTCGTTTCTGCTGCACAAACATCGTTCCAAATCAACGGGCACAAGTACAGTGTTGACAATATAATTACAAGAGATATTAGCATCATTGGAGGTGGATCTTCTGGGACATACTCGGCAATACAACTTCGAGACGCTGGTAAGAGCGTGGCTGTGATCGAACAGACCGGACGTCTTGGTGGGCACACACAAACCTACATCGACCCGACTACAGGCACTCCCATTGACTATGGTGTTGATTTCTTCCACCATCTCGAGGTTGTTACAAATTACTTCGCACGTCTTAATGTATCATTGACTACATCGTCGACCGGCGCATCAGGTATCATACAAGAGTACAATCAACTCTTCCAATCGTCGTTATGGCACTGACCATTTTCTTCAGTTATGCGGACTTTGCAACGAGCACGCTTGTCGCAGCTCCAACCGGAAACTTGACAGCTGCTCTTGGCATATGGGCTGAACAGATCGCAAAATATCCTTACCTAGACTACGGCTTCGATCTGCCAGACCCAGTGCCAGAAGACTTCCTCCTCACATTTGTCGAATTCGCTCAGAAATATAATCTCAGTGCACTACTGCCTTTCGCTTGGACGTTCACACAAGGTGTAGGCGACTTTAGGAAAACACCGATGTTGTATTTTCTCAAAGGAATTGGACCGGAGGATCTATCTGACCTGCAGAACGGGTTTCTGACAACAGCACTGCACGATAATAGCTTGCTCTACCTCTCTGCACAAAATGTGCTCGGGTCTGATGTTTTCTACAATAGCACCATTCTCGATGTCGAACGCTCTAACAGAAATGGAGTTTCCATAATCGTCAAACAAGGCTCAAAGCTCACACTCATCAAATCGACTCAGCTGGTCGTCGCTATTCAACCCACACTCTCAAATCTCGCTCCCTTCGACCTCGCAGACAGCGAGAGCGACATCTTCGGAAAGTTCAAATACACACAATACGTCACAAGCATCCTCAACAACACTGGCATTCCATCAAATGTCTCCATAAACGGCATCGACCCCTCCCTCGAATTCTCCATCCCCGCTCCACCCGCACTTTACGGAACAGTAACAACGGGACTCCCAGGCTTACAACATGCATATTACATTGCGACAGATCCCTCTACCACCGACTCCGAAATCGAAGCTGCGATCTTGTCACAAGTGAAGAATATCCAATTCCCAGGCAAGCGATCTTCAAACCCGGATATTGTGGTTAGTAGTAATCACCAACCGTTTACGCTGCAAGTCGGTGCGGATGATATTAAAGACGGGTTTTATAAGAAGTTGTATGCGTTGCAGGGGAAGCGGAGGACGTGGTGGGTAGGAGCGACTTGGCATACACATGATAGTAGTTTGATCTGGAGGTTTGTGGAGGGGCTGTTGCCTAACGTTACGGCAGCGTTGTAGAGAGTGGAATGTAACATTTGGTGTGGGAGGAGTTTGTGTTAGTTTGGATATATTGAATGTTGAGTTGAGAATTATTCAGAAGTTACCACGTGGGAAGCGGGGCAGTCTCCTATCGTTGAAAGATTGTTAGGACTGTTGTCCGATTCATAAAGTGAATGACTGCTTTGTTCATGTCCCACATACCTGTGTGTAGTGCGTGGACTGCTATGGTTCAATTTGGATGGAGCGGAATCTGCTAGAGGGCGGCGGGATCACACCGGGAGCGGGCGGGTAAGTGTGGCTGACAGCCTTATAAGGGTTAACCGGTCGGAAAGTTTGAGCTCATTACATGACCTGAACTTCTACTTACCTAGATAGGTATGCTGTAGATGAAAAGGATTGTGCCAGCGGCCGCATGATTATTACTTCTGTACCAATCCGGCTCGCTAAAGTTCTATCTGGGATCCAAAAACAGAAAACGGTCGATGAAGACATCTTCAGGTTTCACAGGTTATAGACTGAGAAGTGATATCATGTCTAGATCCTTTGAACTAATTCTTGCAAAAAGGAAAATGGTCCTACTATTAAGACATGTAGTTGCACAACCGTGGACAAAAGCAGCAAAAAGTTATTCACATAGGAATGGGCTGGATTAGAATCAGTAAGTGAAATTCCAACGCGAAGGAGATATTATTCTTACCTCAACCGGGATTTGAACCCGGGGCCTGTCACAAGCTTCTCCAGTGAAGGAGAGGGCGATGAAACCCGAAGCGACAATCATACCACTAGACCATTGAGCCTTATGGGCTATTGGATTGAGCCAATAGCCATTGTAGCTCCAAAATTGCTTATTTTCGTACTCAATGCTCTTAACAGAATTTGTGGAGATCCAACGAACTCAGCCAATGAAAAACTTGGTGGATGACTGTAAAGAGTTTAGCGTCGGGACGGCATGATGGCCGCGGGAACTTCAAAATCCCTATGGCTTTTCTCCCTCCATTCATCGTTAGACACCAGAAGTCAAATTTTGAAGAGTTCCAGGCATCGACCATACAAGTTGTGCTAGGCAATCACACTCCTATGGATTTTGCACCAGACTTATGGAAACAATCCTACATTTCACAGAAGGCGATGCTCGAATCCGGTGATGAGCACACATTCGACATCCATTCCCATTTCTCTGTCTTTGCTTCTCACTTAATTCTGCGTATATAGTGCAAATTTACTTTGTACGAATGTTTCTTGACAAAGAGACGCTGTGTTGTCATTTTTTGAGTTGTGAAGATCCTAGCTAGTCATTCTTCGTTAGTAGGGGCTTGAAAGCTTTGCTAGAGTGAGAGAATCCAAAGATTTCTCCTTTGTCATTGGAATCATCGCAATTTCTAGCCTCATGGTTTTCAATTATCTTCTTTTTCGCTAGGGTCAGTTCTCATGATTGCAGGAAGCTACGTTTTTGTTTACTCGCAATGTTGAGGAAGCCCGACTCACAGATGTGCTGAAACCCCAGACTTCAGTGTCCACTCTCCTCAAATCTTGCTCACAAGATACGGGCGCCTTCTTGGAACTGTTCTCTTGAACTCTGTCGCATGGTGAACCAATACAATGCGTCCACATCGCAGTAAGGACTGAATTCGAAGTATACTGGTGCGGGGTATTTACCCCACATCCCCACCACCCAACTCCAATCTCCTATCCGATTGCAGATACAAGTCACAACTTTCCACCAGAGAGTTGCAATCAGTGTTTCTATCTTTGAATCCTTTATTATCTTTACTCACATGATGGCTCTTCGAGATCTGACAAACTCTTTGTCTTCCTTGGCCATAATCTGTGTTCTGACCATCACACTTGTACTTTACTATATCATTCTAGCTGTTCTATCCCCGTTGAAATCGCTACCTGGACCGTTCTTTGCAAGATTTACTCGCTTGTGGTATCTCAAGAATGTTTGGGATGGTGAATTTGACCAGATAAACATTGCTCTGCACAAGAAGCATGGTATGCACATAATTTGATTCAACCTTCCAGGAATCTATGGTGACAAGCAAATAAGGCCCAATCGTCCGTATCGCCCCAAACGAGTATTCGATAGGTGATGCAGAAGCTATCAAGATAATCTATGGTCATGGCGCCGGATTCATCAAGGTATCAAGCATTATATTCGATATTCGTCTACAAGTCCCATCTCAGCTAACACGCCTGGAATAGGCACCTTGGTACTTCGCAAGTGGGAATGCTGACCCATATACCAAAGATCTTTTCACCGATCGAAATCCCAAGACACATGCACAAAACCGCAAAAAGGTCGCTGCACTCTATTCCATGACTAATTTGACATCCATGGAGCCTCAAGTGCACGAGTGTGTAGGCGTCCTTCGAGAGAAATTCTCAGAGCTGGCAACCTCAAAAAGCCCTCAAAGTTTCGATCTTCAGCACTGGTTTCAATGTTTTGCATTCGATACAATCGGGCTCATAACAGTAAGTCAAAGTGCTCAATGATTCGCTTGTCAAATTGATCAATACCAGCTCAACAAACGCTTCGGCTTCCTGGACAACGGCAAGGACAAGTGGGGCCTTCTCGCAGCGCTCCATGCCTACCTAGAATATGTCTCCCACGTGGGGGTCTTCTCAGAACTGCATCCCATTCTCTATCGTATCGTCCAGAAATTCTCAACAAGCTCAGGGTCGTCAAGACTTCGCGAATTCACTAATGAACAGATTATGCAACGATTAGCTCAACTCGATGTTGAGAAACAAGATTCGGGCGACTTCTTGACTAAGCTCTTGAGCATGCACAAGCAGAACCCTGTAGAATTCTCTATGTCTGCAGTATTCGGGACATGTTTAACGAACATTGGTGCCGGGTCCGACACGACGTCTGTCAGTCTGGCAGGGATCTTTTATCATTTGATCAAAGTACCCCAAGCTATGTCAAAGGTTAGGAACATTTATTCAGAATGAAACACCCGAGCTGATTCTGACAACTATAGCTTACGGAGGAAATCGATCAAGCCTATCTTACGGGCAAATTCTCATCGCCACCAACATTTGCCGAGACTCAAGAGCTGCCATACTTACAAGCATGTATCAAGGAAGGTCTTCGCATGCATCCAGCGACGGGTTTGCCTTTAGCCCGAGTTGTCCCCGAGCAAGGAGCGACAATTGCTGGACAATTCTTTCCTGGAGGCGTGAGTCCTTCCCTTTCCTCATACCGGAATGGCATACTCATCTTCATTTCGATAGACGATTGTCGGTGTCAACTCATGGGTAGCACATAGCAACACAACCGTCTTTGGCAACGATGCAGGAATCTTCCGACCAGAGCGGTGGCTTGAGAGTCCTGGACGTAGCTCTTATATGGGGAGATATTTCATGAGTGTAAGACCACTCGAAATCTTTCCTCTCCCCAAAATAATATATCCTTGTGACTGGCGCTAAGATGTGATCATAGTTTGGGTCAGGATCTCGGACTTGCATTGGGAAGAATATCAGCTTGATGGAGATCTCGCTCGCCATTCCGGATTTGATCAAAAACTTTACTTTCGCGATGGCGAACCCAGATCAACCTCTGAAAACGGAGAATCGGTGGTTTGTTAAGCAGAAGAATCTTCACTGTAGGATTTGGTTGAGAGAAGACAAGAAGGAACATTGATGATCTTGGCAACGGCTGAGATATGTGGAGAGTGTCTTGGTGCTTACAGTTGCGCGCTATTCTGAATAGATTTTAAAGAACGTTTTATCTCCCATTCAACTTTATCGAAACCTATTTGTGAGTATGTAACAGTATTCGAATGCTTGCTCACCAGTATAAATGGCCTGGTTGGAAATTAAGACGAATGAATTGTTGTGACAGTAGCGCAATTGCCGTATTAGCCAAGAAGCCTGGTCTTCGCTATCATTTTAGTCTAACTATTGAAAACTTTATGATACAAAATGTTGGAGGATTTGGGCTGTTGATTATACCAAGAACAACAATCTATTGCGTCGAAATAAATTACGAAACCAAAGTATTTGAATAGACACCATGCTTGGAGAATGGTTACTTAGTAAAGTTCTACTGTTTTTAATGTTGTCTTTGGAAGCTTTACCCCACCGTGAGTGGTCCACGCTAAACTGCTAGCGGAGATGAATGTTCTTATGTAACGCCGTCTCGATGCGAGGAACTGCGTATCCCGCATAGCATTCCAAAACTTCATCGGCGTGTTCGTAGTCTCAATTTGTTCAAACTTACATTCGATGTCATGCCATTTGCTGAACCACGAATGGATCTTTTCTAAGCGAGCCTTCCAATCGCATGATCTCCCGTCCGAAGGAAAAGGCACGCTCCCAAAATGCAGATCCGCGCTTCAAGTCCAAGTGGCGTAGTATGAAACTGATTGCTGACGAGACTAGTGCGTAATGTAAGCTTAATTTAGCCGGACGTTGGACCTCATCTTTCCATCATCTATCATTCCAGTTGTTTGCTTCACCTGGTTACACAGTCCATTGCTTTTATACTCGCTCTCATATCTACCCTGCGACTCGCGTTGGTGATGATCCCAATCCTTGCATGACCGTCTATCCTTACCCGCGAAGATGATTTCATTATTTCAGGCCCTCCCGTCTCTCTCCGCGTCAACTGTTTCAACTGTCGTCATCCTCCTTCTTGTCAGTTCATACACAATTTGGGCATCAAGGGGCTTCCGCTTCAGTTCTAAAAGCCCTAAACGATTGAGAGAAGGGTACCCGATTTTTGGAGCTCTCCGTTTCTTCACTGCGAGATGGGACTTTTTCCAACAGGCTCGAGCACAGACTCCAACAGGAAACTTTACCTTTTTTGTAGGCAAGCACCCCGTGATTGGATTAACGGGTGAAAAGCCACGACAAGCATTCTTCCAGAGTCGGGATTTGGATTTTACTGAAGGGTTTGTACTCACTCTGTGGCGCAGTAGATTTTGGCTGACAGTGTTCAGATATGCTGTGCTTTTTGGACAATCGCCGGCTGATGCCAAGAAAGCAGACGATGTTCATGTGCCTGATGAAGATTCAAACTTTACGGGACCGGGAGGATTCTTCAACAAGCGCATGACCCACATGATCTCAAGCGCTAGTTTTGGAAGAAGTAAGATATCGATGTTTTCGTCAAGTCTTTTGTACTAACGTATGTAGATCTTCCAAAGTTACTCAAAGATGTCCGAGGTCGTCTTGATGACCTCAAGAATGATCCTACTGGGTTGACCGACCCATTTAAAAGTATCTACATGACCATTTACCAACTCACCATGAGAATGGTAGGTTGTGATGACATCGCCGATGATCCAGAACTGCTCATGAAGACACTTCAATATTACGAGAAGATTGATGGAAGTGCAACCCCAATTGCAGTCATGTATCCATGGTTTCCCTCACCAGCAGTGGTCAAGCGCACATACGCAGCCGGTCAGCTCTACATGATCGTGAACAAGATCGTCGAAGACAGGGCAAAGACTGGAAAGAAGAGGGATGACCCACTTCAGTACCTGATTGAACAAGGAGATAGCATGTATCGGATCATCGAGTTCATCATCGGTGCTCTCTTTGCTGGTCTTCTCAACAGCGGTATCAACACAGCATGGGTCCTGACTTACCTTGCTAATGATGCTCACTGGCGGTCCGAAGTCCGGAAAGAAGTCGAAAGCGTAGCTGCAAAATACAGCACGAACAGAGATGCTCCGCTCATCGACCAATTAGCCGAAGTTCCATTTCCAGCCTGGGAATCGGAATTCCCACTGATAGATTTCTGTCTTAAAGACAGTATCAGAATACAAGCTCTAGGAACTGCGTTCAGGAAAAACGTCACGAATAAGAGTATTCCGATTGGAACTGGTGATGAAGTTATTGATCCGGGTGCGATTGTCACATATCATTTGGGTGATGTGCATCTTGATCCGGAGATCTATCCAAATCCCAAGCAATGGGATCCGTCGAGATATCTCCCTGAGAAAGCGGAGGATAAGAAGAAGCCTTTTGGGTACCTGGGTTGGGGAGTGGGGAGGCATCCTTGTCGTAAGTCTTCTCCTTTTTTCATCAAAATCTGACTTCTAATTTGAGTCTTGCAGTGGGTATGAGAGTAAGCGTCCATTCTTCGTTCCCTTGACATTCAAAATTTACTGACAGTGCCCCAGTTTGCCAAGCTAGAAAACAACGTAATCATCGCGATGTTCACAGCAATGTTCGACTACGAGCTCGCAGACAAAGCTGGGAAGCCTGTCCAAGGGACACCGGAGGTAGATTTCAATGGCAAATCAGCGATGAAGCCACGCGTTCGCCCTTATGTCAAATACACAAGTCGAGATTGAGAAAAAATAGGTGGATTCTTGTTGGCGTTGGGGTACGTAGATTTAGTGTTTGGCTTACAACGACCGGACTTGTCGGAAGACTACTCTTTGGTAAAGGTCTGGTGGATTTATGTTTTGATAATGTACTTCTTAAGGGCCGCTTCCTAATTCAGCTCTTTGCATGTATTCGCAGCTTCTTATTGGAGATGGCTCTGCGTTCACGTGGGCGGCTGTTTAAGGTAGCTGCAGACGGTCTCTAGCCTTTCCTAACTTCACAACACTCAATCTACTCTTGAACTCCATTTCCTCTCATACTATCCTGCTTGATTGTCAGTGATATACTTGCTTGCGCTTGCACTGATAGTTCTGGCTGATTTGGATCGCATCTTCGTGTTATATTTGTTTCGCATCGTCATCTTCTTTGAATACGGCAATCTGTCTGACTTTGTCGTCTCAATCATGCGCTTCCTTCATTCCAAAACTCTAGAGTTCCACGAGTTTCCCAATCACAAGGAGATCGAGTATGCGATACTCTCGCACACATGGGGCGACGAAGAAATCCTGTTTCAAGACATCAGCGGCTTCACTATTCCCACGACTCCTCCCACGATAAAGCAAAAATCGGGATACAAGAAAATCGAAGCTTGCTGTGCCCAAGCTGATAGTGACGGATTCGAGTACGTTTGGATAGATACTTGCTGTATTGACAAACGCAGTAGCGCAGAGCTGTCTGAAGCTATCAACTCGATGTATCAATGGTATCGAGACTGCATTGTTTGTTATGCTTACCTGACCGACGTAACTAATGACCTTGAGGCTGAGGCTCAGAGGGATAAATTCAAGGCAAGTCGGTGGTTTACTCGAGGTTGGACACTGCAAGAACTTATCGCGCCTCATGTTCTTGAGTTCTACGGCAATCAGTGGTACACCCAAGGGCAGAAAGCCAGCTTAGGAACGAAGTTAAGTCTCCGGAATGAGATATCAGACATTACGGACATTCCATTGCCTGTGCTCAAAAACGCTCAGGATTTGAACCGCAGAAGTATTGCCCAGAAGATGTCTTGGGCTGCGAGCAGGATTACGACGAGGATAGAGGATAGGGCATATTGCTTGATGGGTTTATTCGACGTCCATATGCCCCTATTGTATGGCGAGGGAGATCGATCATTCGTTCGACTCCAAGAAGAAATCATGAATATTTCGGACGACGAGACTATATTTGCTTGGATGCCAAATGAGGAAGACGGTTACATCCAAGGACTAATAGCCAACTCCCCAGCTTACTTCAAAAATTCTGGTAACATGCTTACAGATCGTAAAGAAGGCAGTCAGCGCACTACACCCATTACGGTTACCAGCTTCGGTTTGGGGTTGGAATTATTTCTCCCGGAAACTTTACGGATACTGGATGCAGTTGGCCCCGAGCACGAGTTTCGTGCAGATCACTTCGAACCAATAATATATGTTGCTGTTCTCAACTGTCGAACATACTCCTCAAGGAGCCTGATTGGCCTATTCTTGATTTGCACGCACGCGATGAATGGCCTAGATATGCGGGCAAATTCCTTCGTTAGGCTCAATTGGACAAACATCCCAGGAAGTCCGCGTGGATTAGCGCTGATTAATTCAGATACCTATCGCCGCCAAGAGATGGATCGTACCTCTATATTTGCCAAGTTAGTCACCAAGTCAGAATCTAGCAGCAAGTCAATCGATTTTTGGAGAACTGGTGAGAACAAGAAGGTGTGGATCAGGGCATGTCCCAAAGGCTTCTTTGTCGCGGATATCTGGGAACGGGATGCTTGGTGTTCTGTGTTGCTGTTCGAAGATGACGCTGGTTCTGATGCATTTGTGGCTACGGCTACGTTCGACGAGTTCTCTACTAGAGGTGGAAAATTCTCTCTTCGGCGTTGGACTCCGGGCAATGCTCTCGAGACACATTACAAAACTCGCCACTCTTTTGGTAAACTAGAGGAAGATCATGCTACTCTTCATTTGGACTCCGGAAGGATTATTTGTGCCTCTTACCGGGTACAGAAAATGGATGGGGTACTTGGTTATGGATTGTATATATATCTTGGCGAGGCAGCGGATACCTCTGGACGTGCTTATTATTAGGCACGTATCTAAATCCTCTCATTTTCTAATGTCTATGTCATAGCAGCAATAGCATCAAGTCGGACATGTAAAAGGATGATAAAGCACGAACTCAAATAGATAAGAGGTACGCTTTTCATTCTAAGCCAACCAAACCAATCCCCAGCTAAACATACAATCTCCAAACCAAAACTTCATCTCCATCCTCCCATATACCACATTCCTAGTGTCAATCCTTTCCTGAGGTCCAAAATTTACAACTTCCCCTTTTCCTCCCCAAGCAGCTCCACCGCTGCACTCGCGATAGCCAACTTCCCCGTCTCCTTCACCTTCGTCTGGAAAATAACCTTATTCCCCTCCTTCCAACACTCCGTAACCAGCGTCTGACCCGGCAACACCGTCCCCGCAAACCTCACCTTGATATTATTAAACTTCCCAAACTTGCCATAAATAGCCTTACCCGCGACTCCGAAAAAGCACAGTCCATGCAAAATCGGGACTTTGAACCCGCCCATCTTTGCAAATGCCGGGTCAACGTGCAACGGGTTGTAGTCGCCCGATAATCGGTACAGGACAGCTTGTTCCTCGGTTGTTTTATCTTCCGATACCCAGTCCGCTGGTCTAGACGGAGGTTTATTCGCAGCGGTAGAGGCACCTCTATCTAGCGGTTTCGAGACGCCGCCAAAGCCGCCGGAGCCACGGATGAAGACCGTGCTCTCGTTGTAGAAGAGCGGCTTACCCGTTTCTTTGTTGATGGTAGTGATCCCCGATTTCACGATGGCGGCGTTGCCTTTATCGACTACTTCGAGGAGCTTGGCGTGCGAGACGAGGGTCCCCGAGGTGGGGATCGGGTAGGAGAGGATTTCGAGGTATTGTTCGCCGTGGAGGAGCATCATGGGGGAGAAGTTGGGGACGATGTCGTTGAGTTGGTAGGGGGTTTCGGCGGAGAAGAAGGGGATGACGCCGTAGGTTGGGAGGACTTGGAAGTTTTCGTCTCCCTCGCTGAGATAGGCATGTTAGTTGCTGTTCTCATATCAAAGACTCGGTTAAGAAGGGGAATCATGTGATAAGGGGAAAGAGAAAGGGGGTCGCACAAGACTAGTGGCAGCTCGGTCTTCTTAGCCCCAACGCCGAGGTTGTAGAGAATAGCGTCTTTTTCCTCGTACTTGAATTCCGTACCGTTGCTCTCCGCTTTCTTGGCTTTTTCGATGTTGGCTAGGATCTCGGCATTTTCACCTGATGGCTCACTCTTCTACACACAACAATTCGTTAACATGAATTTATTCCTAAGTACAACTACAGATTATATTTCGTCCAATGCATTTTTTATCGATCCAATGACAGGAAAGGTGGAGAAGCAGACTCATACCTTACTCGCACCCTTGCCCTTTCTGTTCTCAAAGTTCGCCATAATGCTCTTCAGCCCATCATTTCCATTCTCGGGATGATCTGCTCGTCCATCATTGAAGTTGTTAATCTTCTCCCATTGCTTGAGAACAGCCTCGGGAGTAAGCTTCTCGTCGATGGGAAATCCATGACCGCCAGATCGTTGCCAACGTGTTCGTCCAACCCAGCCGCTGCCGACTTCGAATAGCATGCCGGTGGCAGGCTCGGGAACCTTGTCAGAGCATAGAGCTACGACAAGAGGTGCTATGTAGTCTGGCTTGAAGGCTTGGACCATTTCTTCCGGGAGTATGGTTCGGGTCATGGCTGTGCCGGCGTTGGGAGCGATGGTGTTGACGTAGATGTTGTATTTTGCGCCTTCACGAGCAAGAGCGCGGGAGAAACCAAGAATACCACATTTCTACTGCTGTTAGTCATGTATATGAAACCCAATTAGTGATACTTACTGCTGCAGCATAGTTTGCTTGACCAAAATTGCCATAAATACCAGAGGTTGAGGTAGTGTTTACAATTCGTCCGTACTTTTGCTTCAACATGTATGGCCATGCTGCTTTTGAGATCTTGTATGTGCCTCGGAGATGAACAGCAATGACTTGATCCCACTGCTTGTCTTCCATGTTGGTAAATGCCTTGTCTCGGAGGATACCAGCGTTGTTAATGATGATATCAATGCGTCCGTAAGCGTCAATTGCAGCCTTTACAACTGCATCTCCGTCTTCAGCAGAAGCCTTGACACCAACTGCCTTGCCACCATTCTTCTGGATCTCTTGGACAACGTCGTCTGGGTTCATTAAGTCGTTGACAACGACGGAAGCACCGTATTTGGCGAATGCTAAGCAGTAAGCGCGGCCAATACTATAAGATGTCAGTATCTATCTCCATTTCCCTCAAGATTGATATAACTCACCCAGCACCACCACCAGTAATCAAAGCGACCTTGCCCTTGAAATTAAGAGTCTCTCCTTTGTCATTGGGGCCCATCTTCATGGATTTCTCCAACAATCCCATAAAATCGGCAACTCCAGTTGGATATTCGGGATTTGAGTAGTCCGAGACCTTATCCCACTTCTTCAGAATAGCTCCTGGGGTATATGTATCATCTGCCTTCAAAAGGAGACCACTTGATCGCTCCCATCTCAACTTAGCTACGTGGCCACCTCCAACTTCGTAGATTGATCCAGTCTCCTGACAGTCTTTGTGTGTCAAAACAGCAACGAGTGGGACGACCCAGTCTGGCTTGAGGTTTTCGAGGACATCGGGTGGCATAACGGTTTGGGTCATTCGGCTTGCGGCTACTCTTCATTAGCATCTGCCACAATCCCAGATATAGGAAAACTTACCAATTGGGGCAATAACATTGGCATGAATGTTATACTTCGCACCCTCCTTTGCAAGTGTCTCGGTAAAGCCAACCATTGCCAACTTAGCAGCAGAGTAATTGCATTGTCCGAAACTCCCAAAGAGACCAGCCGCAGACGCAGTGTTGATAACTCGTCCGTACTTCTGTTTCCGGAAATATGGCCATGCGGCTCTAGCACACTTGTATGAACCTTTGACATGGACAGCTATAATCAAATCCCAGTCTTGATCCTTCATGTTCTTGAAGCTGATATCCCGAAGGATACCAGCATTGTTGATTAAGACATCGATGCGGCCAAAGTTCTTGATAGCCGTCTCGATGATCTTGTCGCCATCCGTTACGCTGTCATAGTTCGCAACTGCTTTACCGCCTGCGGCTTTGATTTCGTCGACTACAACATCTGCTGCCTTGTTTGGGTGGGAGATTTAGCAATTGTCTTCGTCTCCCCAACACCGAACTATTGGTAAACATAGAGAGCAGCATACCTTCGTCGAGTTTCCCTCACCCTTGAATGAGCCTCCCAGATCGTTAACAACGACACTGGCACCTCTAGATCCATATGCCACTTCAAAAAGTTAGTAATCGCTTTCACGGAAAAACCGAAGGCGGAATCTTTGCGTACAAGCATAGGCTCGTCCTAAACCACCTCCTGCACCTGTGACGACAACGACCTGGCCATCATATCGTAGTTCCGACATCTTCAATCGGCGTATCTCAAGCAATCCAATTCCTGTTTGGTAGAGGTATGATCAAGGAAAGGGAAAGGGAAGAAGCAGTATTCGTGAGGAAGAGAACGGATAAGTACTAAATGGCTGGCTGATCATTCGGCTCTCGCATGCCTCGGCATTTTGGCTCTTTCCCATTTGGCGGCGGTGCACTCCCATGACGAAGAGCCGGCGCTGAACCCAAACCCCACACGATTCAGGCTCTGCGCCCCACACAGTCATCCTTCACATGCGAAAGCTGGAGTTTGGAAGTTGACAAGGTTCACGTGGAGAGAAGAATTCCTGCCGTCAGATGAGTGATGAGTATTCTTTGTTTTGGAGGTACAAAGTATGTCATTCCCATGTGAATGCTGCGTTACAGCTATTGTACGGCCATGAGTTACACATTACAATGATGTGCCTTTCAAAGCTGTTGTGCTCGAGTGAGCTGTGCTAAGGTAG
Organism: Mollisia scopiformis; assembly: GCF_001500285.1. Lineage (NCBI taxonomy): Eukaryota > Fungi > Ascomycota > Leotiomycetes > Helotiales > Mollisiaceae > Mollisia > Mollisia scopiformis. The sequence continues at coordinate 384,648 of NW_017263606.1, forward strand.
CACTTGGGAGAAAGTCCGTGGGATATGGGACATTGAACCTTAGCGTTTGACGGAGTTGTCTGCAAGACCTCCTCCAATCCCTTGATTAAGTATCCTCCAAGTATTACTGAATTATGTTTGAAAGTTGTTGGAATTTCAGAGCAGAATAGTTTTCGGCCCCAGACAAGCCACTACGGGAAACATTTCACCGTGGGGCAGCGGCTTTCGTCCGATCACTTCCCGCGACTTCACAACATCAACTCTCAAGATGTGAGCCCCTTTCATATGAAGGCAACCCGCCCTTCACTTCTTAAACTCTTTCATCAATGGCCTCGAGTCCATTTTCTGCCTCCTCACATCCATCACCATCCTAATTCCAACCTCAAAATGACTACAACAGCAGCAATCAACCCTTCCAAACCACCCATCGTGGACGACAAATCTCCCCACTGCATCCCCTTCATCCTCACCCTCCTCTCTCAACACCTCATCAATAACCCCTCAACCCCCTTCACCATAGGCCTAAACGGCATCCAAGGCGCCGGAAAAACAACCCTCGTCTCGACCCTCTCCTCCCTCCTATCCTCCCCGCCACACAACCTCCCCACCCTCGTCCTCTCAATCGACGACCTCTACCTCCCTCACGCCGCCCAAACCCATCTCGCCGCCTCGCACCCCTCCAATGCGCTCATCCAGCACCGCGGCGAGCCCGGGACGCACGATATGGATCTCGCTGCCTCTGTATTCTCTGCCTTGAAAGCCGGGGCCGAGACACGAATTCCGTGTTACGACAAGAGTCTACACAACGGGGCTGGGGACCGCATCCCTGAATCGGAATGGCGCACCGTTAATAAACCCTCCGAGCCGAAGATCGCGGTTATCATAATAGAAGGCTGGTGTGTAGGGTTCCGGTCTCTGCCTCCGTCTTCTATCCAACACCTACAGGCCCAGCCCTCGAAAACGCTAGCGAAGCATAAATTAGAAAATTTGTTGTTCGTGAATGAGAAATTGGAGGAGTATGAGGTGATCAATGGGGCGTTGGATGCGTTTATACATATCGATGCGGCGGAGACGGGGTGGGTTTATGAGTGGAGGCAAGAGCAGGAGGATGCGTTGAGGAAGGAGAGGGGGATGGGGATGACGAGGGAGCAGGTGGAGAGGTTTGTGGATGGGTATTATCCTGCGTATGAGCTCTATACGGAGCCGTTGCGAGAGGGCATTTTCAAGGGCAAGGAGGGTGGGGAGGGGAGACAGTTGAGGTTGGTTGTTAGGAGGGATAGGAGGGTTAAGGAGGTTATTAAGGTTTGAGAGGGTGAAGGGAGGCGAAGTGTAATGTATGTCCATAGCAACTACAAAGCTGTATATAGCGCGAAAGCCAATGGGTATCTCTGCTGAACACCTATCCCAGATGCTATCTTTTTGCCATCCATGCATATCCCGAGAGCAACTCCAAGCAAATGCTATTATTTTCCCATCCCAGTCCTAAACATGCCAGAGCAAATGCCATGCAGCAAAACCTAGTCTCATATACCATGGTTTCGAAACCTCTCTAACAGATTCCAAAGCAACAGCCACCTTTCGCACTTGATCCTCTTGCTCAAAAATCTTCGCAGAAAACGTATCGGCAACCTCAAGAATTGATACGCGATCAAGCGAGACTAGATGACCAAGTTAGACTCTCTTGCCTTTCAATATACCTTCTCCACCAACTCTCATATCCTTGAACTCTCGATCAAGGTTATCAGACTTGCCTCTCACAGACTTCTCCCGAGCACTAAGTTCTGCCTCATACTTCTGAGTGATCGCCTTCTTCTCAATGCGCTTCTTCTTGAGTTCATTCATCAAATCTGTGAAACGTTCGACAAACCAATCGCCTCCATTCTCCCAGTCACTATGTGAAAGTTGCCCGTAGAATGCAACTTGAGCATCCTGCCCCTCCTTGAAAGCATAGTGCTCCATCTTCTCCTCCAGAGCACTGGTATCCCGTAGTGGCTTGGCCAATTGGAAGGTCTTCTTGTCATCTATCTTCTCCCATGATTCATTCTCCAGCTCGGCATATGTCATCTTGCGAAGTTGTGCATCGGTATAGTCAGGGACAATAGGATCCTTCTTGGGGGCTTCGGTGGGCTTTACAGGACGAGGAGTTTGTTGCGAGATTAGAGGTTCTTTTTTTCGACGATTCTTGCTTGGACTAGGGTTGGGAGTTGGAGCGTCTTCCTCCTCGGACTCATCGTTCTCGGAAAGCACTTCGGATTCTGGTAATTGAGGCATAATCTCTTCGACATCATCCATCTGACTCGAACGCTCCTCGACAATTATGGATGGTTGAGCATTGTGGTCTCCAGAACGCGATCGCTTTCTGGATTGACGCTTGGCTCGAGATGGTGTGGGATCCTCCAAAGAACGGACAACAAGATTTCCATGCTTTTGGCCACCGAACTGACCGCTAATTCTCAAGAGCTCTTGCTCTGCGTTCTGCTCGATCATTGGTGACTGGCTTTGCTTGTGTTGAAGTCTATGCTGGACTGATAATCGAGGGTGCTGGGACTGAGAGTAGGATTGGTATTCTGCTTGTTGCGATGCATATGGTTCCTCATCCTCGAAAGGTTGGGTCTCGTCATCTTCTGCAAAATGGTGAGGGACTGCCAAATCGCTAGTGATTGTCTCGTCGAAGTCTGAAGCCACAGTGGAGTCATCGAGTCCTCCTCCGAATGAAGAAACTTGTTCAGGTACATATTGGGCGGGAGGGTAAGTGGTTCGATAGGCAGGGGGGTTCGAGGTATAAACTGGCACTGGCGTAATGCCAGGAAGCTTCTTAGATGTGGAACTGACGGAACCGTGCTTGAACTTCAATTGATGCGCATCCTCGCGGCCTGGAATAACACCTGATCTAGGCACTGGGGAATTAGTACCATTGCGAGCTTGTTCTTGGAGCTGTGTGAATCGGGAGGCCATCGTGGATAAGATGGTTCGACTCGGTGACTGTGACTGAAAGGCAGCCCGTCAAAGGTGTATTGCCAATGATTGGGAAAATGATTGGCTTGGTAGGGGTCATATAGATGCAATTTGGCGCATAAGAAGGAGCTCGTAGGTAATTCTTGACGAGGATCGAATTTTGACTAAAAAGCTGGCAGTGGATGGGGAAAGGAAGTCGCGAACACGCGGGTAGAAGCGCGTTCGATTCGCGTGCACGTGCACGTGGTATCAATTGCAGGGATGTCTGATCACCACAGGGAAGTGAGTCTGGAAGGCTTGATGTGATGAAGATCTTGTCTTTGTTTGAGAATTTGGAATACTTCATTATTTGTAATAAACCCTTGGAAAAACGCCACCTGTCATATTGGCAAGTGTATTTCGATGTTGCCATTCAGCTCTATTCGACTGATAACTATGAACTGCAATGGTTTGTTAAAGACAACAATCATGCTCGAAGAACGCCAATATGGACTACAAAGCCTGAGTCTGTCTTCAAACCATCTATCAGCTCCTCGTCTGGTATCCGCCATACTCGAAACCTTTCATGAAACGCTTTTAACCATCCTTCGAAGACTTCTGATGACCGAAGTTGCTGTGCAACGAGACAAATTGTGGGACAACTATTGTCAGTGTCTTCTAACCTCAGCTTACAAGCATCGATACTTGTTTGTACTAAAGGGTCAATAAGGGCATCATTATAGATGCAGTCGCAAGCAATGACAACATCGAAGCTCTTCTTCTCGACGCCAATCAGAGAGGTTGTAACTTCGTCGGTCTCCCAATCCAATGGTTTGTACATAATATTACCTGGGTCCGATATTGACTCGGCTTTCACTGCTCTTTTCTTCGGCTTTACACTGCTTTTCCTGCCTCGACTTCCAGACATAGATGTCTGGCAATTCTCTTCGAGATTTTGACTCAGCAACTTCGATACATAGTCTTGATCCGTTAAGGTGTAACATCCCACCGTCGGCCCTAGAGATAGTCCGATGATCCCAGAGATCCCACAACCGAGTTCAAGGACCGTTGAGGTAGATTGCAGTATGCCATGCTTGAAAAGCAGGTTTGCAGGTTGAGTAATCCATGATGCGAACAGAGGTGTAATCTTCCAGACAACTATGAATAAGACTTAGTCCAAATATGTAAGCGTTCGGAGCAACCTACCAGCTCCGGTAGTACCACCTCCTCGATTCGATGAAAGTAAAGTAGGTGATTGGTGAATAGTCAGATCTCGACCATTGATTGTTAACTCCAACGATGTTGCCTTAGGATCAACAAAGCCAAGATCTTGAGAAGGTATTGATTGAGAAAAAAGGAGGAAAGCCTCTATATCCGCTCAGCCTGCGTAACACCAAAATTCAGCGTCACTTGATACCTTCTTCTGGATCGTCTATCTCCGAGCCTAAAGCTTTGAGTAGACTTTCGGCCATATTAATGAGACGGATAATTTTCCGCAATGCGGCAACGTGTCAGACTTCCCAACGAAATGTTCTTGACCATTCACGAGACGCTTTCTGTGTTGTGGTCGGCTATGTTATCGAATCACTTGACCCTCTGCCTATCCCAAAGACAGCCTCGATGAGGCACACAGGGCACCTTTGTCTGATGACGAGTCAAGTAGTGAGACGAGGAAACTAATCGAAGCCGCGAGGATAGTTGCAGTTGCTGTAGAGTACAAGAATCGCTGCATCGGAAGATTCAGCGTTATACTTTTGCAGTATGTCGTGTAGAAAAGAAACTCTTGTGCCTGGATACGACGTCGTGTCTTGTTGTGGGGAAGGGCAGCTGAAACTCTGCAGTTGGAAAATGCCCATCGCAGCTGGTCCCGACGGTGTGCAGGGCATTAAGCTTGACCGGGGTTGTAACTAGTGCAAAAAGACCCCGACTTCCCGTGTGTTGATGATGGCCAAGGCGAGAGGCCATGACGACGTTCCCCAAGCTTCAACAAAACCACAATCACAACCCCATCCAACACAATCCTCAGCCTTGCCTCTTTCGTTGTTCACTGTCATCAAGTCCGTTATTGAGGCGCACTTCATTTTTCATATATCCATCGCCGCCTTCGTCTCTGCATTTCTATTGACCTTGGTCTTCCCAACAAGTTCCAAGATGTCTCTCAAGAATGCCACCGTCCAGCCCAAAATCTACCACAAGCCGCCCTTCAGCGTAGACGCCCCCGGATACAAGCAGGTCGATGGCGAGACGATACCTCGCAGACATCCCCTCACTGTCAACAAGCTTGCAGAGCGACCTTCGGAAGATATTGTTACCATCTTCGACATCATCAAGCGCAGCTCTGAGAAGTATGGCAATGCCAAGGCTTTGGGCTCCCGCAAGCTCATCAAGACTCACCATGAGACGAAGAAGGTAAAGAAGATGGTGGATGGCAAGGAGCAGGAGGTGGATAAGAAGTGGACATACTTTGAGCTCAGTGGATATGAGTACTTGAGCTTCCATGACTACGAGAAACTCATCCTGCAGGTCGGTGCAGGTTACCGAAAGCTAGGCATGAACAAAGAGGACCGGGTACACATCTTTGCAGCTACCAGTGCGCATTGGCTTGCTACTGCACATGCTGCCGTCTCTCAATCAATGCCTATTGTCACCGCCTACGACACTCTCGGCGAAGAGGGTCTCAAGCACTCTTTAGTTGCCACCAAGGCAAAAGCTATTTTCCTTGATCCTCACCTCCTACCTACACTCATCAACCCTCTGAAGGAAGCAACCGAGATCAAATATGTCATCTGGAACAGTCAAAACGAAGTTAAGCAGGAGAATATCGACAAGCTCAAGAAAGCACACGACCGTCTCACAATCATGAGCTTTGAAGAGCTTCGAAAACTTGGTGAAGATAATCCAGTGGACGCAGTTGAGCCAGGGCCAGATGATCTCTGCTGTATCATGTATACCTCTGGATCTACAGGTCCTCCAAAGGGAGTGCCTTTGAAACACAAGGCAGTTGTGGGCGCAAGTAAGTAGAGCCACAATTTTGCAGGATACCGTACTAACTGCTCTAGTCGCTGGTGTCAGTGTTATTGTCGAACCCTACCTCGGTCCCGGTGATGGTCTCTTGACCTACCTCCCTCTCGCACATATCCTGGAATTTGTCTTCGAAAATGCATGCCTATACTGGGGTGGAACTATGGGCTACGGAAACCCCAAGACCTTGTCAGATACATCTGTGAAGAATTGCAAAGGAGATATCAGAGAATTTCGGCCTACTGTTCTTGTCGGTGTTCCTGCTGTGTGGGAATCCGTCAAGAAGGGTATTGTTGCCAAAGTCAATTCTGGTAGCGCTATCGTTAAGAACATGTTCTGGGGCGCCATGTGGGCAAAAGAGAACATGCTTCACTGGGGTCTCCCTGGAGTCGGTATTCTCGACGCTGTTGTGTTCAAGAAGGTTAAAGAGGCAACTGGCGGCAGATTGAGAATCTGCATGAATGGTGGTGGTCCGATCGCCAGAGACACCCAAAAGTTTATTTCGATGGCCATCACTCCTATGATCAATGGCTACGGTCTGACCGAAACAACTGCTATGGGTGCTCTTATGGACCCTATGGAATGGACAGACAATGCTCTCGGAAATATCCCAGGATCCATCGAAGTGAAGTTGGTTGACTTCCCGGATGCTGGCTATTTCGCAACCAACAAACCCAATCCTCAAGGTGAAATCTGGATCCGAGGATGCACTGTCATGGATGGTTATTACGACAACCCAGAGGAGACTAAGGCAGCTATTGCTCCAGAAGGCTGGTTCATGACTGGTGATATCGGAGAATTCGACCAGAATGGCCACTTGAAGGTTATTGACCGAAAGAAGAATTTGGTCAAGACTCTCAACGGTGAGTATATCGCTCTCGAGAAATTAGAGTCGGTATACAGAGCCGCAACAGTCGTTGCCAACATCTGTGTTTATGCGGATCAGCAACGAACAAAGCCAATAGCCATCATTGTTCCTGCGGAACCAGCATTGAAGAAGCTGGCTGAGAAGATAGGTGTTGAAGGAAACGGTGTTGAGGATCTGGTTCACAACTCAAAGATCCAAGATGCTGTTTTGAAGGAGTTGCAGCAGGCTGGTAGAGCAGGTGGATTGAGCGGCATTGAAATCATCGAGGGTGCGGTATTGGCGGATGAGGAGTGGACTCCCCAGAATGTAAGCTTGGCCACTCCCTTGTGATAAAGTATTCTTACTAATATCTTTCAGGGCTACGTCACTTCAGCTCAAAAACTTCAAAGAAAGAAGATCTTGGACAGATACAAGAAGGAAGTTGATGCTGCCTATGCTAGGAACAATTAAGTGCAACAGTACTCGGGCAAGACTTAATACCACGGAATGAAAAAGCCTCGTGGAGTTGGGGGAGTCTATTTCACAAACAAGGCTAGTACGGTACAGGGGAACGGAAACAGAATATTTTATCAGGAGCAGCCTGAATTTGGTCTTGGTCTGTCTGACGTATGTGTATGATAGCTTTTCTCTATCTTTTGCCTCTGGAAATATTGATATTTGTCTTTTCTGAAACGAAAATGTATGGTTTCTTCAGAGACTTATCGAAATACGGCTCTTGATGTCTGATAAGTGATTTCAGGATGCTTTTGATGCGTTTTTCAGACGCTGAGAATATAAGCATTGGACGAATGGACTAGGATAAGTTGACAATGATAATTCATTGACAGCGACAAACCCTTTTTCAAAACCCCTCCACCAGAGAATTGGCCCACCGACACATGAAAGACAACTAGAGTCAGTAGCTCGCCATACATGCACACACCTCTCAACCCCTCCCTCATCCCAGCATTAGTGACGGAAAGGTAAGTGTCCATCAAAATTTTACCCTTCTTAACCAGCACGAGGTTGTCTATTTATCGTTTGGAAGAAGTTTGAGGGATGGTGGTTTTCGAGCGTGAATATGAGTTTGAGTTTTGGCGGTGCATGATTCACTTATTGATTATAGTGCCGAAATCTTCAGTAACTAGAGCGTAAATATGAAACTGGCTAGATGATTCACTCATTTCTCAACTGTTGAAATTCCAAATAATGATGGTTTGAAGTGTGGACATAGAGAGGAGCGATTCACGCGTACCGCGCGATCTGCGCTGTATGCGCAACCAGCGCAATTCGCGCAAATATCGACACTCATAAATCAGAGATAGGGTATATATACCTACCCCTCCCTCTTTTTTGGTCAGACATATCATTCTTTACCTGGGTCATGATGATTTTTGTTGGGATGTCTGAGCCGGGATCCTGACTTCTGAAATGTGAGAGTGCTGCAAGGTTCTGGGACGCTGGACAGAGTGAAGAGAGAGGGATAATGGTTGTCAAGAGGTGGGTGTATTCGTCTGAATCTTCTTTGTAGATTGTGAATGACGGGTAAGCTAGATGAAAGGCTTAACAAGGAGTTGTTGGGAGGGCTTGGTGTGAGGGGAGTTCTTGTTTGGACGAAGCTTGAAAGACATGTTGACGACGAGAGGTAGATTAACGATGAGAGTGTATGTGATTTGAGAGAAAGGAATCACTAGACTTATGATCATGTTTTATAGCCAAGAGAGTCGCAGGGGACAAGTTGTAAGGAACCGGGCAGGTGGAGACGGACGGGCTGAACGTCACACCCAAACCATGAACCGTCTTCTCGGCCTTCAAAATTATTGGTGATTACTCCGTTTCGAGGGAGCGACTTGTATTTATACAGCTAGGATTCCGACTAAATAGTACAGTGAATGAATTGCGCTATGCCAAAAGTTTTTGACTCCAAAATTCATCGAATCATGTACAGGGTTCTCATATCTATTCGTAATTCATGCAAGCTCGTCCTCGCTATCGTCAATAACCAATTGTCTCGCGCCACCCCTTCGAGTCTGCCTCTTGGACTCCGGATCTTGTCCACCAAAAGCAGCCTGGGCATGTGTAAGTTCTCTTTCTGCAATTTGCACCTTGCCTGCTAGAACGCTCGGTTCCTGGGTATCGTCATTTTGCAATGCCATCCGTGCATCTTGCAGGTTCTGCGAAGCTTGTCTGACTTTCTCTGTTTTCCTATGAAACTCCAATTGGGCCCTCGTGTCCATCCCACTCGTTGCACTTGCTCTGCCGTCGCCACTCTCGTGCTTTGGTGGTACTACTCGCCCGTTTGCGTCAAAGTCAAAGTAATCCTCCGGCTCGATCGTCCCTCTTCCAACAGTGTCCTCTGTCCAATCTCTGGGTGGAAGTAGAGCACGCTTCATAGCTTCGTTTGCATGCCACTTTTCATCTTCGGTATTCTCAGCTACCGCTTTCAGGTATTGATCTTTGTCGAAGGCTCTCCAGCGGCGGGACTCTTGCTCCTGTGAATTTTGTCTCACCATCGCCAGGCCACGAGCGAGTGCTTCAGGATCATCCGCTAGCTCATCCAGTTCTTTATCTCTGTCGACACCATCCACTTCTTCTTCGGGCTCCATGGCTGGATCAAGTTCGTCCTCGGTTCCTTGCCATTGGGGTGGAGGGGGAGGCAAATCTTCTTCGTCTTCATCTGACCAGTCGTAATTTTCCTCGTCACTGTCTGGGATCTCGAAGCCTGTGTCTTCAAGCTTGCGCTTTGGTGCAGGATGAAGGATGGGTAGTTCAGATGTTGAGGTTGGATGTTGGTTCTCAGAACGAGATAGTGGATGGGGAGATCTCTTGACTGGCGACTTGAATCTTGGAGTTGGAATAGCATCGATAGGGATAGTAATCGGTGTCAGTCCAGACCCGACAATGCTGAAGGCGATGGCTCTGGGTCTTCCATCGGGGACAAGGACTCCTTCGGCCTTGAGAATTTGTGCAAATCTTACATCTTGAATAGACGTGCCACCTTCGTCCTTCCAACCAAAATCTCGGAAGAGAGCTACTCGGCATCCTAGAACTTGTTCCCAGTTTGCTGAATTGATGTCTGGGACGAGAACGGCTCCCGCTCCCGAGCGCATTTTTGTTTTACATGGTGATAAGATTACAATAGCTATATTTCTTGTGGCGGCAAGGTTTTGGATGGTGTTGATGATGCTTTTCAGGACGGAGAATTTGCGGGAGCCAGATTTGGATTCTAGAGGTACGTGAGCTTGAATGAATGCAAGGGATGATCTTGAACTTACCTCCAGGTTTTTTATTCTGGATATTGGAGTCGGCATTGCGTGGATACGCATTCTCAAAGAGAGTGGAGAAGGAATCGATGATGATCAGGCTGGTATTTGCAGGCGGCTCAGAGGGGCTGTGTTCCGAAAGGAATGCAATGAGGTGGGACAAGGTCGGAGTTGAGAAATGTGTGAAGTTTTCATGTAGTGATTGTAAATGCGATTGGTCGTGGTCAGGGGGTGACGAGTTTTTTGATGATGCGGACAGGATTTGGGAAAGACGGTGCCCCGATACCTGGTGTGAGCCATCTACAAATGTCAGCAGTGTTCTGGAATACGAGCGTTTGATCTTCTGGATATGGCTTTAGATATTCCCAGCGAAGATTGAAACCTCCTCATCGCATCTTAAAAGAATGTTGAGTCCACTTCATATCACGAGAAGCGGGCCATTCGAGATCACTGTGATGACTGACCAATCCATACAACAACTCCACCAGCTTTCAGAGCATTGGCGCTCAATTGTATGCTAGGAACATGTCAGCATACTCAATAGCCGGGCAATAAAGTACTCACCCTATTGTAGTCTTGCCAACACCGGGGGGACCATAAATTTCAGTCACTTTTCCACGAGATACGCCCCCATAGAATGGTTCTTCATTGCCGGATACAGGTTCCCTGTTTTGTAACGCACAATCGAACAGAGGTAAACCTGTTGATATACATCGCGTTGGTGATGATTTGAGATCTTGCAAAGCCTGAGCTGCTGAGACAGTTGGCATGCGATCTAGAGATGGTCAGTTTGAGCTTTTGGAACGGAGGCAGGAGTTACAACATACGTGGAGAGGGCGAGAAGTTCGAGCGTCCAGGACCGTGTATCGAATTATAGTCCATTTTTGCTTGACATGGTTGTCAAATCGCAACGCTCCACGCTCCACGCTCCAACGTCTGGAGCAACGCGAGAAGGCGCGTCTGGCACGTGATGTATCCATTTCGGTTAAACGCTTATCACTTCTAAAGTTCTTTCTCTCCTGCTCCAACTCTTCATGTTTCCTCCTTCAGAAATTGTTATGCATCCGACACCATCACCATCGCCAGAATATCCCCATCATCTCGTCCAAGCGATATCTCAATATTGATCAAAATGGTCAACAATTTCTCTTATCATCGTGTCCGTCAAATAATGTATTTCTACAGTAGCATTCTCGTATCAGTCATCACAATGCAGCTGTCCTTTGCAGGGGCTGCTAGCTCTCCCAGAACTCTCGACGACCGGCAAAAGGTATTATTGGATACGAGAATACCCGGGCACCTGGTCTATCAAAAGAATAGCTCAGGTACCGTTGGATAAGCTTGAGATAGCGTTGTTATTGATGCGCGCTTCAACAAACAGAAAACTTGGCATTTATGATGGGGGTAATTGTTGGCCAGCCATCTTTGCATTCTTCACTCTCCTTTTTCTCTGTTATTTGGATCCACTTTTCCTATCGTTCTCCTACTCTCCATGATCTGGGGATCTGCAGGAACAAAAAGAATTTTTTTCAACATCATCCCACACACAGCTCCAAAAAAACACGAACACGGTCGAATGTCCGGCTAGAGGTCAGTAGAGACGCCACATCCGCGATACGATCCCCGTTTCGCCTCCAATGCTCAAGTCGTTCCTTGCAAGCAACTCGATGATTGGCAGAGCTTGAAACCTCTAGGCCAAGAATTTGTGGGTATGACGATTATAGTTCATTAACACCCCGGTCTCCAGATCTCCATGCCGACTCTTTTAGGAAACATCGGACGAACATTCACAAGCTAGAAATACTTCGCGATTTCCCCTCGCTTTGTTATTCACGATCTTCATCTAACTCTACAAAGGCCAATTTGCGATCATGATCTGCCAACGATAACATCAACTCAACATGTTGTACTCTTGGAAAGCACTTGTGCTGCTGATCGCGGCACATACAATTGCAGCTATTAATCTGAATGTTTCCGACCCAGGTTGGCTACTCATGCTATACCCCATAACGTTGCTGATCAGTCTATAGGATCTATTCGAGATGCAGCCAGCACAATTGCCTATGGAATGATGAAGTATTACACTGGCAACATTACGAACACACCTTCCACAGTTGCGGTGCTTCCTGCGCCATATTACTGGTGGGAAAGCGGGGCCATGTGGGGTGCCCTTCTCGATTATTATCATTATACTGGCGACTCTTCGTATAACAATGTCACAACTCAAGCCCTGTTATCACAGGTAGGACCTGATTGGGATTATATGGTCCCTCTACACCAGAAAGATGAAGGGAACGATGATCAAGCATTCTGGGGCTTCGCAACAATGTCTGCTGCAGAAAAAGATTATCCACAACCCACCATTGGAAACTATTCTTGGGTTCAACTCACAGAGAATCTTTGGAATACTCAAGTCCGTCGTTGGGACAACACGTCATGCGCAGGAGGTCTCAAATGGCAGATCTTTACCTTCAATAATGGCTACGACTACAAAAATTCTGTTTCGAATGGTGGCTTCTTCCAGCTTTCGGCTCGACTCGCTCGCTTTACTGGGAACCAGACATATCTCGATTGGGCCAATAGGTCATTAAAGTGGTCTATGGATATCGGACTCATAACCCCAGACTATCATGTGTTTGACGGCACAGATGATACGAAAAACTGTACGACTCAAGACGAAGTCATATGGACCTACAATGCAGGAATATATCTATATGGGGCAGCTGTCATGTACAACTATACCAACGGCTCCGCGATCTGGCAACAGCATACCGAAGGATTCTTGAACGCGACAGCCAACTTCTTCTCCCCATACGACAATTCCACCAACATCATGTATGAACCTCCATGTGAACCAGTCAACACTTGTGATACCGATCAATTCTCCTTCAAAGGTTATCTTTCTCGCTTCATGTGGGGAACTACTCAACTGGCCGCTTTTACTACCGATGCTGTCACGACTCTTCTTAGTACCACTTCACAAGCTGCTGCTCAGAGCTGCTCTGGAGGAACGGACGGCGTCACTTGTGGAGAAAAATGGTATGTGGGAGACTGGGATGGGAGCTTCGGGGTTGGTCAGCAAATGAGCGCCCTTGAAACTATCCATGGTCTTTTAGTCGGCCAAAGTGTCCCACCATTACACAGCAATCAAGTCCATCTCAAAGCTCCAGAAACCACGACGACAGCTCCAGTGCCTTCAGCAACCACAACAAGTGCAGCAAAGCCGAGTAAGAATGCAGCAAGTCCTCAAGCCACTGGAGTTATGATTGATTGGGCATCCATTATCGCGGTGCTGGGCATTGCGGCTGGGAGTGAGTTTGCATCTTGAGGAAAGAGGGATGTTGATTGAGTCATATTGTTGTATTTGCATAGAGTAGTTGCATTAGAGCGGCGTTGGGCAAGGCATTTACAGGATACACGATACCAAGATTTTGAACCGGGCGGTACCACTTAGTATCGCTTCATAATACATGATATTACTGTTTGGCATACTTTCATTGTGTTAGCTGAAGAGAGATCTGGGATGCGTGAATCACAGACTCGAAAGCTACTTCTTTTTCCTAGTCTTGGACGATTCACCTGCTTAGATATTCTCCATGGGAACCTTGTTATTATCTTGCTAGCCTCGAAGACACATATATATACTCTCTTCCATTATCTTAAATTGTTTTTCTTTTTCTAGCTGGTAGGCACCGGGACACGCATGGAATCCGATCTCTACGACAAATAGATATACGTATTCCAGATTTCAACACAGTTGAATGTTTGTCCTTGCTATGAGCCTTTCTTGGCTGTCAACCATCCTTTGCTGTCAACCATCCTTTGCTGTCAACCATCCTTTGCTGTCAACCATCCTTTGCTGTCAACCATCCTTTGCTGTCAACCTTTTTTTACCATCAAAGACCTTTTGCATATTCTCATCTTGAGATGAAAAGCTTATTGTTTTCAGTTTCCGAAACTGGAAACTGACTTACTTTCCTCGAATGTCGCGAAAGCAATCCAGAGAATGGAAGGCTGGGAGCCGGGAACCCAGGGGCTGTCAATCCCGAAACTGCGGAGCCAGCGCAATTTGTTTCGATTGTTCTGAAGCCGTGAGGAGGAGGCAGAAGTTTCTTTTATCGTTTTCGAGTAATGGGTGACTGTGTTTGGGGGTTTTTCGACGCTATTCATTCACTGGATGGGAACGAGGCTGGGGTGCTTTTCGATTTGTGTATTTACTATTTAAGAACTCCGAAACTCTCTACAGTTGTGGAGTACACACAAAAGTTGAGTGTGTCGGTGCGGTTTTATGTCGTGAATGACCGTTGCAATTTCAAGGGTCAGGCTAACCTGTATGAGGGGATGAGAACTTTTAGTATGAAAATGTTTGTTCGTTTTGACAAACAATTGGGCGAGATCTCCACTTCTGTCTGTTCTTTATCTGAAGTTGACAATAGAAGATTGCTACTGTTAACTTTTCTCTTTATCTCGTTGAACTTTCTAAGTTGTAGAGCACTCAAATGAAGTAGAATGTTGAGGTGGAGACTCGTTCCAAACTCCTGAGTTCCGGGCTCCAAGCCGCCCCGTGACAGCCACCGCAAAAGCCAAGCCAAGAGGTAGCTCTTTGTCAGAAAAGTTCTGTCTTTTCTGGTCTTCCCTTGGGAATGGATAGGGTTTATATAGTACCGCCCTCCTCAGCCTTAACTTTTCTGACTCACAACCTACACACATTCACCCACCCCATAAACTACCCGTCCTTCCGAGACATTAATCTTCTTGTTGCCAACCTGTTGTTTGTTTTTAGTTGGCAACAGATAGAGAAGTCTCACAATTCAAACCCAAAACTTCTCCATGAATTTCTCAGGCTCTCTAAGCTATGAGGATGGTGGATTGCAACAGATCCAATCTGGGTAAGATGCCGGCCAGACGCGTTCCAGGTTTCCATCATTGAATGTCTCCGACATGAAAGTAGCGAATATCTCCTCAGCTGGATACTGGGATGCCTCAATGCTGTTCGCCGATTAGAAGAAGAATGGAGCGGCCGTCTAACCCGCTCTTTTATACTTCTTGGTTGTGGGAAGAGGGAAGAAGTCTCAGGCACTTAGGCTGCGACTGGGAGAGACAAAGAAGTGAATATGAGTAGTCTTGTTGTTGGTCTCCGCGCACAAGGCCTCGCAAGGAACAACCCATCCCATTCACTCACTCCATAATTCAGCGATTCCAGCAAGTCCTTCCAATCGACGGCCTCGCGAGGTATAAATAACGGCCTCGTTCTCGCCTTTCACACTCTTCAATCCTTCAAGCTAAGCGGCTTTGCCTACGAGATGTGACTGTGCTGACCTCAGTGTGGCTCAGTTCAGATCTTGGGTTATATAAAGGAAGACTTGTGGGCTGTGGATGAGTTAGATTTTTCAATTGGTTTGGAGAGAACGTATCATGGGATTGGGGTTTGCTGTCAAGGAGGGGGAGGTACCGGACGAAGAGGTACTGCGGATGGGGTTTGTTGTCAAGGACTGCTGTTGACGTCGATGAATTTCTTGTTGTCAGTCAGAGGATGGTGTTGTCAACACTTTCGATTGTGGATTTTGCTTTGTTGCTGTTATTTCGTATATGAAGGCATCGGATCAATCGCATAGATGAAAGCTAGTGCAAGAGAAAAGGGTCACCGATCGACATTCTGTTCTTAATGTTCACGAATAGAAATTGATTTTATGGGCCTGGAAAGTCTTGATTCAAGATTTTGGAAAATATCTCCCATTCTATCTAGACCCGAATTGTATAAATTACTTCCTATAAGTTCTGAAAAGAGTCCAGACAAGCAACGCAATTTGAGGCAATCACGTGGTCTAGAGCTTGAAGAGACAGAATGTCTGAAAATGGAAGACAGACAAGAAGCAGGACCTAATATCTGTCTTAGGCTCAGATCTCTGGGCTCGAGATATGTGGGATCTTTGCTTGGGCCAATGTGGCAAAGTATCTCTCACAACCTTTCAGATGCCCAGACTTCAACCTATCCAGAGAAATAGGGATCTTGCTTGGTCCTTGTTGCAAATGTAAGGAGGGAAGTATCACTCATTGCTTTTCATTCGTTGAAGCTGGATATGTCTTATCACAAATTCGCATTGGATTTCACACCGAACTTCACACCGCTCGGATGGTATTCATATATTCAACCATATTCCCTGCGGAACAGACCCATCCAGTCTGAACTCGGTCAGCAGCGACTTGTGAGAGGCAAAGATAAATTTGAGCAGTTTTTATTGTCAAAGAACTTGAAACTTGCAAAAAGTATAACAATGGGCATTCTAGAAATGCATCCCGAAGATGCCGCTCAACTGACTCGGTATCGAGAAATCTCCATCCACTCCGAGCTTCCAGACCTGCCGTCTGCAACTTTGCATGACAGTGAGGCCCAATTATATGCATCCCAACCATAGACTGTTTCAAAATGCAATGAGCAGCAGTTCGGGCGACAACCCAAGAGGAAGAGTTGGCAAAATTGAGGCTTCTAGAAACACCCCAATACCCGGGCTTGCCAAGAATAAAAGATCTAAGATCTTACCTGTTACAGATCCCCGGGTCGATATCCCCTGAACCTGGTGAACCCTGACAATCATAGTGGACAATGTGCCGCTGTTGCATGCATAGCCCTGCCGCACGGCAGTGAGATGTATAAATTCTAGGGCTTCCACTCACCTCAATTCGCTCACCACTTCTCTCATGCCCAACACATCCTCCAAACATGCAGAAACCAAGAGCGCCTTACCTGATTGCGAGATTATTTTCGTATGTCTCGGGCGGCAATGCGGCACTAATGATTCAGTTGGGGTTTGGCGAGCCCAGCCATTAGACGGAACCTTCGGCAGTTTCAACCTCACATGCCTGAAATAATGGGGATGTTAGGCCAGAACATGGCACCAAATCAGAGTAGTGGAGCTCGGCTCGTGGATATTTCGTCAGTGGGCGTCAGTGACACCCATGACTTTTCTGATTTGCAATTCCCTTCAGATCCGTGAAGATGTGATTATAAACGCTCTTAAGATGGCTGTTATTTCCTTGTCGTTCTTGTTCTATATTTTCACATACGACTGAAACTTTACACTGAGCACTATCATGCCTGTGCGGTGCTTTTGACTTTGCACCCCGACTCGAACCACCCGCAAAATTTGTTTCAAATAATATAATAGATCTGTCTCTTTCATACAGGTAGGTACCGTTCCTCTGTTCAGATCTTTTTCCAAATTTATCATTTCTTTTCTGTATCTATACTTATGTCCTTATAGGACAGATCCCATAACTCCCATACCAGGATATACTTCACAGTTTTCCTCCTATTCTTTCAATACCGACAGTATGGAAAGTCCACCGAGCAAGAAGGGGAGCCCTACATTACACGACGAAGCTCCACCAGTCCAACAAGAGGTTCCGCCGCTTGACCAGGAAGCGATATCAATTCACGCGGCTTCACCAGTCCATGCAGCTTCACCAACCCATGAAGAAGTGCCACCAATTCACGAGGAAAAGCCACCAATCCATGATACGAATCCTCGTCCAGTCAGTGAAGCCATATCAGGAACTATCTCAATAGACGATGCCGAAACAGACCTCAACCTCGACGATGATGCAACGACAACCAACCGAAACAGTGTCATCGATCCTACCCTCGACACCAAAGAGCGATTGCCCACACCCGCACCGCCTGCCTACGAAACCCTCGCCCAAAAGAATCCGAAAGCGACAGACCACCTCTCAATCACGATCGGTCCTCCCATAATCATCCTCTTCGACATCGTCGTTCCCTGTATAATATACTACGTATGGTTTGACATCCATCGCTCTCGATGGGCAGACCAATGCAAAGCATTCACAGACACGAATCCGAACACACCTTGCAATATCCCCAAACCAGAATACGACTCCGAGATATTGGGATATGCAATCATATCTTTCGGCTTCGGGGAACTCTATATCCTTGTCGCTCGTGTTTGGCGACTACTCAAATATCGAGAGCAATGTGCCCCTCTTCTCTCGAGATCGAAGTGGGAACTGGATGCTACAAGTTGGGTATACGGCGTGGCTATGATTTGTGCCCTGATACCGTTCGTGGTGGGGAGTTCACTGGAGATCCCAGAGTTGTATCTTTATTCTCCAGGATTCTTGATGGCGTTCTTGGCTGTGTTGATGCTGGTCACATTGATACCTGTTAAGACGCCTTATGGGATTAATTCTCATGCGAGAGGAACAACAATTCGACCTTTCATCTATTACGCAGCTGAGGATTTCATCGCTGTCGATGGTTTGCAAGATCGAGAATTCAGGGTCCGTTATAATGCGAGATATGAGAGCAATAAGTCGTTCAGAAGAATGTTTTTGTGGCTGACTTTATGGTGGATCACGGGCGTGCTGATTTATCTTGGGTGTTTGTCGGCGATCATTTGGAACCTGGAGTTTCATTATGCGTTTGGGCTTAGTTTGGGCGTTCTGTTTGGGTACATTGCTATATGGGCGATTGTGAGTTATATGTGGGTGCAGATCGAAATGGAGAGGGAAAAGAAACAATACGAGGAGAATGCGGGAGGGGCAATACCGTAATATGATGAGAGAGGACGAGACTAGAGTTTTGATTGCAAGATTCTAGGTGAGAAATTTGATACCAAAATCATTCGCTGTATACTAATAAAATCCATTTTGTACAATTCCATGGCATTTGCCATAATGCAGTGAAGTTGCTGAGAAGAGACACGGCAGAAAAGGGGCTCGGCTATTTGGCGACAGCCAATACGGGTTGCACAACAACAGTGTTGCTGAGACTGTAGACCATTTCGTTTCGATATCTTGCGATTATCTCCCATGCTCCAAGGCACAACGTCTCTAGGTGGGTCGTCTGTGTCTTCTTAAAATTCTGATTTGATATTTCAGAATTTCGGATTGGAGCGTTCAATTTATGCATACCTCACCCAGTTACTTCAAAAGTCTGATTCATCTAAAAGATTCTTAGGTAAGGCCATGACTGCATTCATCAATAAATGCAAGTTACTCACTTGAAAAAGCACTACATCAGTCATAGACAAAATTCATTCGCTTCGCCTCGCTACCCTACATTCCCACCTATCAATTCATCCTAGGCCATATAAATCTGCTACGATCATCCGTCTGTATACCCTTAGCTTCTATCAAACGGCGATCCTTCTCATATTGTGCCCTGGCACCCTTGACGATTCTCTGGCGGAACTCCTCTTCTTTCTCTATCCTCATCCATCGCATCTCAACCTCCTCCATTCTATCCCACCACGCTTGTCTCTGCTTTCGCGTAAAGACGGGAGATTCTCTGTGAGAAAAAAAACCCGGAATCCAAACTCTGGGCGAATCCCCCAGAAAATCAATCTCCACCCTCCCAGCGCCGATTGTTCCCCAAATTACTTGAGGAGCGACCGGACAGCAGACACACGGACGTTTCCGATGACAATATTCCTGGGACTCCCAGATGTCCTCCCAAAGTTCTTGGATGGTATAGTTGGAGGATGGACTGCCAGTATCCTCTTCAGGTCTTTGGGACAAGAGAGGCCCGGAGTCAGGATCTGACCCATCGTGCAAGAACTCGAGCGTTCCCAAATTGGGAAGCTTGGGCAGGATCCGCAACACACGCTGCACGGCGCCAAATCCACGGCCGGCTTTACCATTTTGTGTTCCTCTGAAACGAATCTGTACGTGGCGACAATTATCAAGCACATCTGGAGCTTGCCATACGAGATGGAGCTGGTCGCCTTCTGCCTTGACTTGAGCTCTCAGTTTTAGGTGTTGTGGCCATTTACTAAAATCCCAGGGAAGATCATTCCAGTGTCTCATATCCAAAGAGAATTTTATTGTGGTAGGATCGCAGATTTCGCGGCGCGGGCCGATTCGCTCGAGGTGGTATTGGATTTCCATCCAGTATTCGATGGATGCTTGAAGTTGAGGGTGTGCGGAGGCTAGTGCGCCGAAGGTATCCCATTGTTGGGGATCAGTGTCCTTGGGGCCGGCGAGGTCGATGATGCGATTGTTTTGTGATTGTGATACGATGAGTTGGTCGAAGATCCTGTGTTGGAGCTCGACTGGTAGTTTGATGACGTTGAATGCTAGCTCTCGATTCTCGGCCATGGCCCTGGGAGAAAACAACTCCATGGTTCCGTTATTTGTATGGTTTGAAGACATTTGGAATTTTCAGGCAAGTGCGATTGAAGAAGGTGATGAACTCGTTTAGCGAGAGTAGTGAGGGGAGTTGTGGTTTGCGTTTGGCGATTGATGGATTGACTGATTTGTGCGGAGATGAATTTTCTTGAAGCTGGAAATGAGAGTAAAAAAGGTGAGAAGGGTGAGCAGCACTTGAAATAAATAATTTGTGGGATTGTGATTTCGACTGCGATGACGGCGTCGGATGCTCCCGTCTGGTTCAGTTTCAAGACCACTTGCAAACTAACCATTTTCAACACTACCGTCAGCACACAAACCTCAAAAACACTCTTAAATGTGATGCGAGTTCCAGTTGAAATATTATTAGGCAATCCAATAACCAAATCGAAGATCTTCACGCAAGGTGGTCGAGACTCTTTTGAGAAGTGGAATGTCCATATCTGGATTGTGACTTTAATAAGTTAGGCACAGATTGCTTCCCGACTATCGTCCTGCAAACAAGGCCTGTGAAGATAGTAGAGACTGAAGTGTTATAGTCTACGGATCATCGAACTCTAGTATTTGTTAGCGGAAGGCACACACGAAAAGAATGTTATATTTTAGTCCATCTGGATGTTAGGCGGCCGTTAGCGAACCCCTATTCGTTCGTAGAACCTTACTGGTATATCAAGATCGAATCACTCTGATCTTAGTGTTATCGATCATTTAAAGGAGTCTCTATCTATCGAGTAGGCTCTAGAACTGAACGAGTCCACTGGCACAACAGCAACTACGGAGAGACAATCACGATCCATCACGTGACATCAAAGAAAATACACCAAGAAAGTGGAAAATAAGATAATGCTGTTCCAGACTATGTGGGACCATATAAGTTGGCTAAGTATCAAGTAGAAGCTCAGATTTTAGTGATGAAGTACTGTAGAACAACGTAAAGCCCAGCGTGCCCTTTCATTTATCCTGAAGAATTTGCTTCCCCGTTCATATCGACCACAAGCTCTGGAGTGATATTATTTTACATTCCAACCTTTACGGCATCCAAGGCTACGAGCATTTGAAGTATCGTTACGAAGTCTTGATGATATAGCTAGACGATTCGAAGTCGGACGATGTAGTCGATAGTCCCAGAACGGGCACTTCGAATTAGCATGACGTCGACGATACTCTTGAGATTCTGTTTGCTTAAGACCTTATGACGTGTCGGGTTTACTGTTCTGATAGATCAAATGTATTTGGCATCAATGACTTCAAAAGCCAACCTTTGCCATAAATAAATCATAATGCCAGGACTCGCAATGTGTGAAGTAGCATGCTCCTAGAAGTATTCAACATAAATGGGAGACATATAATTTGGCTTTACAACGACGTAGGCATATTACTTGCATTATTGGAAACGAACATTGGTCAAGAAGTGCGAGAGGTCCCGTTAGGCAGAGGACTGTAGCCGAGCGAGTGTTGCTGAGATACCGTAAAGTGATTGTTTATTGCAGGCCTCGCTTAAAAGTTTATAGGACTGAGAAGCAAAAACTTCATTCCCGAAGGAGTGTCCAACACCATAGCTAGTATGGGGTTTAAGGGGGAGATCTTAAGTCATTCGTATTTCAAGCACACACGAGAGTATTAGAGAGGCACGGTAGCTACCGCAAGCGTCTATACCCTGGAGGCCGCTGACTTTTGAGGCATTCGTATTTCAAGCATTCACGAGAATTTAGAGAGGCACGATCACTGTCGCAAGCATCTAAACCCTGGAAGCCGGTGTCTCAGAGGATGGCAGCATTCTGCTTATTTAAAATTATATGGTGTGAAAGAGGTTGAAGCTGTGATTGGTCGAAGAGCTTAGCGTGTTCTCTATAGAGGTTGAAGGTCATTAGTTTCGTCAGTACCTCAAAATTTGCTTCTCGCTTGGGCCTTAGTCCAGCAACATAATAGTGAATCTTTTTGTTTGTGACTCAAGCCTGCAGCTTGATCACTTGTTTCGTGGTTAAAATAAGTACTCGGATAAAGCTTTGGACTACACAGTTCAGGGGTTGGGGTGTTGCTGGGGCCGGGGAATGGGTGTATAACTTCTTCCGCCCGACATTCTCCCCTCTTCACTATGCCGGATGAGAGGGGCAAGATGATTTCTCTAAGCACAATACAGGAATATTCACGGGGGATAACTGATACCAATGTATCTTTTTGTCCAAGAGAGATCCTCCAAAAAGTGATGTTCACCTGAATTCTGAGCCGTAGCACATGCTGATAAAAGAACAGCATATCTGCCTCGAACACGAATGTGTACACAAATGTTTGGACAAAACGTTTAAAGGGCTTCATCAAAGATCAACTCTCGCCTTCCCGCTTTCACATCGAGTCATCCTTGTTACTGTCCTTACTCTTTTTATTCCAGCTTGCGGATTGAATGTTATCAACAAGTGTTAGAGAGCTTCTTACTGTATCTAGCTGTCTAATCAGAGGCAATGAGACTAATCTTTTGTCTTTTGTCGAGTCTTCATTATCATAAAGAACCTATCTACCAACAAAAGTACAAAGGCCCACATTGTCCGGTTGCAGGCTGAGACAAGTGTTTCTTTCATTGTTGCAACCTTTTATCAATCTTGTCTAAACTCTTTAATGTTTCTCATTCCATATCGTACAACATTTCCATTTGATCGAGGACCAAAATATTAAACTTGACACGATGGGTTTTACACTTCGACCACCTCGGAGGCACTCACTGTCAACTGCAACAGGCTCATTCCAAAAACAGTTTCGACCGCTCACACAAAAACGGGTTGATCAGATAAAAGCAGCAATTGGTTCAGTTGTAGATCGTTATGAGGATGTCGTCCCAATTCTTCCTAAAGGCGTAAATGGGGTTAACGCGTATGAACTGCAGGATCTTCTCACAAATGTACCTGAACCAGATATTGCCAATATTGAGAAAACTATCAGGGTCTCATGCAACTATGCCAACGACGACGACAGTTCTAGAAAAGATTCTGGGTTGTGCGTTGTTGTCAATTATAACTTTTGGGCTAGCTTGAGAATAGGTAGAGATGACGAGCTTGTTGAAGCTCTTAAAGCGGAGATGGTAGAGCCTGACAACTTTTTCGACTTCAAATATATCCTCATTTTAGTCCCTATAATAGGGGGGTTGGAAAACCACTTATCACTAGTGGCAATATCTCCGAAGAATAAAACGATTGACTATTTGGATAGCTCTCCAACACCGTTTCGAAATTCTGGAGATGAAGCCGAAATATTCCCGAGGGTCTTCAATTTTCTCGCTCGTTATCTCGGGCGACGATTCGTATGGCCAACGTGGAAAATCCGCCGTTATGCATCAGCTACTCAACCCACCAAGAATTTTGAATGTACAGCATACGTCTTGGCAAATGCAACTTGCCTAGCGTTTGGATATTCTCTAATTTATGACCTATACTGTAATATGCTTAACAGACGTCAAAGAGCAGCGTCCGAGCTTTTAAATGGGGGTCTTGGGCCTTACACGGGAGATAGCTCTGATGCACTAGAGTTTGCTAACGAATTCACTTACGAATTCGGAAACGAAGACGAAAAGCCTACTTCCCAAATTGGATTTCACGAGTTAGAAGAAGACATCGTTAAGACCTTGCCTCTTGCCGTCCAGAATAATAGAGGTACTTATCGAGATGTTACTGACATCCAAGGACTTCTTAGTGTAGCTGCTTTAGTCCACGATGATACTCATATGAAGATTTTGAGAAGATGGTGCGAAGTCCCAAGACGCAATCTGATTGACTGTGTAGGAATGGTGGAGCTGTTTGATCGCCGCCTCCTGCAAGGTGGCCAAAGGGATACTGAGGAGGATGTTCTTGACGTGGACCTGCGTGGCACGCCCCGAGCCTTGAAGAGTATGTTCAACATCCACAGACTGAAGAATGTAGCGGATCTGACACTACTTTCAGGAACCCTTTCAGGTCCTAAGGGCAGAGAGCCTATAAATAAATATAGTAAAACCCACTTGCAATTAAATTACTACCACATAAAATTGCTAACACTTGTCTCAAGGAAAACGAGAGATTTTGAAACCTGCGAAGGTAGAGAGGAATGGAATAGCAAAATCGACTCGGAAAAGGAGCAGCTTTTGAGAATGAAAGGATCTGTAGTTCGAATCAAGAGCGATTGGCAAGCACACGTGTGAAGTAGTAGTAGATTTGCCTTTGCGATCTCGAAGACTTTCAGATAAATGTTAACTTTATATAATTTGAAATCGAGATTAGTTATTACATATCTTTACAACTTTCATAATTAGCTAAGAGAACGAGCGTTATAAGAATTACAACTATAATGAGTACTACACAATGAAAAAGTAAACGAAAGTGGTTCCAAACTTAATACTAGCTAATCCTGGACGGGTAAATTCCAATTGCCGGTCCACTTGCGGCCATCGATTTCGGTTGCTGATGAGTATGTAGCACTTGCCAGATTTTGAGACATCAATGTGTAAACACAAGAAGAATGAAAGACAACAAAGGACCAACACAAAATTTTACATGAGAGACCCGGCTAAATGGAGATCAATTGGATTTGCCACTATTGGAACGCCAGAAAAGTATCTCTGCGGCTATGCTGTGGTTGTCTCCCTCTTAGCCTGCTCGCAAATACTTCAAGCCAACATAGTGCTTCGCGTTTGCATCCGCGGGTATGCGCCTTGCTTACTCAACTTGTCAGACAGCATCGCCAAGTAGCATCTAGCTAATCATTTTGCCTCATTAGGTAAGATCCAGATCTCCAGAGCCTTGCTCTTGAGCTGCAGTCGGCTTGTGATGTCATGAGATTCGAGATTTGATGCCCACAGAGTAGGACTTATTGGCCATCGAATTGTGACGCTGATGACACTCGAGCGTCGACCCTGTCGATCCTTGAGTTCTGGTGCTGGGTTCCCAGCTGTGCAACCCAAACTGCTTCTTGAAGAACCGTATATAAAGCCATGCTTGCCATGCTTTCGCAATATTATTGCGGCAATCTCTTCTGAGCACCAGCGATCTCCGCACTGAAGAAGCGGACTATCAAGCTCTCTTCAAGAAGATGTCTCCGTGGGGCAAAATGCTTCTAAATGCACGAAAGCAGCCAGCATCCTTCAAAATATCCATTCCAGAGCAACAGCTGTCCGAGTTCTACGCACTCTTGAAACTATCACATATCCCGCCTCTGACATACGAAAGCGCCCATGAAGATCAGAAGTTTGGCGTCAATCATCGATGGATGACAAATGCGAAAGAACATTGGCTAAGCAAATTTGATTGGTGAAAGTTCAAAGAATGCTGAAGGACGTAAGCTAACCTAATAGCAGGCGAGAATGTGAGAAGCATATGAATAGATCCTCCCACTTCAAAGTCCCTGTCGAAGACAGGACGTCAAACACTACATTCGACATCCACTTCGTAGCGTTGTTCTCCGCAAATGCGGATGCGACCCCAATCCTTCTTCTCCATGGCTGGCCGGGCAGTTTCCTCGAGTTCCTGCCAATTATTTCCTTGGTTAAGTCACACTATACACCAGAAACACTGCCGTATCACTTGATCGTACCCTCTCTGCCTGGGTATGCGTTCTCGTCTCCCCCTCCATTGGATCGTGACTTTCGAGTCGAGGACATTGCCCGTGTAATGAATCAACTGATGCTAGATCTCGGGTTTGGAAGTGGCTATGTTGTTCAAGGAGGAGATATCGGTAGCAAAGTCGCACGTGTTATCGCTGTTGAGCATGAAGCTTGTAAAGCTGTGCATCGTAGGTCTTCCCTTAGTGAGAAAACATGGTTATTACTCACAGTCTTCTCAGTAAATTTTGGTATCATGCCTGAACCACAGACTGCAGACCCTTCGAAGTACACTGCTCTCGAAAAGACCGGGCTTCAGCGGGGCCGCGAGTTTCACCGCATAGGTTCAGCTTATGCTCTTGAGCATGCAACCTGTCCATCAACCATAGCCTTCACTGTGTCTGCGTCACCGTTATCCCTACTCGCTTGAGAAATTTCTTACGTGGTCAGACCCAACTAGCACTTCATCTCTCGACACAATCCTGGAAGCGGTGACCCTTTATTACCTGACCGATACTTTCCCTAAAGCAATCTATCCTTACCGCCAGCTCTTCACACCAGGCAACATAGGTGCGCATGAGAATCCAATTTGGAGGATCAATAAGCCGTTTGGATTTAGTTGGTTCCCGAACGAGATTGCACCTGTCCCAAGAAACTGGGTCGAGAGTACAACAGATGAGAAGTTGATATATTGGCGAGAACATGAGAAAGGTGGACATTTCGCGGCATTGGAGAGGCCGGAGACGTTGTGGGGTGACTTGAAGGAGTTCGTTGACCAGGTGTTTGCATAACAGGGAGGCGCTGGCAACATATCGATATTCTTTTTGACATGATTGGAAGCGATGTGGAGGGGTACACAGGGGAGCTGCAAAAGAAGCCTCAAGTGCAGGTGAAACAGAATCGGGGAAGTATGAGCGAATTATCAGCAAAGAAGTAAACGCAATTTCAGAAAGAACAACGGCGAAAAGATACAGGACATGATTGATGCCCAGGGAACTCACTCAGGTAAATAGTGTCAACAGTCATTCACAATTTCTCAGATGGTCTAGAGTCCCAGAGACTTCAGTATTTAGATTTCTCTGCACCACTTTGCCATAACGGTGCTGATACTGTCCACACTTCCCGTGATCTCCTCAAGTCCTACGTCAACCCTCCACATCCTACCAGCGATGCCAGAGTCTTTCACGCCGGCACCCATACCAGCAGGGACGAGCAGGTCATACTCTGCAAGTCTTTCCAAAGCTCCCAAAGCAACATCTCTACCCCAGACTTTAGCACTGGATCCGAGGGCATTGACACCCGAGCTTGAAGTTTGAATCTTGTGTCGAGATGTAAGAGAGCTGTATTCATCGTAGGCCATAGCGAAGTTACAAGTGTCTGTATCTAAGATGATGTCTAAGCGTGCGGCTGCAATCAGGAGTGCGAGCTCGAGTTCGGACAGTCCCTGCAATGTGTGAAGCTTGGAGTCTGGCGGAGAAACAGCCAGAGTGTTTGATGTAAATGCAAGACTGTCAAGTTTGAATTTCTTGGTGGAGAGGCTGGAGATGGGAAGAATGCAGGATGTGAAGAAGCCAGGAACGGACTTCGTTCTATAGAACTGCGACTCGATCAAGGTCTTGAAGTTTACATCTTTGCTGTAGAGCTCCTTGACAAAGTTAGCACATGTTCATCAAGAATCACTTGACAATGACCTACCTCAATCATGGTGTTCCAAAAGGAGAGAAATTCATCCTGACCAGAGTCCCCATCAAAGCCTTCTGCCACTGCATCATCAGCGTCAATCGTGAGACCTTGTTTGCAGATTTCCCAATATGCAGGAATACTTCGAGGCAATGATAAATGTACGTAGCGATGGCTGAAACGGCTCTTCACTCTCTTTTCGAGACTGTCCATCACGTCAATCCGTGTTGTGAGGCCAAGAACCGCGATGGGAGCCTTTTTGGACTGTGCGATATCGAAAAGGTTGTATAGCAGAGTCTGGCGAGGATGTGTTGTGAAGAGGTCAAACTCATCGAGAACAAAGATTACAGACTTTGCAGTCTGATCAGCAGACGACTCGGATATCTCTGAAGGGTGTGACAACAGAGCAAGTAAAGATGCCAAAGTATCTGCATAATTAGTTGTTCTGTTGGAAGGATCTTCCTCGACCTCCATCTCACGCCCAAGCTGCCTCCATATCTCCTTCAGAGCTAGCTTGTCATCTGTATGAATGAATCCATTCAATCGTACGACATGAAAGTTCTCTCGCTGATCTTTCGAAATTTCAGAAATCACTGATTCGACGAGAGTAGTTTTTCCACAGCCTCGAGCGCCTATCACAAGGATAGAGTTGCCTTCACCTGCTAAGACCGTCTGCTCTACGATTTGATGGACTTTTTGCATCTCCTCGTCATGCCCGCAAAGCTTAATTCTCTTCTGCCCGGTAAGTCTATCTAACAGAACTCGTTGCATGTGCTCTAAATGTTCAGCAAATCCCTCGATGTCCGGCAAGTAAATAGCAGCTTCAGGAGCCAGTTGTGAGATTGACAGCTCTTCATCTCCATCTGGATGGCAATCTTTGCAGAACCATGACCCCTCAGGTACTTCTTTGACGTCGTAGCATTTCTGATGAACCATGAAATCACATCCGTCACAGAAAATGATCTGATTCTTCTTCGTAGATTTCAACCCCATACATATTTTGCAGAATTCGTCATCGCTCTCGTCGGAATCACCCTTTTCTGCTTGCTCTGGGGAGGCGTCTTCGACTCCGGGAGACTCTTCTGCATCTGATGCAGCTTCAGGTTCATCAACAGCTTTTCCCATGGACTTCTTAGTGCTCGCAGCGTCGATGTCTTTGAACCCCAAGTCGACCTCGTCAGTCTTGTCGAATACCACACTCTTCTTCGGTCTTGGCGTCCTGCCTTTACTTGGAGTTAGAATGCTTTTTAGAACTTGGTTGGGTGCCTCAAGGGTTTCGTCCACTTTTTTTCGCGGCCGTCCTCTCTTCTGAACTGACTCGGCACCAGGCATTGTCACGGCATCCGTTGTGTCGTTCTTTTGGGCATGTTTGCTCTTCCTTCTAGCAGGAGTGGATACCTCTTCATCCTCTTCTTCTTGTTCAGACTCCCCTGCAGCCGCACTGATTCTCTCTCGTGCGTCCTGTTTGTGAAGTTTCTTAGCATCCTTCAGAAGTTTCGATTTACTGGGTCGACCTCGTCCTGGGGTACTCCTCTGAGGGCTATCAACTTCTGGCACAGTCGGACCCTTCGCAGGTTCAGCAAAACTTCTCCGTGGCCGCCTCGTTGTTGGATCTTCTTCATCTTCAGGAACATCCCAAATATCTTCAGGTGGTTCATCTGCTGCAATATCTGCCTTCCTTGAGCTGCTTCGACTCTTCTTCTTCTCCGCGGTTGCTGGTGTCGAAGCAGCTCTTTGTCGATCGGAGCCATTCCTTCTCTTGGTTCTCGTGTCCTCGGGACTCGACGACTCAACCTCCCAGATATCCTTTTCGGCTTTATCATTTGCGGTTTCATGATCATCGCCGTCGTCCGCCAATTCGTCCTTGTTTTCGTCTGCTTGTGTCGCATTCTCCTTCTCACTCCTGCCAAACCCAAGAAATTCACCAATTCCACCAAAGGTTTTCTTCAAAGCGCTGAAGCGAGTAGTTTTCGGTGAGTGTGAGTGTGAGTATGCGCCTATGTTTAGCTTCTTCCTCTTCGCCCCCGATAATGGAGTATTGTCTTTTTCAGGGGATAGTTCGTCGGATTCGGGGAAGTCAGCTCTGCTGCGTTTCCGAGTCACGGCAGGAGACGGCATTGTCGTCAATACTATGAGCAATATTTGTTTTGCTATTGAGCAATTGCAAGTGGAGGTAGCATAGTGGAGGGCGCAAATGTGGTGGATTGTTGGAGTAGATTTTCGAGGTCTTGACTGTGACGCGAGAAAGCGCGGTTGCAGTTTCGCACGCGTTTCACGTGTCATGTCAGAATTGAATCTCAGGAACTCGGAACTTTATAGTGATTCTCATCATTTCAGACACTGAACGAGTTAGATCACTTGGAGATTCCAATATTCCCCATCTCTATGTTCTCAATTGTCAGTTTGAGGCTGAATACTTGTCAGGTCCAACGCAGCGTGGAACATGCTGGGCGTGGATGTTGTACTTTCCTAAGAAGAGCAAGATTCAACAACGTAAGATCACATGTGAGAAGATCATAGAAGGTCAGAAATAGAACGTGTCCTATGTACGTATCATCGCAGTTGTGGTATCTGTCTATGTAAAAGTCCAAGAGAGGAAGCAGACTCGGATCACGGGCTCAAATCTTACCAGGCTTCCCACATCTGAGCTCCCATCGCCACCAAGCGATTAAATAGCTCCTCTCGAAGAGCAATAGCTGTAAGCTGTTTCTTATCGCCCGCTTTATCAATAATGAGAATTCCATCGGCAATTTCTCTATCAGTCGCCCACCCCACAACGAGCTTAGTCTTCCAGCCAAGTCCGCCAACCTTCTTGATCTCAGCAACATCTTCGATAGCTATGGAGAACACAGGGTCTATGTCCTCTTTCTCTGTGGTCCAACTCAAAGCAGGCGTAGTTGCTGTGATTGTGATATAAGCATGACCTTTCTTGCCTTTATATCGACACGGGAATTGGACAGGCCCTGCAGGACGGGGACCACCAGACCTCAAAACACCAAGACGATTCTTAGCATGTTCTGCACCAGCTGCTGCCTTCAATCTGTCTGTGCCCATGATGGTTTCAACTCCACCTTTTGTGACACCTTTGATAGCAGCAAGGATGCGACGACCATGTTGTTTCTTCTTTGGCGCCGTATCTGCGCCTGTGGTCACCGCAGTATCAGGATGGATTGCCTGTGCCATTTCATCATCGGGTACGCCTTCTGGAGATGTTAATGAAGCCAAAGCAGAGGATACTGGAAATACACACCAAGATGCTCAAGGTTCTGACCAGCAGTCTCGTGGGCTGCATCAGGGGGAGGTGGTCCAGAATAAGGTGGTGGAGGAATAGGTGCCTTGTTTGCTTCTCCAATCCGCAGGAGAGTAATAGTAAGCTGGGCGTTGGTGGGGACGCCCTTGAGCAAAGTGTTTCGGATTTCCAAAAGTTTCTGCCAGTGAGGAAATTCTCTATTCAAGTACGAAAGTCCTCTCCAGATGAGTGGGTCTCCAAAGAAGCCAAATCCGACAAAGAGCCCATTCATCTTCATGAACATGTAGGAGCTCGTAAAGAGCGAAATCAGAAGTACAGGCACGAGGCATGCTGCCAACTTGAGACGAGGTTTCTCCTTTGGAAATGGTGCAGTTGGAGACAGGGCATTGCCAAATCTCTCCCAGCCATCAGAGATGTCCGCAATCGCATGCATGACAGGTCTAGTCTTCGACCACATGGCAGCGGACATTGGCTCCTTGGTCTTATCATGCACAGAATTCGGCTGGCCTCCTTCACTTTTTCCTTTTGCTTCTGCGGCGCCTAATGCCATGTTCGTTGGATCGGGGGCAGTATCTTCGAGACTGCTTGCTCCTTCTTCTTCTCCATGAGGATCGCCTTGGGGATGCTTACCTGCAGCACTACTTATGGCGATTGAGGTGAAGCTGTTGACGAAATTCCTCGCTTCCTGCTCTACGGCCTCTCCTTGGTGCTTTTCAGGTGCTCCCGTCAAACTATTGTCACTTCCCAGCACACCTGCTGTAGGTTTCTTGATTCCACCGGTCTTCGAATTGATCAGAGCAATAGGCGCAGGTGGGAAGCAATATGTTCTTGCTGGCGGATATACTATCAGAACCATTAAGAAGGAAATTATTACTGGCACCAGGAAATCGACCGCCCAGGCGATGAAGTATACGGCTGCGAATGCAATTGTTCGGTTTCTTTCTCTCCATGATCGAAGTCTTGCAATGTGCTTCCAAAATCCGACCAGCCCCACGACAACAGTCATGTAAAGTCGTTCAATATTAGCTCTCAGTTTATCAGGGCTGAACTCTTCTTCGTCTGCGATGTTGAGGTCTAGACCCCCGAGAGGTGGCTCTGGCAATTTCTTGACATGGTACATTTGCTGACATAGTTAGCACTTGATATACGGAGTATTCCACCCAACCTACCTTGTTGAATCGTCTAATCAGCGTCCATAATTCCTCATTCTGTAATCCTCCTACCAAAGGATTTGGTACTTCTGCGGGAGATTCGTTCCAACCCAAGTCCTTTACTTCGGTCTGGCCATGATCGATCTGCGCATATCCTTTTTCTTCGTGGTCTGCATTTGCCAACTCATGGCTATCAGTCGGGTGCTCCTCTGGTGCAGCTTCGACAATTTCTGGTTCGTCAATTCGAGGTGCATTTGTTACCTCGAACTGTTCTGGCCGAGCAGTAGCGGCTGCTAGTGCAGGGTCTGCTTTTATGTTCGACATTCTGCAGCGTTTCGAGTTGCTGAGTTTGAAGTAATAAGCACAATCATGGAATGAAATTTTAGATGAAAGTTTAAATCACGGAAATTCGAGCAGTTGCTCAAAAGTGGTTTGTCCCGCACGTTCGTGGCATCTACGTCATACACGGCTGAAAAACGTGTAACTTCGTTCTTGACAACACCAGACAGGATCGACCTGACCGTCAAGCACGACTTCATCAGAGGCTTGATTTCGTGTTGAGATCGATATTGGACGTTTTCTAGGCTGTTCGGTGCTTCTTGTCTTGTTGCTTTACATTCGTCTGAATCTTCGCGCTTCACCACGTGTTTTACTCACTATAAACAAGTCCTCGTCGATGTTTGAACGCAGCAAGAACAACTAAACGAAGCAACAAATTGAATGTGTGGATTGAATTGTGGAGTTTTCGGGAAGAGACTCCTTTTTGAACTTCTGTCAATACCTTGGTCAATGCATCATGCGACAGCAGTGACGTACCATGTATTTTCCCAAGATTTCTGTTGACAAAACTCACAGCATGTTCGAGCCGCAAGAGAGCATGTATCAATGACATCCCACGGCCATCGGCCAGAAAATATTCAATTCTCCAGTGGAGAGCTCAGAACAGGGGAATGTCGATATCCAACCGCTCTTCTCTGATCTACGTTTTTGTTGTCAACACCTCTATTGCTACCAACATATCCATTGCTGTCAACATCCACTTATCCATTTCTTTTGCTGCAGTAGGCCACACCATTGCGAACCCCCAACTATTTTCCGACATTTTCGTGTTGGCGATTCTCGTTAAGTCCATCTTGCCGTTAATACATGAAGCTGTGGGTCAGGTCGACCCGAGTTTATATAGATATCGACCCCGGACGATAAAGCTACGAGAAATTAGTGAATTACTCTCGTCGGACGAAATTGATTTTTTGTAGTGAATCTGTAACCTCCAGCTCCCATTTCTTGTCAATTCACTGGCGCTTCAATGAACACCATAGCCATTTCAGGCAGTGAATTCTATACCCCACCATCCTATTCTTCATGTCTATCAAAACACTGCTTTTCGGCGATCTTACAGCTTCCGGCGAATAAAGCTACGAGAAATTGGTGAACAACTCTCATCGGACCAAATTGCCTTGTTTGTATTCAGACTGCAACGTGCAGCCCACACTCCTTTCCTATTCACTCGCGCTTTGAAGAAGACTGTACCCGTTTCAGGCAGGAAATTCTAGACCCCACCGTCCTATCCTTCACGTGAATGAGTACACTGCTTTCCGCCGATCTTGCAGATTCCGCCGGATGACTATGAATTGGTGAATTGACCTTGTATCATAGCAACAAAAAGCTTCACCTCTTTCATGTTTAAAAAAAAGCACTGTTTTTCGCTGGTCTTCACAAATTTCGCCGAATAACTAGTGAATTATTCATGTGCTATAGCAAGAAAAAGCTTCACCTATTTCATGTCTAAGAAAACACTGCTTTTCGCTGATCCTACACTTTCCGCTGGACTACCGGTGAAGGCCTGTTTCAACATTGGTATGGTGTGGTGTGGCGCGGCCTGGAGCGAGCAATACCTATGAAGTTTTTTTTTTTGACTAAAGTCGAGAAGTTGCTGTATTAATGCTATTGAGATCTTGGCTAAGTCTGTTGTGTGGCTTGGGGTGTTATCAAGATTCTGGGAATTATTGTTGATAGGCCTATTGTTGTTAGCTTTTGCATGTTCTTTCATCTCGATCTTACAGATTCCGCTGGACTGCCGGTGAGGGACTCATCTAGCACTAGTGTGGTGTGGAGTGGTGCGGTACGGATTGTTCCCTCCAGGCAGAAAGATCTTGCTCAAGTCGAGAGGTTGTAGTGTTGATGGCATTTAGATCTTGGCTAAGGCTGATGTGTGGCTGGGAGGTTGTCAAGGTCCTTGGGTTTATTGTCAGCAACCATCTACTTTCAACTTTTAAATGCTCTTTCATCCCAATCTCGCAGATTCCTAAAGAAGAGGCCAATTGCCCATATAAATACTTCAAAGAGCTGTTCGTAATAATCCCCTCTTGGCGAAGAAGTTCGTCGGTGGTGCGTGTGCGAGAGTGAAGCCACCAAAAGTCACCCAGTTTCCAATCAACCAGCCTTGAATTTCAAAGCAGCATATCATAGAGTTGGGAAAGTCGTTGATACCGATGTTGTAAAGTGCGTCATTACTGTCAATTCTTACACTCTCTTTGTCTATAGAATTTGCCGTTGCGAAGCTCGAACCTGTCTGCATCTCCGATACACGAGAAGTTTTGAAGCATTAGAAACATGTAGTTCGTTATTCTTTGTTCAGTTGTCAAGTTGTCACTAGACTTTGCTTTTGCCTTCTGTATTGTCAACGGAACGTCTAATCTCAAGTCAAATTTGCATATGGTGCATAAACTAGCGTTTTCTATCAGGACCGCACAGTTTCTTACAATACGATCACAGCTCAACACATACGAGACTTAATGAGCATGGGTTTTGCACAGCTAATAGTGAGGCTGAGTCGAATTTCGATATCCTCACGGATGTTATCCTTGTCAAAGGTCCCTTCTTCTCACACTTCTCCGGCTTGAAATCTACATCCTTCATGTTGGTCATTCGTTTCGCGTTTGATCCTTCTTCCACTCTCGGATACACTTGCACCTTCCGGAAGCAAATCTCTCTTATGCCGTGTCGATTATAAGTATCCTTGTTCAACACTTGGACATTGACTTAAGCTCAACATGTACAGACGCGCTGTCATTGCTTATTCACGCGCTTACTGGGGTGGGATTGGAGATGAGACAGGATGGACGGCGGTTGGCGCCAACAAGTACCAAGTGCCGGCTGACGAGACTTGACTCAGCCGCGTTCTATTCTTCCAAAACTTTAAAAATCCACGAACCTGCACATTTCAAAAACTTCTTTCCTGCCAAGTCAGAAACATGTCAGGACGGCACGTCCACCGCTCGAGCAATTCTCACGAACCTTGCCCTGTACCTGCCTGCTGCACTCATTGAGTCGATCAGCATCGTCTGCATATCTCACCTCACGGATGCTTGGAGCTCGTCGGAGGTACGCGATCCGGGTTCTTACTTCCTGTTGATACTGCTACAGCCGCGGGTTCTGCCATATCAAGATACGGATCGGCAAGATTTGACGGTTTTCACATACAACTTCCCGTCTCTTCTTAAACCGCGAAGCCACTTCTGCACTCTCAGATACTCGTCCTTGTTTCTGGCCCTGCCTTTCCGAACAGCCACGGTCGAGGTCTCCAAGATCCATGACACCTTTCAATGCCTTCGATGCAAATCGATTCTTCGTCTTTCCGAACAACTCTGAGTCCAGCCAGAAGAGATTTTCTCACGTCATCCTTCCCAGACTTTGCAAAGAAGTCGTCGCGGATTCTATACGATTTTCCTCCAGGAAAACTGCATCCTGATTACATGAAACGTCACCCGCTTCGTGCTTCCGGATGTACCATTCAGGCTGAAGCATTTTTCACCGCTTAACACCTCTAATTGACCAATTGTACATGTTATATTGATCCCTTTTCATCTCAACCTTATCTTCACCTCACCTCAGATTCAACGTCCCGCAGTTTGGAGTTACATCGTGCGTCCCAAGAATCTCAACATCCAACCATGTGGAGACCGAGCTATCAGATCGCTTGGGCAATGCGTCATCACCAGTCCCCGTCTTGGAGGTATATGGTATTGATTGAGCTTCTATATTTTACCTGATGAAGTCTATTTCGAGTGTGGATACGCGCACATGCCAAAACTGGGCTGTATATTTCTCTTATCAGGGTGCAATATATTCGAGGTGCATATTCGCATATTTACTCACCTTCTATGGCAAAACCTTTACGAACTCTCCCACAGAGATAGGGTATACCATCGCACAGCATATGTGCGTCGTCTATCACCAAGGAATGCTCAACTCCCTCGCAGCAGAGCCAAGAGGATTGATAATCCTTGGTATCAGATTCTCGCTCAGCTGCTAAACTCAGCGGCTGAGCTTCTAAGCCATTCAAATCACCAACAAAAAGATCTCACCGAAGCATCCGAACGGCACAGCTGTCGTGCCTCCCTCCTTACGTTCAAGGATTACATCGGGAATGCAAGTGCTTTGTCCCTCCTCAAGTTCGCCACAATCTCCATCCATCATATGAGACAATTGAGAGATTTTGCGAGCGCGCAATGCTGCAGCAGCGTATTTGCACGCCCAGAACAGGAACACAGCAGTTCGAAACGAGTTACATACGAGATGCAGGGTCCCCGAACCTGCGTAGCAATATGGAAAGTATATTGCATCCGCCACGCCAACCAACAACGCGGTCGCCTCAGCTCTCCAAACGAAACACCTCTCCCCTCCCCGACCCTCTGTGCAATTTATCCTCCGTTCACCTCTCTCTCGAACCCGTCCGTGCCTCGCTGTTGCACGAGATAAGCAGCATCCCGAACCTCCCCTACACAGCGTCGAGCTTCCAGACCGTTCTTCTTCTTCTCCTCCTCGTGCCCCTGACTCTCCATCCATCCATCCATCCTTACCCCAGATCCCCCGCCTCTCCTTGGCCTTCTCTCCTGCAACTCGCGAGTGACGAATCTCAGCTCGTACCGCACTCGGGTCTCATCTGCACGTTCCCGGCATGACGGACCGATTTGAATCCGCTCCTCGCTCCTCCCTCGTCCCGCCACGGTCTCTCCATCTCCCGTACGGCACAGCACAGTAGTTCCTTCTCCGCATCTCCATCTCTCGATCAAGATCTAGGCTTGTTTCACGAGGCGCGCGCGCGCGGCCGCGGGCGTGCGTTCGTTCACTCATGTAGGCGGTTGATCTTTAATCTGGGCGTAGATTACTTCCGGGCGCTGGTTCTGGTTCTGTGATCTGTGAGGGGATACGCAAGCAAGGAAGCCATACTCGGTGTTCGCCTGTTGCTGGTTTCCGAGTTTCTCGTGAGAGTCACAGAAATGAATGGATGGATGCCTTTCAGGCTGCTACTGTATGGGGAATACGAACGGACGCCGCGTCTCTCTCTCCCTCTCTCGAGAATGAATGACGCGGGTAAAGGCACGATCTCAACATAGGAAGCCACTGTACTGTACTGTAACCTCAGCCTCTCTCAGCCCCGTCACAGCGCCCGAAATATCTCGCGATGGCATCATTCCTCACCTCACTCGCGCGTCTCCGCATTCCGGGAATTCCCGCTATCGCACCACCAAGTGGGATTTTTGCGTGTTATTCTCACCCCCACAGTACAGTACATTCCCCGCGATAAGGAGGGGAAGGGGAAGGAGAAAGAGGGAGGGTTGCCTGTTTGGGTGGGCTGCCGGGATCGGAGGAGGTTGGATGTAGGTACCACTTGTTTGAGGAATTGGGCATGTGGAGATGGGATGGACGGTTGTTTGGGTTGGAACTTGGGATGGTCGGGTGAGGAATGTTGGGTTGGGTTGGGGAAGTGATGGTAAGTCTTGGTATTTGGTAGCTTGGCGACTAAATCTTTTTCGTACTGAGAGAAGGAAAGAAAGAAACCCGAATTCACTAAGATTCCGCCGTATTTTCCTTACAATAATTAAATCATAATAAAAACCACACCATTCTTCCGTCATCCTTCGTGTTCTTCGTCCTTCGTGTAGTGTCACCGCATCCGCTTCAGATAGCGGTCTGGGACGCAGAGTTCCCACCACCACCTTGTTTTCTATCCGTCTTACTTGCCTCCCTCCTGTATGCAATATCCAGAACACTCATACTCTATTGGTAGCACGAAGATACGACACCGCCATTTGACCCCCAATTCTACGCCCCGTCATGATAGGATAGGTGGACAGCAATAATAATGGTTGTCGATATAAGATGATAAATGCGCGCGTGTGTGCAGTTCCCCGTGGGGTTGGACCGCATCCCTGCCGCAGCTCTGTGGGGAAGCCAAGAGATAAATTACGACGGTACGAAAAGAGGACCTGGGCTGGGCTGGAGCGGGTTGGGTTGGGTTGCCCCCCCACAGGATAGGTACTACATACATCCGACAGTACCAGATGCGACGCTGGACTGGACGGGTGACGAGATAGGAAAGCCGGTTGGGGTTCTCCTATCTCTTGCATTATTATTGTTGTGTATTATGAGAAGCTGGGATGATATGGGATGAAATTGTCCAAGTTCTGGGCTTTCTTGTTCTTGGGCTTGGGGTTTCTCCCTTCCTCCAGTCAAATAAAATCTGAGCATGTTTTTTTTTTTGACACTCCCTTGTGCGAGACAGGCAGGAGGAGAGATAGGATATGTGTGAAAGCGGGTTAGTGGGAGATAAGGAAAATCTGGGGGCGCCAGCAGCAGCGGGGCAAGGTTTAATGACGACGGTGGATGGGATGGGATGAGATGGGATAGGATGGGATGGTAAATTTAGAGTTGGTCGTCGGGAAGGGAAGTCTGGAACATTCGGGCAGGACGAGAGAAGGGCGGTGATTCGTGATGCGTAAGCAGCATTTCTTTCATTTAATTCTTTTTATTCACATCTGGGGAGTAGTGAGTAAGCTCGATGGTACGTGAGGCGGGATCGGGGCCCTGTGGTTTGGTACTGGAGGGTCGGATGCCTCCTGGAGAGTGAGTAATAATGTAATGTGTGGTGCTTACTTGGATAGGACGCTTGTTCGTGCTATTTGACGGCTTTTGACAGGCTATCTGTCTGTCTGACATCGGAATCTTATTAGTGAGCTTACACTATCCCCTCCCTAACAACCATCCATCACTACCTATCCTTATCAGTCACGGAGAAATCCCCCTGAGATCGAAAAACCAGCGTTCGCATCAGAGAGACTGAAATTCCACCAGTTCTCTCTCTCGCTCGAGACACGGCCTCGTCATAGCGAGAGAGTACCAGTATTCTTCCCGACCTGAAACCAAGAAGCAAGACCCAAGTGTAAACAACTCCTCATCTTTTCTCCATCCCTCAGTTCCCCCACACTGCTGCCCTAATCCTGCTGCAGGAGACAGTTTCCCCGTGCCGTGCATCCGGCATGGGAATGCCATCTCACTGCGGGGAACACATTCCGGGTACTACAGTACGAAACAGCGTTTGAGGCTTGAGCGTTGCAGAGGGATCCCAGTTTTCTTTTCGTCTGTGGAGAGTGGGTGACAATTGACATGTGTCCCGATTGATTGAGTGATTGATTGATTGATGTGCAGAAGGCTGGCTCGCTGTACGGTAGGAAGTACAGCACGGCTCGGAACCACGCTTCGTCCAAGTCTGGGGAGCGTGGCAGGGTGCCATTGTTCAGGGGGAAGAGTGGAAGTGGCTGCAAGTGTAGAGTGGTGAAATCACTGCATTAGTTGAATTGCTCGCTTGAATTGTTTCTTGTTGATTTGATTTGCGCCTCTTATCTATTTTTATTTTCCGAGTCCTCCTTGGCTCTTTTTTATGTGGGAAGATTGGATGAGCTGGGACTAAGGTTCCTGACCCCGCATTCTCTCATTTGTTGTTGTGAGGAGGTAGGCGGGGCGTCCGAGGAGTGATATCAAGTTGGGTTTTAGAAGGGTGCATGTTCTTCCTACTCGGTCACTGTTACCTAGTTGAAGAGAAAACGTGGGGAAGAGTGAGGAGAAGGTAGTCTCGGAAGTTCGAGGTCCTGAGAAGGTGTTTTGGACGGAAGAACAAAGTCCCTTATGTTTCAGGACATCGGGGCCGGTGTTAAGTCGAGGCGGGTGCAGCTTTCCTTTCCGTACCAGAGATGATGACACCACTTCATGTCCTTTCTCATCTTCATGCTTTTGTTTGATGAGGAATCAAGAGTCTATGTTTGAGTCACTTGGACATCTCCTCCTCATTTTCTCCTCACTTGTGTCCAAGTGTACGCGTGGTCATGACGATCTTGCTGACTCTCGTGTGTTTGAACCTTTCAAGTCTGATGTTCAGGGGTAGAACATGATATTGAACCAACACATGACATGATATTAAGTCGA
The DNA here is from genome assembly GCF_001500285.1 of Mollisia scopiformis. Taxonomy (NCBI): domain Eukaryota; kingdom Fungi; phylum Ascomycota; class Leotiomycetes; order Helotiales; family Mollisiaceae; genus Mollisia; species Mollisia scopiformis. The sequence continues at coordinate 424,744 of NW_017263606.1, forward strand.
TGGTAACAGAAAAACACCTCCTTATGATTGATGGACAAATCTACTCATTCCATCTCATCATCAACTACAACAACAACTCCAATTTCCAACACGTAATTCAAAAGCCACATCTCCAATATGCCACAATCTCTCCATATTGCATGTACATCAGCACTCTCGATGATTACGCCTTTCCCGCAATCACCTCATTTCCTTCCGTTTCATTGACTGGATACCTAACGGACGTCGGATCGAGGCACAGCAACACAACATTTGTGTTGTGTGTGTGAGTGCCTCAGCCAGCAGCACAACGTGTTCATCATCCAACATCACGTTTTCGTCTACTTCCCCATCGGGTCCCGTTGTGTTTCCCCACAATCTACAGCCCAATCTACGTACCCAACTTTAAATCCCTATCATCATCATCATCATCATTCAGCCTTGTCATCAAGTGTTGCAGGCTTAATTTAACTGTTTGTTTCTTTCTCGCCACTTCTGTTTGCTTTGTTTGATGAGCCACATGTCTGCTTTATCTATTCATTACTACCTAATTCTCCTCCTCATTTCATTCATCCGTGTCTGCCTTACAAATCGACAAGGGACCTCCTCCATTTCCCCTATCTACTGTACAAGCGGCTATACATCCCCTCCCCCTCCATCAGCGGCTATGCCATTTTACCGCCTCGCCCGCCGTCCCCATCTTACATACCCCAAGCGACAAGTACCGTCCGTCGTCTCAGACATAGACAGGTCCTCGGGAAATGAGAAGTGATTAAAATTTCAGCAAAATAAGTACCTACCTACCTACCTCTGCATCTCCACGCGAGCGAACGCAAGTCATACTGCATCACCCTCCCTTCTCGCCACTGCGTTGATGAGATTGTCCGTCTCCATCCGGAGACAAACGGCATACAGCCTCGCGGCAAAATGGGTCTCGACCTTCTTTTTCCCTCATACAATTCTTATCTTGAAAATGAAGGAATGAAAGAAAGAATCAAACAAAGGTACCGCCCACTATCCGGCACTGAAGAAAGATATTCTCCGATGCACGCAAAGGCGATCTCATCCCTTCCACACCCTCTGTCCATCTTCCTTCGAGCCACGTTTCTCTTCTCCTCTCTTCTCAGGTATCGGGGATTTCCGTTTCACAACTCCATTCAGGCACTATCCGAAGCCTCTCGCCGATCATTAATATATCCCTCGGCAAGGCAACCGAGCTCCTCCTCCTCCTCCTCATCAATCAATATACTTAGTGAAACCTGTCTGCCTGCCCCTCTCGGCTGGAGGTTCCGCGATAGATGATAATATAAGCAAGTAAGGACGTAACCTTAGTGACGATCGGTTCGCTGCCGAGTTCGGGTGGGTGGCTGTTTGGCGTTGAGTGAGTGAGTGAGTGAGTGATGCATGCACGACATTTGACGAATTCGAACTTTGTTAGATTATTATTATCGTGTATGGACTAGGTATGTTGTGTATAGCTGGGCATGTCGTGTATAGCTGGGCATGTCGTGTATAGCTGGGCATGTCGTGTATAGCTGGGCATGTCGTGTATAGCTGGGCATGTCGTGTGAAACAGGCAAGCAGGCAGTGAGAACTTAATCTCGTATGAAAGGATGTCGTGATACGCGATCGAGACATCGTTCGGCGACCTCGAATTTGGATTCGTGGTTACAGTACCCGAAAGTTGTCTGTACTGTCGAAAGAATTCGGCTTCTTACCGATCTTTCGGTCGGCAGAGCACTCAAAAAATAGATAGAGAGATAAAGATGAGTCCATAATAAGCATGTGAAAATAAAATCTGCGGCATCGTCTGTCTCGGAGGTATGTCCATATTATCTTTTTGCCTTGCACAGTACCTAGCTACCTACATGCCAACTCACCAAAGAAACTGTACATAAGGAAAAGATCTCGATCAAGCCACCGCACCGCGACAAGAGGAGAAAAAAAAAGGTTATTCCGTACCTACCCCTGATCTCCATCCACCACTCCACAAACCCCGCTTCACTTCACTTCGCTTCGCTTCCTCGAACATACTTACCTAGGTACCTACCCCTGATCTCCATTCACTCACTCGATGGTATTTTCCCGTCTCCTCATCTTTCTCCTCTCCTCTCTATACCTGCCCCTCTCCCTCCCTCCAAGTTCCAGTCTACCTACCTAGCAACGGACCGAACCCCATCAGAGAAAAGTAAAATAAACACATGCTTGCATACGGACCTCTCTCTCTCTCTCTCTCTCTCTCTCTCTCTTTCTTTCGGCCCTGCTCTATCTGCACCGCGCTTCATCAAGCCTTCATTCGGCAGCGGTTAATTCTCCCCTCCTCCCCTACCCCAGAAAGAGGAGACCAAAAAGTAGCCTCACAACCGTGCAGTGCAGCGGCAAAACTCCCGCGGCAACAAGGGTATTGCTTCCCCGCTGTCCGTCCGTCTGTCTGTCCGTCTGTCTGTCCGTACTTCTTCCTATCTGTAAGTACCGTACCGTGGAACGAAGGGTTCTGGAGGCGACGAAGGTCTACGTACCTACCTACCTACCAGGTAAAGGGAGAGGGGAGAGGAGAGGGGGGTTGCAAGGCAGGCAGGCAGGGAAGAAGCGGATCCTCTCTCCCTCGAGCACAACATGCGTGTGTGCGCAAGAGGGTGAGAGAGAAGAGAGAGAAGAGAGTTGCAGCGGGAACGTGTCCGGTGGAGGGAGGTACTGCTGCTGGTGCCTCGACCGGGGAAATTCTGTTCTGGTACTTGAAGAGGAGAAGGGAAACTTTAATCTGTGCTTTGCATGGCGTGTACCTCGAGGGAGGATAATCTGTCTGTGCGATGCATTTGCAGCAAGTTTGAAACTTGAGGTAGGTAAGGTAGGTTAGGTAGGTAGAATTGACATGTGAAGAAAGATACGGATGGATCATGAGATTGAGATGTGATGAAGTTAGACTTAGAGTAAGGAAGGAAGTGACATGTGCAAGCAAATAGGTCTGTTGAAATAAAGTTTACGATCTAGATCGAGCTGTGTGGCTGTGGCTGTGAACCTTCTTTGCTGGCTGTCAGCCCGCGGAGGAAGTGTGGGTGAGTGACTGATTCCTCCAAGTCATCTGTACCGATCATGTGAAAGACTCCAAGTCACTCATACAATCTCACATGTACCGATGTCTTACATTCACGTTCACATACACCGCAAAATGGGTAGCAAAAAATAGGTAGTAAGCTCTCATTCATTCTTTCTCTCTCTGTCTCTCAATCATCCACTGTCGGCCCCCTCCCCCAAACTCCCTAGCAAGCAACATAAAAACAAACACAAAGACCACCCAACCCTCATTCTATAGAGAAGAGTGCCCATCCATCCATCCATCCCTTCCAAACACAAGGAAAAAGCAATAAAAGCCACAAAGTCTATACTGCGCGCACGCTAATTCTATATATACAAAAAACATAAAAACGGAATGAGTTGAAAAGGAAAAAAGGTTGTGATGATCGTCGTATTGTGAGATGTTGTTGTTTGTTGTGTGGAGAATTACCAAAGTCGAATGATGTTGAGAAGTGCTCCATAAGCCGTCAGGCGAAATTCCTCTATTGCTTGCTTGCTTGATCCAGCCTCCCAAATCCCATCCCATCCCATTCCAATCCCATGCTTTTGGTGAAGATTAAAATTCCAGAGAGAGAGAGAATCACATCACATATCCCCAGCCACGCTCCCAGTCGTACTACTCTGCCCACTCGAATTGAAACCCGTATCACCGGGCGTGAGCAGATCCTGCACAGCCACCTTCGGGACCTGCGGGACTGGTAACTTGCGCTGCGTGCCGTCGGTTCGCGACATGATGTCGCTGATCGTGAGGCCGGTGCGCGGAGCGGACGTCGCGGTGCTGTTGGCGTGGTACTGACCGTCGAGGTGCTGCGGCTCCATGGGCGCGAGAGCGGGCGTGTGTTGGAGGCTCAGGTTGCGGATTCCCGGGAGGTCGTAACCGCCGCCGTAGGGACGGAGACGTGGTGAGTGGGCGGGGGTGGCGAGCGGGGTATGGTCTGGTGTTGGAGAGAGGGAGTCGTGGGAGAAGGTGGGTGAGGAGGGAGCGGTGCTGTTGGGAGAGTTGGGGCGGGAGCGTTTGGCGTGGCGGTGTGCGTAGTGGTCGTCTTCGTCGTGGGAATGTGATCTTGACATGGCGTAGGCGGAAAGGGATGGGAGGTGGTTTCGGCTGCTGTGAGAGCTGTGGCTGTAGTATGGGTGGTGTCGACCGTGGTGAGGATGATGTGTTGCCAACGTGCTCTCTCGCTCGACTTGGGTGGCTGCTGTGGCGAGAAGATTGATGTCGAGGTTCTGTCCATTATTGGGACTTCCTCCTAGACTTCGCACATACGGATTGAGACCGGAAGACATGGGACTGTTGTACTGAGCGAAGGAGTGTGGAGGTGAGACATTCGGTGAGCCGATGGCAGAAGCAGGAGCAGATCTCGACATTGACTTATTTGGCGGAGGCATCATCTGAGCCATTGAAGCACCATGCTGCATTCCATTCTCGACGGCCTGTGCCACGGCCTGTTGTGCCTTATTACTCCTCCTCGAGTTGGGGTTGTTGTGTATCCTCGAATGCCTGGTCAGTTCATCCGATCTCGAGAAGCGCTTCGTGCAGCCAGGAAATTGGCAGGCGTGTGGTTTCTCGCCCGTATGCGTTCGAATATGTCTCGTCTGATGTTCTAAGCGGTGAAAAGCCTTATCGCACAGAGGGCACTTGTACGGTCGTGGCAGATCCTGTCGGTCGTCTCCTCCGTGCATCCCCCCGTTCATCTGCGGCATCATACTGACGGCGGCCATCTGTGCTTCTCTCTCGGCTTCCTGCGCAGCGTGGATCTCTGCTAATTTCTTCCGGGCGGCCTCTTGCTCGCGTTCCAAGGTCGTCTGGGGATTCAGTAGACTTGAAAAATCTACTGAAGAAGATGCGCGTTGCATGTGATCGGCGCCGCAGCGAAAAAAAGTCGACGCTCTCACACGAAATTTCTACCCGGAACGAGGAAACGTGGGGAAAGGCGAGGAAATGGGTCGGGCGAAGATAATTATTCGAATCTATAGCGTATCGCAATCTTCGATCGTCAATAACGAGTGCAGGTGGGCGGCGAGTATTATCGAGGCAGGTTTGCGTTGTTGTGGTGGTGGTGGTGGTGGTGCTGCGGCGGTCGTATAGTCGTGGGCGAATATATGTAGATGTATGCGGGCTGGCGGGAGTTTGGTTGGGGACGTCTTTTTGGTGTTATATGGGTTTGGTAGAATCCGGGCAAAAGAAGGGTTGCCGAGGGGGGGGACGGTAACTTATACTGGGGGGGGGTGCGTGAGCGAGGGCGCGGGCGTGGGTTCAGGTTCAGGTTCAGGTTCAGGTTCGGTTCAGGGCTGCCAGGGCTTAAGGCTTCCAAGGGCAGCAGGCACTCGCTCGCTCAGCTCACAGGCCCGTACAGATGGAGTATACGTAGCGATTGCGAGCGTGGGAGAGTGTGGAGCCTTGGGGGGTCGGTGGGAGAGAGCGAGGGAGAGACTGGGAGTGGCTTGGGGCGGATGTGGATTGGGGATGTGGATGGTGGATGATGGGATGGGAAGGCTTGGTGTGTTGTCTGGTCTGCCGTGCTTGGGGTGTGTCAGTACTCGAAAAATATGGCCTAGCTGGGCAGCAAAAAATAATAATATTTATAGCGTGGAGGATTAGCGTGCAAGACCTACCTCCCTAGGGAGAAAGGGGCCTGCGGGCACTGGGAATGGGACTGGACCTCGACTCCACTGGAGACGGTATGGCGGAGACTGACCAGGGTGCGCAGGGATTACTTTGGGGCCGACGATGGGGATGTGAGATGCTGCTCCTACTGCCGCTGAGGAGGAGGAGGTGAGAAAGATGAGAGGAGGGGATAGGATGAGATGATGAGATGGTGAGATGGTGAGATGGTGAGATGGTGAGATGGTGAGATGAGAGGAATGATGAAAATGCAGAAGGAAAAAAAGCTACACTGCTGCTTCTAGGATAGGGATCTGTGGAGTAAACCGACTGCATGCAATGCGCCTCGAGTATTCTTCTGTACATACAGATGTATACAGCACCGTACATGGCATTACGCTGCTGTGTGAGGACGGGAAGAGATGAGATATCTGCAGGGCATCCATCCATCCATCCATCCATCCATTATTCATCTATCTACCCGTTCCCTTGATTACCTCCTCCATCCTGTACGTAGGCCTTCATTCCGGGTTCAATCTCTCCTCTTCTCGCCGCATGTACTGTACGGCTATGTATCCTCACTTCCCATCTCTGGTTATCAGTCTGTAATATCAAGCATCCTTCTCTGTTGGCCTCGCACAACAGAAACCACAATTCTTTTTCTTAATCAAAAAACAAAGCAAAGAGGACGGACGGGTTTCGCTAGGCATTTCTGTTGCAGCCAGCCAACACCCGTATTTGCTTTCTCTCGGGTAAGGCGACCAAATAGGGCGAAGAGGACTATGAACATGAACTGATTCCTTTCTTGCTTGCTATCTATCTATCCGGGTTCTTGGCACTGCTCTCGAGATAAATTACAGACCGTATTGTCTGGTTTGTGGTTCCGGTCAAAGTGCTCCTCGATCGCGTCGGTGTTTGGAGGCGATGATTTTCTTAGTGAGAAAATGCACGACAGAATAATGGGGCGGGCATGGGGAAAAATCGGTGTAAAAGACCATAGTAAAAAAACTCCCTTCTTCCACCACCGCCACACCTTTCCTTGCCTCAAGAGTAATTATACAATGAACGACTCGAACGAAGAAACCAGATCGAACACTCTATCGCTCATGCCGAGATCTGAGATCCTGCTCTTGCGGTCCCTTCTTTCTACACTCTTTTCTTTTTCCTCGCCGCCTAACTTTTTTTTCTTGGTGGGGAGTGGGGAAGGAATTATTTTTCGTTACTTTTTCTTCATTCTTCAACTAAACCAGAAAGGGTAATATAATATCTCCAGCGGATAGGCTCCGAAGATATCTCCTTGCTACACGCGCGCACTTTCCATTCTTTCAGAATGGCGGTAAGAGTGTTATGCTTCATGCACGTACGTACTGTACATAGCTAGACGACGAGAGGAAATAGAAAGTAAACCTTCTCCTCACTTCTTTTTCACTTTTCCTTGAAACGAGACTCTTTTGCTTCTGCTGCTGCTGCTGCTGCTACTGCTCGGAGATGGATTCGAAGGAGTCAGCAGCAATACCACGTAGCACACACAAAACATTTTCCTCCGCCCAGCTTTCTCACTCCCATCCATTCATTGATTCGTCATCCACCCGCTTACTCTCCAACACACAGCCAGCAGCATCACTCACTCACTCACTCGCATCCCCATACTCGGCGTCAGTCAGACAGACAACACCAAAAGAAGAAATCTTACCGCCACCTGCTGAAACGTGGGGTACTTCCTCAGATCTCACATTTTGCTTTTCTGTTCTGGGAGCGTTCCTATTCGAGCACACACTTGATAGGGTAGACTGGCAGAGCTATAACGTGCCGAAGTAATGTATTATTCGCGACAGGACGAGACTAGACGACATCTGGAATGTGAGTGAGAAATCAGCGCTGCGTTACATTCCAGCGCTACGCCTCCCCCATATGCGTGGGGTTGCCCCAGGACTAACAGTAGCAGTAGCAGCTGGGCGAAGGTTACATACACGACTCTTTGAATTAAGGAGCGAGTCAGGAATGGAATGATGGATGGGTTGAGTAATAAGACCTTTTGCATTCTTTCTTTCTATTTGACGGGAGAGGAGGAGGCGTTTGTGGGGTTACAGTAGTCAGTCTGGGGATAGAAAGTAAGAAACAGAGTTCAAGTAAATGCATGACACAACAACCTCTCTTCCATTCATTCTTTCCTCTCTCCCCCGGATATCTCGGTCTCTGATCATCCCCTTCCCACAATAATAAAGGTGTGATAACAGACAGTAGCGAGAGTAGACCGCTAAACGTAAACTGCACCGCTCATCTCCCGCCGCCTGCCTGCCTGCCCGCCGGCAATGCGAAAAGGTGGTGTTGTCCTTGCATTACCTTTGCCTGCCAGCCTGCTTGCCCCAGAAAATAAATCTGGGGAAACAACCAAAATCGTAAGTTCATCGTTCCTATTTTAGGGCGTATCGGATCATGAGCACATAGTACAGTAAGGCGTCATTTCTCCATATACCGGTCCTTATAGCCGTGTTGTAGCATGATTTTTTTGGTCGGGGAGGAAAAGGATGAGACGGTGGATGGAGGGTTGGTGGGGAAGCCGGAGTGAGGCTGATGTTTGAGGGAAGGGAGGGCCTCGCGGCTGGGGTTTTGGTTTGGTTTGGTAATTGTGCAACGTGGGCGAAACATCGTCACATCCTCTTCTTCATTCCTTTCATTCATTCGATTCAATTCAATTCATGATTCAAAACGATGCCTTGCTCACACAGTACACTCACGACGATTCTCTTCCTTGGCATGACCTGACTACTAACAACAAGCTCTCGCACTAGCCACAACACTCACGAAGATTCCCCGGATCTGAAAATTCCCCACCCAACTTACTGCGTCCTAAAGCAGGATAACGCCAATTCCCAGATTCAAGACCAGCGATCCAGATCTAGACGAACAGGGAGGAGCGCTGTTCCTAGCCTTCTGACTCGTGCGCGTATGGCGAATCCCCAGAGTCCCCGTGTCGAGCATGACGATGATGTCTTTGCAGAAACATGGAGATGCCCTGTTCTGTTTTCTCCTTGTTTAGACGTCGTGTTCATTTCAAACGCCGACACTCCCCTAGTCCTAGTTCACTCACTCCACAGGGGAAGGGAAAAGCGAGAAAGAAAGAAAAAAAAATGAAATGAGCAAAATAGTAGATGTGGAAGACGATAAATAATGGAGTCGGTGAGGCTCAACATATTCCTTTGCAGTAAAGACTCGGTGGTACTCTGTTTTTTTTCTTCTTCAGAGGGCCTTTCTTCGGGCCGGTGAAGGTGGTTCGTGAGATCCACTCCACTTCACTGGTGCGGAGAACTTGACGAGAAAATGAATCGGGTGAAGATGGGATTCCCCGAAACGATATCGTGTCAAGGACCCATTTATGACCGAAATTTTCTTTGCTCTGTTTGGGTAGGGTTCCATAAATGATATGATTGATGCGTGCGGGAGATGGATTCGGTTCCTGCATGTGAAATGGCTTGTGATTCTTATGATGGTGACGCCATTGAGGTAGGTGACGATAAGGTGAAAAGGAGTGGACTACTTCGTTTGGCGGTGATACTGTAGTGATGTACCGCGCTGAGTAAGATGATTGAACGGACGTGAGGAGATGATAGGATGTCGGAGCATTGTGAGCCGCGAGGTGATTATTGAATATCTGAAATGAAATAGGATTTCCGTCCCTGACTTGAGTCTTCTTCGCGGGAACCCTTCAATAGTGGGGTGAAGGAGTCTTTCTCGTTCTCCAAAGGGGCCAGCCAGACAGCTGAGTCCTCAATCAGAGAGAGAATAATGAAAAGTAGGCACTGACCCTTCACTCGACTCATCCAAGACAACAGAAATGAATCACAAATGCCACCGTGCTGAACGAAGCCTGCAAAACGGCCTGCGCATCCGGGTATCAAAAAGAGACTTTGTGACATCCGCCCGCGGCGACTGGTGGGGTAAAAGAGAAGGGAACGAGGGAGTTTGGACCTTCGATCCCGTTTCCAGAAGCATTTCGCTCGATCCACCCCAAACCAAAAAAAACTATCATCTCCACATTACAGTAGCTCATTCGGATTGGCGGCAAAAGTTTCGCCGAAGTAAAGGCTTCATTTCAATTCATGCCCCCTTCCCCGTTGAGGAATCTCAGCTGAGTGAGAAAAAACGCTGCTTTGCCTTTACGCCGCTTGAACTTGGCACTTGCCTATTTGGATCGTTGTAGATGTCTAGAACAGGACGGTACGTATCTTATCTTCTTCAAGGTATGTAGGGAGGTACTTAATTATACCGGGACTAAGCCCCTTGATTCCTATGCGCCGCCGCCGCCCGTGGGGAAGGGCACAGCCTGGAACTTGGGGAATAAGGGGTAAGCAAGGAAGCGATTCACGTCGTTCCCTGAAATAGATGGACGAGCAGCGATCGTTGGCAAGCGAAATCTGTTTCCAAGCGCTGCTGAATGCTGACTCGCCATGTTCGTGCCTCGTGTCATATCTCTTGCCCCGGAGGGCTTCATTCGCTTGTGACGAGGGGCTGAGCTCGACTGACGCCTCATCATCTTGATTCGAGTTTTGTTATGCGCTCGCTGCTGCGTGAACGTATCATTCCACACGCCATGGTCTCTGGAACCATTCATTATGTTCCAGGATGATTGATGCGCGCATACCTTGATTGATCCTCCTGTTTTGATAGGAAACAGCCAGGCCAGCCCTTTCGTTCCACGAGAATGAGATGGATAGCGTGGGGGTAGATCCAATCAATATGAAGTGACCCGAGAGCTGAGCTGGGGAAATGTGGCATTTTCTTTGTGGGGAACACAAGGCGGGCCGTCTCTTCCAGTCACTCCTCTCCATTATGTGCTCTAGCTCGTATTTGCTTTTGGAGGCAAAGATTTCATGCCGTGTGTTGGATTACTTACGCGCTTCGACATCACTTTTTCCTTGTTGTACAACTCAGCAAAAAAGAAAAGGCTTGTTGTTCGATCGTCGTGATCAGTTGTCGTCAAAGCGAATCAACCAGCCCACCCATTCATCAGCCGCACCAGCCTGGGGAACCCTAATCTCGAGATCCGGAACCTACAGCCTAAGTTGCGCTCGTTCGCTTGCGAGGAGAAATAGTGAAATCAGGAGAGAGAAACGAGCAAGTTAGGCGCTTCGTGATGCACTGGAGATCAATGCAATCAGGCAAACCTCACGCTCGGTATGCAGTTGGTCTCCACACTCCACTCCCCAAACCAGAAATAAAACCACATCACATGCCTCATCGAAAAAGATCCAGAAGTAAGTTTCGGATCAGGAATGCTCAGCCCTTTGGATTGTGCCTAAAGTGAGGAGCAGGAAGAGGATCCCAAAGCGCGGCTTGGAGATTCTCTCTCTGATGAGGCGTTTGGAGAGCAAAGTCTCTCCACGAATACCGTACTTACCCTACCTGCCTATCCCTTGAATGCGGAGACGACGGAACGATCAGACCCTAGATGTGGAGCCCCCGGGATCATCAAATCACGATATCTATCGTAAAGTGGAGAACGGCGGGCGGGTTGGGGAATGTCGATGCGCCGGATGAATTCAATGCGGTAATGCGAGATAGGAGGCGCTTGTCCCTTTTTCACGATCAGCTCTCTGCTTTGCACATTTGAGTTTTCTGACTGGTGTTGAGCAGATTATTTGAGCAGTGTTATGATTTTGCGGTACGGAGAGGTGATTCCGTCGCAAGAGAGGGTAGATGCGCGGCGCTCTCATGATCCCATTTCCCAAGAAGTTTGAGGCTTGTGATATATCTGATCGAGGCGTGGGGGTATTTCCTTTTTTTTCTTTGCTGATTCTCGCTCGCTTGCTTGAAACGGAGAACAGACACGGGTGTATCGGAAAAGAAAAGCCAACGAAGCTCTGATGATACAACTTCGTTATCTTCTGATGCAAGCACGTGGGTGTTCGAGAATCTCACCTGGGCAACCTTGGAAATTAAGGGGAAGCAAGCACGTGCTCTCCGCGGAAAGGGGGGAGTTTCCTATCACATGATAGATACTGTACCCCACGTGTCGAAGGAGCTTATCCCGAGCCTCTCTCCACTTCTCCGAGTTCCCCCGAACTCCTTTCCTCATCTCCTCAAGTTCCTTATTCCCGCGCTCATGTATGAGGTACCCGCATATACGCAGCGTTTCGGCGCAGGTACGAAGTACACTGTACTTTTTTGTTGAGAAGCGAGGTTCTGAATGAGTGAGTGAGTGAGTGACATGTGAAACTGGATACTTCTTCCTTCTAACCCCACCAAAGGCAAATTCGGCTTCTCCGATATCGAGATTGAGGAGCCGGAAATTTCCCACCTGCGCCTCGAATTAGGACCGAAAACTCCATGCACCTAGTGGAGCGAGCGAGCATATCTGGTCTCTCACCAAAGTGCCGGCCGGCCATCACCGACTCGCTCAAAGAAAGGTCTCAGCCATATCTCAGCATCACAATTCTTTTCGAGCAAAAGGAGCTTGACAATAAAGAATGACATCACACCGGGGATATCTCCTCTCCTCTCCTCTCCTCTCCTCTCCTTCCTCAATCCTCAAACTCAAACACCTCAATAAATGCCCTTCAACCGATCCCGATCCTGATCCTGGTATTTCCCCAGATACCCAAAATGCGTCCCTAGTCCGCTAGATCTAGATCTTGCTATTTAGCCAGAATAACCTGCATCACAAGCATCTCTTCAGATCAGCAGCGTCCTTCGGTTGGCAAATCTGATTTCCTCGACGCTGTTTCTAGCTTCTCTTCTTGAATCTTGATACACAATGTCGCCGCGGCTATTTTCCCTGCAAAGCTATAGGCAATTTAGCTAGCTCGGCGGCTTTCGGTCCTTTGCTCCTCTCCTCCTGCTCGCTTCTGCCCCGCCTCTCTCTGGTTCGGAAAACTTTCATGTGGAAGGACTCCGCTACTTCTTAATAGCGGATCTTTTTCTGAGAATGGGGCGACATCGAGTGGAAACCCACTTTCTGGCCTGAGGAAGCTTATCTCTTTCAAGAGGAGAGGAGAGGGGAGGGCTAATGTCAGGGCGGCTTCTTCGGTCGAAGCGCTGGTGTTTGGAAGGAGTGGAGTGGGGAAAGAAAGGTATTATGCCGAATTGGAACCGAGGCTTTGCCGTGGTTTCGGCTGCTGCTGGTGGAGTGGAGAGGGGTCTGGGGACACGACACGTTGCGTGGTGGTGTGAGAGTGAGGCTGATGATGTGTTGGTTGGGGGAGAGGAGGGAGAGTCTGGACCTTCCTGGAGAGGGAGGTGGAGGTTGGAGTGGTGTTGTGTGAACTTGGGGATGCCTGATGCCGGGAGTCATGAGCAGGTGAGGTGGCAAGTGCCAATGCTGGGATGATGAGAGAAGGAGTCTTGGCGTTGCTTGCTTTTGCTGATGAATTTGAGGTTGTTGTAAAAGTCTTCTTTATGGCAGGCTATCGCGGTTGTCTTGAAAAGCTGGAGGCTCCCCTTTCTAAGTTGGTAAGGGACGTTGACTGATTTGCCAGAGTGAAGAAAGATAGGTCGAGTCATGTAGGATGTCAGCTTGGAAGTCCGGTGACATCAACTTCTTTGTCAAACTTACCGCTCTAAGGCAGCAGAAGTACAATTCATGACCTACGTATTTGTCACTTTGCTACTCATGGCTCTTAGTACGAGGCATCTCTACCAAAGCCCCGAACATGCTTCGCTGTCTCTAAAATCAGTCTCAAAATCACAAACATATCACAATCACAGTCACAATTCAAGACTCAAAGACCGGTCGCTTTTAGACTTCATGCATTTCTGCTTTATCTCTATGTAAAGCGTCGCAGAAAGTAAACGTCATCGACATATGCGTTGGATCGAGCGGTGACGGTGTCGGCGTCGACGTTGGATCGAGCAGTGACATTGTCAACGTAGCCATTCTTGGCCGAGCGAGTAGTAACATTGTCGACGTACGCATTCTTAGCAGAACGAGAGGTAACGTTGTCAACGTAGGCATTCTTGCGAGCAGTGAGATTCTCAACGTGAGGGTTGACCTGAAAGCGAAGAATACAAGTCAGTGAATGTTCAAGAACGAGAGTGAAGAAGTAGTAAAACTTACTGGAAGAGCAGAAACACTCAAGGCCAAGGTGGCGATGGCGAGGAGAACCATTTTGACTGGTAGGTAGGTATGGGTTTGAGTTTGTTGGTTAATTGGTATTGAGGTTGAGGAAGATGAAGAAGAGTAGCTTATGTTTGGAAGTGATGAAGTAGTTGAGTTGAAGTGAGGTGGGCTTGGTGGAAGTCTTTTGTGTTGGAAGTTGTTGTAAATTGTAAGAAGAAAGGGTTCGAGGTTGGGGGAGGAGAGGTCTTTATATACCCAGAGGAGAAGACCCTTTTCGCACTAAGGAAGTTTCCAGAGCCTTGTTGACAAGTTTCCACGGATATTCACCTGTTGGTCAAGCCAGATATGGCTAGAGCTTTTGAGTGAATTCAAAGAAAGAATCAAGGAGGTGGCAAGTAAGTAGCCGAAATCGGAGTAAGGCTGGCGACAATAAGGCAACTACCTAACTTTACAAGGTCTCATGGGCAAGAAGGCCATCTTTCACTGTTGTAGGACTGTCGTAACCTGGCCTATTGAGGATTTCAGAGTTACATTTGGAGAAGTCTCTGAAACCAACTGTATCACCCGGCACCATGGCTAAGTCACCATGACCAAGTCAGAGCACAGCAGCTTCAAGCAGAGAGCAACGTTCATGAAGATATCTTGTAGCCATCAGAAATATATTGCTCTCAAAAGGATGATACTGAAGTAGTGGTTTTGATATTGCATACACCTTCTTGCCCACTTTACAGTAGCTTAGAGCTACCAAGAATCATATCTAATTGCAATCAACAAGTAAATTTCCAGATCACATCTTCCCAACCATCTCTCCTTGTGATCTTAGAGCCCATCAAAAGGCCTTCTCCAGTTGGCTTGCAAATACCCTCTCCAATCTTGGCCCTCCCCAAGACGGGAACCTCGATCAATCCTCCATCACTACTTCTAACATCGAAACCCATTGACAAAGCTGCCACGGCACCCAAGATCTCCGCAAAAGCGAAATTCCTCCACCAAAGGGAATGTAGTTCTTCTTCTGCTCTCTATCTTCGCTCCGAGCTTTGGCACTCGTTTCACCTTTGTCTTCAGGCGATAAGAAGCGCTTTGCGTTGAAGGAGGAGGCATCAGGTCCCCATGCTGCCTTGGACATATGTGGAATACCTGCTGGAAGTTGAATATCACAACCTGCGCGGAGGAGATATTCGGTTTTGCCGTCTGTGAGGATAGTGTCTTCCATGGCTCGTCTGGCACCTATTTGGGCATTGGCAAGACGGATGGTTTCACGATAGGAAGATACAAGGACTGGGCAGTGAACATCGAATTTGGTGATGTCGATGGTAGCCTCGCGTTTCCCGTTGTCAAGTGTGGTAATGCTAATCATAGATTCCAACTCTTTGCGAATGGTTGCTGTGGTGTTTGGATCAGCAGAAATAAAGCAGAGTTGCCAAAATAGGGTTGGAATAGCGTTGGCTGTGGACACATTGAGGAGAGCTAGTTCGAACTTTCCAATATCAGTATCGGAGATGCCCTTTCTCCTATACAAAGCTGCTCTGTTCTTCGCCATCTGAGACACATCTGGCTCGAGATCATGCTTGGCAGTGTAGTACTTGATGAGGGCGGTCTGGAGCTTGGCTCGACCTTCATAAGCTTTGGGAAAGATAATGGAGGGGTATATGTTGAGAAGTAACCCCAGCATGCTGCCTTCAAAGTCCCTGTTGTACAGAGTCAGAAGAGTTATCATACTTCAATGCTAGGCAGTACATTGAACTTACCATAGTGCCTGTACCAAATCAGAATCGCTCTTCACTGGATTGTGAGATCCGAAAAGGGCGTCGGCGGTAGCAACTGTCATCGTTTTCCTCAGCCAATAAAACAAACTCTCAGTCTCAAATGTCTTCCCGAGACCATTAATAGATACCGCCACACCGTTGAGAGCATCTGCATTCATTTTGTGGAGATATTGCCCAGACATAGCGTTATGAATCTCCTTGACAAATTCCGAGAGGAAGCTTGGATTCTTCTCGTCACCGGCAAAGCTCACTGGAACCATCGTCTCATCCGAAACTCCGAGCATCCGCTGGGCGAACTCTAGAGTGAAGGGGTCAAAGGATAAGTTTTTGTGCCGAAAGGCATTCTGAGCCATGACTGGATCGGTGATCACATAGAGCTTGCCATTGAGCATCGGCAAGGTTGCAATGGGCATTGGTTTCCGAGCACTGCAATAATTAGAAGGGCCATGTCTATGCAACGGAAGACATTTACTAAAGCTTATCAAAATAGGCGCCATGATATCTTGACAAGCCAATGATGTGTCCAATATATGGGATCCTCGGCTTTAAGATAGGAGGCTCTCTTGGATCGAGTTGAATGGCAAGACGTTGGCGAATGATCAGAAGTACGGCAACAGCAGCAAGAATGATTGAGGGCATATACTCCTCAAGCAAGACGCCGAATACATCTCCCAAAGACATGACGGCGGCCTCTTAGGCGGCAGGGTCTGATCGGTTTAGCTCGGGGGGCAATATTAGCCTTCACCGGTGCTGCGGCTCGACTGGTGGTCTATCGGATGTCGATGAGCAACTCCCGAGCAACACAGAATAAGAAAAAAGAATTTTAAGATGGGAAGTTGGAAGATAAACAACAGGACAATAGCTCGAAGGATTTGATGGATAAAGATTGACGTTGCAACAAACCAATCAGCGGCGCAGTGCATTAATTGCTGACAGCCAGGACCTGGAACGGCAACCCAAGATCCGAAACTGGCGTGTGATCCAGGAGTTCAATACGCTTATGCTGCTACTTGCAGCAAAGAGACCAATCCCATCAGCGTGCTCGTACACTTGGAACCAAGTTCGCAAGCTTAGATTGAGCATGGTAATTTATTGAAAGCTGTGGGGCTGGGAATTTCGGCGTACGGCCCACGCGTTTGTTCGCGTGTGTATCGCGCTTCCAACCAAGACTTCACTCCGCTCTCTCAATCTGAATTGTACAATCCACGAACTCGACTATATACTGCTTCCTAAGCTTCGAAACCTGCGAGAGAACACACGAGGATATGGCAGCATGGGAGGTATGAGGTTGTTTGCTCAATGTGCCAACGATTTCCTCCGACACGCCTGAGAAATCGACATTTATCCCTCCCGACATAGACACCCCCTCCACTACCTTCCTTGTATACCGAAGTCTCGAGCCGTCCACGGAATCTCTGATTTGATCTACATATACTGCAGATTGGCATACTTTGGAAAGGACTTGATTACGGCTAGTGCTGTTGAATATACTGGAATGGCCAACACCGAGGCCCAGCTTGGACAGTCTGCTACATCTATGCGAGATTAAGTCTCGAGGCATTCATGGTGTTTGAAGCGGAAGGACGTCAAATATGGGAAAGAAGACGTACGAAACCCAGCCACACACATACAGAAGATTGCCGCTTTACGAGACAGCAATTCGAGGAAGCATCGTTTGCACGATTGAAATGCATTATCTCTACGATCAGATATCTCTAATCCTTTTTTCGAGGCGTCTGCGTTACAATGTGTACGGTTGCACAGAACATATTATGGGCTAGCAGTCATGCCTTGCATGACGAGGATCCTACTTCGTTTCTAAATCTGCTGCCAATGGTTTTGCTGTATCAAAACTCGAACCTCGTTAACTTTACAGCATGTTGTTATTGAATTTACTTCTTTCAAACTATGATATGTCTTTGTCACTTCATTTAATCCACCCCTCAGCTAGTAGCATCTTCTCAGCAGGCTTCAACACCTGTGCTGATACCTGTATCGTCTTAATATTGAGCTTGCGGCTATACCCGCGATTAGATTGTGGAATGTTAGCTGGTACTTGGTTTTGGAACCAATTTGGTTTACTTTCACCTTTGTAGCAAAGTTTGGTTGAGCTAGTACTAGAGATCCCCCACAATGGGAACACATCTAATTTTTCTTGCAAAACCCAGAACATTTTATGTGAAATCGTCAAACCTCATCTCCAGAACTCAGGTACATCCCGTTCAGATTCTGATGTTATTACAGGCGACACCATGTTTCCTAAATGGAGATGGGAGGCAGTGTCTGGGATGACGGCGAGTGGACAGGAACTAATTCGAGTAGAGAGAGCGGTGTATTACAACTCACGCGGCACTGAATCATGCCAGACTTCCTCCACTTTATCACTACTTCGCGGTCTAATGGATCTTCCTTTCGAACTCCGTAGTCCTGTCTACGATCACATCGCATCGATGCCACGGACCATCGACATCTTCGAATCTGATAAGATTTCAGGCGGCATTTCTACGACTGACACTCTTCGCCAGCTTTCAAATGCCCATCCACGCTTCGAAGAAGATATCAAGGTGTGGCTCAAGACAAGACCTGCCCTCCGAAAGCTGCGATCTGGCGAGATCTTTGACGCAACCTCGGTCTCTTTTCTTCTCGATTTCGACGAATATTTCTTGAAGGCAATTTGCACTTCGGACACAGAGATGCTAAAAAATATCAATTGGACAAAGTTCCGCAACACACTCAGCCACCCCACTTTCAATGAGAATGCTCAACGCCTCGTCATCGACATCTCGAAGTTCCACAAGTCCATCGACAATTCTATCTTGGGAGCAGTTTTCCCTATACTTTCGAGGTACCTCGGGAAACTCCGGAACCTCCAGAATATGTGCGTCTATGACTCTCATTATAGACATTATATAGCCAGGGGTTCGGAAAAGCAAGATAGGAACGGGGAGCGTTTTGACATTTGGAACAAACTTCGAGCGCTCCAATCGTGCTGTGATCTCAGCTATCCATGCACATGTTGCCCAACTTTTGACATATCATATGGTTATAAGAGGAAGGATGGTTCTTACCACAAGTCAAGGATGAGACCTTTGCCAGGTTCGCAGGAATATCATCTGGAAATGAGGGTTTGGGCCACACACTTGTATGGTTTGCGTGCATACCTTTCCACATTTCTCGAATGAGGATGAGGCATAGTCAGCATTGAGGGCCCATTCTAATAGTGGTTATTATCAGCACCTAAGTAACCTGTTATCTTGTAGAGTAGAACAGAAGCAAGTGGACAGACACACGAGCTGGTGTGAAATAGAGACGTTTATGCCTCTTATTCAAAAATATTCACCTACGAGAAATGGCCAGGTTAGGTGTGGCTACAAGTCTAATATATACGCATGTCATGGCACATTGCACGCATTTCTAAGCACGACTCTCGCCCCCAAAGAAAACCTGATAGCACCTTGCAACATACAACCAATCTCTTTTAAAGATCATCAACACCTGAAGCAATATGGACAGGCATTTTCACGAGGTTGAGCATGCGTTTCTACACCGAGTTAAATTCTGGCCACTGTGGCGCAGCCATCAGGCTGACCAGCTTCATGATCTGCCTAGTCCTCGACGACATTTGCGACATGAAAATGGCACCGATGCCTCAAAGATGTCCTACCTTGTAGCGCGTTATTGCTCATGACCATTACTGGAGGGGAAATAGAGATACGCACTTCTGAACGTCACCGAAAGCTTCGACCAAATCGCGGATGGAGGCGATAGGAGTTGCCAGCAGCATTGCTGGCTTGGTCAGCCTCGCTGATTTAATCGTTGTCAAGATTTCACGTTTCTATTCCCTTGCGAAGGGAGCTCAGGCCGAGATCAAAGAGCTGCTTCTCGAGGTACAGAGCTTGTACGGAGTCTTAAATAGCCTCTGGCTCTTGGCTCGGTGTCTCGAGCAGAATCACGACTCATCTGAAGACGACTCAGCCAGCGCGCCCCGCATGGAACATTTTCAGACATGCCGGAAAAACCTCGACTTTCTGACCAAATCGTTGAGTAAGTTTGACTTGGATCAGTCGAAGACTTTGGCAGCTACCAGAATCAGTCTGAAGTGGCCGTTCAAAGTACATGAGATTAGAGATCTTGTGGAGAAAATCGTGAGGAACAAAAGCGATCTCTCAGATGCGTTGACGGCCGATGGATTGTGAGTCTTGGTTTTGTCCCTTTGGAATGAAAAATTTTCTGACTGTTGCAACAGGACAGCGTTGATGAAAGCTTTATCTACGCAACAGACGTTATCCGAAACTGTTCAAGATGTTCAAATCAAATTGCAGCGGATGGCTGAAGAGCAAGCCGAAAACGAGCAAGGTATTTAACATCCGGGTTCTCATTAGGACAGACAATTTACGGTAATCAGACGAAGAAAAGAAAGAGATCTTTGATTGGTGCTCGAGGGTCAACCCTTATGAGAAACATAGAAATTCAAAAGCGCTTCGACATCCAAATACAGTGTTATGGTTTTTCGATACACCAGAGTTCAAGAAATGGAGCCAAAATCCAGGCTCTGCAATCTGGCTTTATGGCATTCGTAAGTGCTGTCTTCGTGTTGTTGAATCGCAGAAAACTAAAATTGTACAAGCTGGCGCAGGAAAGACTATTTTAACGTACGATGATGTTGACCAACAGATCAGTGGAGCCCTTTTGCTAATCAGTATAGTTCTGCTGCGATCGAGGAAGTAAAGACCATGGCAACAAAGTCGTCAC
Organism: Mollisia scopiformis; assembly: GCF_001500285.1. NCBI lineage: Eukaryota > Fungi > Ascomycota > Leotiomycetes > Helotiales > Mollisiaceae > Mollisia > Mollisia scopiformis. The sequence goes on from NW_017263606.1 coordinate 444,977, forward strand.
GCCATGCTGTAGCATACTTCTATTGCGAATACCGATTACCGGAGACACAGGTTCTTTCGAACATCCTTGGATCATTAGTTAGACAAGTTTGCGCATGCTCGAGCGATGCATATTTGGAACTGGAAGCGTTCTATAGCAAGTGCAACGAACAAGGCAAGCAGCCAACCTTGCCAACATGCTCTGAAATGGAGGACCTGTTCAAACGTTTATCTCAATATTTTGAGTGCTTGACCGTGGTTATTGACGGCATCGACGAATGTTCTGAACACGGAGACCGGCTTGATATCCTGCGAACTCTTTCTACCCTAACCTCCCATGAAGATGGAAACATCAAGGTCATCTACACTTCCAGGAATGAGATAGATATCCGGCGTCACTTTGAGAGCTTCGACAGCATTTCGATAGCTGCACGAGGCAATGACCTGGAGCTGTACGTTGCCGCGACAATTGAGACTCGGATGCAAAACAAAACGCTCCGAATGCGCGATCCAGCCTTGAAGGAAATCATTATCTCTACCATTGTTTCCAAAGCCAATGGCATGTGAGTTCTCTTACACACTGTCAATCACAAACTTGATGTGCTGACAAGCGTTTTAGGTTTCAATGGGCGAAATGCCAACTTGATCATATCTGTATGCTGAGTACAGACAAGGAACGTCGAAGAGCTCTAGATACTTTGCCTAAAGATCTTTTTGAGACATACAGAAGGATACTCCTCAGAGTCGCGAATAGTACAGAAAGCAACAAGCGCTTGGTAAAACGGACGCTCTCTTGGGTCCTCGACGCCGAACAACCCCTCCACGTGGACGCGATTGCAAAAGCAATTACCATAGAAGTAGATACGGACTATCTTGACCCTGACGACATTCCAGACGAAGACAGCATCCTTAAGTGGTGTTCGAGCTTGATTAGGAAAGACGAAAAGTCTGGCATAATTATGTTCTCGCATTTCACGGTCGAAGAGTTCCTCATAGATCAGAAACTACAGGACGATCCGGAACTTTCGGAGTTTCATGTTAACAATTCCGACGATTGGCAGCAGACAATTGCAAAAACTTGCCTTACATATCTCAATTTCTCTGAATTCTCTAGGTGGGACCTTACAGATTGGGCCAAAACTGAAGAGGATATCGATAAAGATCCGTTCCTCGAGTACGCTGCCGTGTATTGGCCTGTACACGCCAGAGGTGAAATTCAAGATACCTGCTTTGACCTGCTATGTCAACTTTTCGCCCCAACAAAGTCGAACAACTTTGTTCTATGGCTGCAGATATACTGGCCAGATAGGGCTCGTGGCAAGGCAGTCCCCAAAGCTGCATCTACATTACACGTTGCCGCTAGTCTTGGTCTAGTCGAAGTATGTGCTTGGCTCTTGGACCAGAAAGTTGATATTAATGCTCAGGATCCTGTGATGGGAACTCCTTTGCTCTCCGCTATATTAGGGTCAGTACCATCCTTGGGATGTTGTAATTTTCTCTATCCTAAGAGAGCTCAGGGAACGAAGAACATATATTGAAACCCAGCGCTAACTCCTCACAACAGACTTAGTAACAACCTGGAAAGAATGTGGATGAAGAGATCTCCGCTAGTGTCGATGCTTTTGGATCGTGGCGCGCGAGGCGATCTTTACATCTTGGAAAGCTGGACGTCCCCACTAAAACAAAACAAGAAACGCAGAGTAACAGCAATGTCGAGTGTTCTCAATATTGCGCTCTGGAACAGAGAACTTTGTGCTGCTATTTTCAAGGATCTTCTCCACCACAAAGCTTTTTCACCATTCTCGGAGTCGCCCTTCTGGTTGAATTCAACACAGGCCTGGACAGTCATCCCAAGACCACCTGCAACTCCAAGATCTCTTCCTATGCGAAGCAGAGATGACCTTGTTGAAAAGGCACTTCAGATCGTGGTCAATATGTTTAGGGATATCCTCACTGACCCTCTTTCTGAGAGCATAGATCAACCTTCGGTCAATAAAATGATTTCCTATGTGAATTTGCACGGCAAGAGCCCGTCAGACGACAAACTATTCACAGAAATCTCGAAGCGGGAGGCCATAGCTACGTCGCAGCATATGACGGCCGAGTTCGCAATCACTGCGACCGAAAGTGGTCAAACGCAAGTCCTAGAGACCTTCATATCAAACGGCGCGGATCCGAAACTTCTTTCGGAGTGCTTACCAGCAGCGTGCCGCTTAGGAAACACACATTTGGTCAGGCTGTTGTTGGGATACTGTCCCAGCAATGATACCATTGTCCGTCGATATACTCGACTCTCCTGGATTGAAGCTACCCTTGCAGGGCAGACGGGATGCCTCAGATCGTTTCTGGACAACGGGTTTGATGTGAACACGTCGGTCACTCACGAAATGACTGGTATCAGCCCTAGATCCGGATCCGCTTTAGCCTTTGCTGTTTGTAATGGAATACTTGAATCCGTCGTATTTCTCTCCGGTGTTCCTGATATCGATTTCGAAATCACAATTGAAGGCTGCAATCTTCTTCATTCCGCCGTTGAAGCACCGATACACCGGAAAGACATTTTGGAAATTCTCCTCCAAAAGAATGTCGACCTATCCCAGTGTACTAAGGACGGGAAAACCGTTTTACATTCTCTGCTTAGAAATGGACATGCAATAGAGGATGAGGATGTGGCGCTAATAAGGAGCTTGATATTGCGTGGCTGCAATCCCCAGCATGTGGATGAGCAAGGACATACGCTATTACACGCATTACTTAATCGGCCGCATATCTTTTTCGCACTAAATCTTGGGAATGTCATTGATTTGATTGACGTCGAGCGACATATGAAAAACTGCACGGACAAGAAAGGGGTTCTTCCTCTTCAAATGGCCGTTCGTGGGCGAGCACAGGACATGGTAATACGCAAACTTATCCCAGATGATATTCTTCTTTGGAATCCTCCTGATTATCATGGTTCAAGCGTGCTTCATGCCTTGGTAATGCCAGGTCTTACCGAGAACCCACCACCGCCACCAACCCAACCGTCAGTGCTACCACGGTAAGATACACTTCATTGTCCCCTTTTCACGCACATGATATGGTCCAGGTCGTCTTCCTACGTAACCATGAGGAAAATACTAGAACCTTCCTTCTGTGGCATGATGACATAGATTACATTACTAATTTGTTGTACTGAATAGAAAGCGAGTGCCTGGACCGCCTCCACCACCTCCCTTTATAAGCAACGGAAGCTTGGCTGATGATACCCATATTCTCAGAATTCTGACGATTCTTCTGGACTTCGATCGTGTCAACGTGAATATAAAAAATGAAAGAGGAGACACACTACTCATCGCCCTTGCAATTCATTGCGTAGAATCGTCGTCTCACAAGAGAGCACTCTGTCTCAAGCTCCTACTCGAGCACCACGCTGATATAAATGCCTGCAATGCTAAAAACTGGACTGCAACCCACTATCTCGCCACGCTTGGATATCAGGCGGGGATGCGAGAGGTATTCGGCTACAACCCTAACTTACTGATGCTAAATGACAATGGCTATTCTCCTCTACACCAAGCCATATGTGATGGTCGATTAGGAAGTGTTCAGATATGGATCGAGCGAGCAAAGACGCAGCATCAGCATTGCGACGAGTTCAGGAGAAGTTTCGAGCAGCCCTGCAGTCGAGGATTTTTGCCGATTCATATTGCAGCCAGGCACCGTCGTACAGACATCATTGTCTTGCTGCATGATATGCATATGGTTGAGGATGTCAACATAAGAGTCGAGTCAGATGGACTTACGGCCCTTCATTTAGCTGCAACAACAGACGATGTTGCAAGCACAAAGGTGTTGCTTAAAATGGGGGCAAATATTGATGCTCTTGACAAGAAATCGCAAACTCCTCTACATATTGCCGCTTCATGCGGCTCAGCAACCGTGGCAAAACTGCTAGTCGAGAACGGCGCCCGCACCGATATCAAGAACGAAACTGGCATGCTGCCATGGATGATCACAACACCAGCGAATCAAAGCCTAAAGACAGCGTTAGAAATGGCGGCACGAGGAGCGAGTGCCGAGCAAAAAGAGGAAAGTTCGGCAATCGCAGGTTGCTCGGAAGCTGAAAGCCAGTTGGCTCAAGACGTTGACCCTGTCGCTGAGTTATTCAAAGAGTCTATCGCATCACGATTCTTACATGTTGGCCCTCGAGGAGACGAGACCTCGATGTTAGAAGCGGTCCTCAAGAGCAGACATTACGCTTGCTTGAATCTTCTCAAGGCCGGCAGTAATCCTGATCAAGTGTTGAACGATAAAGGGGAGACTGCACTTCACATTGCGTGTTTAAAGGGATCACCGGGGTCTTGGCAAATTCTTAACCATCTTCTTGACTTTCATGCTACTACTGCGGTCAAGGATGAGACTGGCGATACAGCATTGCACAACGCAGCGATTAAAGGGAGATTCTCGATCGCCGAGCGTCTTTTGAAAAGTGGAGCCGACATCTTTGCAAGGAACGACAAGATGCGCACCCCGCTACATTTAGCAGCGGAAGCTGGATCAATTCTTACACTAAAATGTCTCGTAGACCACGTCCGAAACGGCAGTGTTCCACAACAGAAAGAAGTTGCAAAGCCAGTTGATAAAGAAAGTCTGGAGTCGAATCATGAACCCTCAGGTCAGGTCCCATCCCAACACATCCGTCCTATAATACCAATATGCTCTTCAGCGTTATCGAGACTTCTCGAAGCAAAAGACGACGAGAGGAGGACACCTTTGCTCACTGCTTTGTGCCATGGTGAAACCGAAGCAGCCAAGTATTTGATCGAGCAGGGCGCAAATGTAGACGTGATAACCATATGGCGCCGCGATGCACTCTGGCTTGCTGCAGATTGCGGTGACAAGGAACTTGTCGATATCCTCTTATCTCGAGGGCTGGACCCAAACACGAGTTCCTATTGCTTCAACGCTCTTCACCAAGCAGCGGATACCGAAGGCCATAAGGAGGAAACCGTCACTGAGATCGCCTTGACCCTAATTAAGGCTGGTGCAGACATGGATTCGAATAATCTTATGAAGCTGTCAGCATTGCATTGCGCCTGTAATGCTGGGAATGTGACTTTGATCAAAGAACTTTTGACCAGGCTACCAGCAGACGAGATCAACGTCGAGAGCAAAGTTTGTGGTACCCCACTCTATTGTGCGGCTTTCCGCGGATATGTCGAAGCTGTGAAAATCTTACTCGATGCTGGAGCTGATATCAATATTGGATGGAAAGAAGAGAGTCCTTTGCAAGCAGCAATAGCTCAAGAACATAAAGAAGTGATCGAACTTCTTGAAGATAAAGACGATGGCTCCACGGTCACCCCGACGTCTTCGTTGCATGGCTCGGAGACTAGCGTGGAGCAGGAGTTGGGAGACGAGATTTCGATTATCAGCTGCGATACAGCTGGCAGCTGATCATATACTCTGTCATTGGCACATTTAGTACAAGCTTCAGACGAGGTTCCTAAAAGCTCGGGGGATTTGTCACTGCAATCAATGATGCTTCCTGGTTGTCATGACTTCTTGGGCCAGTGTTTTAGGAATGTTCCGAGGCATGGTCTCCAAGATGCGAGGTAGAGAAGTACGGCTTGAATGTTAATATTCGCGTTACATATACCATCTGATGCAAGAGAAGAAAACGAGCTCTTGATTTGGATTTATGAATACGTTTGGCAATGATTTTTCTCAGTTCTGCTATTACTATAACATAGAATTACTATCATCCTTCTAACATTTCGTTACCAATTTCACAGCCCCATCAAAGAAAAGTATCTAGCTTCGTCCTTCAGCATTTCAGTCCAAACATATTCCAAAGTCACTGGTTTCACTTCCGGAAACTTTACGTTGTCGTACGGTCCAGGCAAAAGTGTCCTTCCAGTTCCTTGAATGACTTGATGGGAAGCCGCCAATTCAGCATCAACATCTCCACTCTCAATTGCCTATCCTCCTATTAGCTCAGAACTTCGATTCGTAATAGCGTGCCTACCTTTCTTTGATTTTCTCTCGCTTCCTCGACTGATTTATAGGTCACATTCCACTTCACACCCTGTATCTTCTCTAAGGTCGAGAATATCGTGGTCCAAGAATAGTTTCCGCCTAGGAAGCGATATGTTCGTTCTTGCTCGGTAGGAGGGTCCAGCAAAGTACAGACCAAGTACTTGGCCGCACTTTTACACACACCAAATCAGCTTCTGCTCTACATCAACAGCCATGAAATCTACATACTCATTCGTAGCCAACAATGATTGTTCCATCTCTGGCCTGCCGACAATATGGGCCGTATGAGTCTTCAAGTTGATGCCAAAATGCGGGATTGGAGCCCACTCAGTAAATCTTCCATTGATGAAGTACGTATACCCAAAGCGTGGGGTTTCAGCAGCTACTGTTTTAAGATGGTTGCGGGTGAGGACTTTGTCACGATAGTAGCGCTCATTCCAATTATCCCCGACAGTGAGATCGGCGCCAAATTCAGAGGGGTAGAAATGTGTGACACCAGCTGCTAATGCGGTATCGATGATGGCAGGTTGGGTTTTGAGAGCGTGGTTTCCGAGGCAGGCTATTACGACTTGGAACCCTGGTACGAGTTAGTATGTGTTTTGAGTAGTGGAGTGTTCTTGCCTCTGAATGCCGCGGGATCTCCATAGGAACCTTCAACAATCTCAACACCTTGGGTTGTGTAGTCTTGCAAGATTTTGGTCTTTTCTGCGGACTGTGGTCGAGTGGTATCGGTGAAGGCGCCTATTCTTTGAAATTCGGCTTTGCGACGGATGAGCTCTGGGACGAGGAATTGCCCGAAGCCACCTGTGGGGCCGAGCACTAAAATAGAGGTCAAAGCCATTGTACTATCTTGACGAGTATGTGTTGAATTATCTTAGTAGGCGTTTTGTAGACTCAGATTGAATATTTGTTCTTTCAACCCGTTTCTTCGTTGTTATATACGAACTTCGAACGGATGCATAGCCGAAATATCAGCGCCGGCACGTCTAGTAATCAAAATAACTTCCATCTTGAAGATCGTTGAGATCGTGTACGTCCGTAGTGCTAATGGGCCATATATGAACAACGATGGAGTGGTGAGTAATCATAATACGATGGCTGATGTTCATTGCCGAAAGCCGACACCGTTGGAAACTAACATGAAGATCTTGCCAGTTTCTAATCTGGTTTTGTTATCTTCATTAGCCATGCCCTAAATTTTGGGAATTGATTACATTCATTGATAATCGCGTGGTCTTTCAAGTCGTTAGCTTGGACTTTCCCAGAGGTTCACTTGCAGCATGAAGCTACGCCAACTCAAAGCTGATTTCAGTAGGGCAAAGGCATTGAAGGCTTGAACGGAGAGGAAAGTACCAGACATCCAGTGCATTGACTATAGTAAATAGGTCGAATCTGGTATTCGAGTTAGAGCATTAGCTTAGAACTTTAGGAGAGGGAAAAAAGGGAGCCATGGAGGGGTATTGAAATCACGTGTACTCCCACTTGCCGCTTCGGGATTCTGTCGTCGGGATAAAATTTGCGAGTGACACGGTTTCATTTTCTCGCATTCGCATACAAACTGCTCATAACCCTCTGCCTCTGTCAATCGTGATATTAAGTTTACGCAAGGTCGAGTGACTTAAAGCGATGGCTCCGTGGCTTTCTCGTCCACCATCATCGCTTGTAGAGCGTACGCGCTCGTGAATGTGGAAATATGCCCCTGAACAGGCAACTGATCCCGCGCTTAGAAAATTATTGTTCTACAAGTACGATCACATTGTCCTCATTTCTGATGGATCTAGGTCCCATGGATTGTGATAGATGCTTCTTCTTGTTGCTTGCTCAATGCTTTCTTCGGAAATGGCCCAGGCTTGCTTGTCTCACGTCATGAAGATGATCGGGTAAAGCACTTAAGTATGAATTATTGTTCGTATTAGCCCATTAATCTTGTTCTCACGGATTCAAAGTCATCTGTCTTCTCTCGCTGATCCAGAGCAGCTGATAATACGAATCGCTCAAGCAAGTGCTTGTAGTTGGACATTGTAACAAACACTATCCGCAACTTTGAGTATATAACCTCGTATGCTGTTCGCCAGAAGTCTGTTTCAGTGAATCAAGATCCAGAGTTGTATGCTCTGAAATCTTTCGATACTTCTGGTTCTTCCTAGCTTCAGCCAACTGTTCCTGCGTCTTCAAAAAGATAACTGCAGAATGTCAGGCAATACTGGCAGTCCGCCGTGTTCGATCTGCGAAAAAGCCAACCACGATGCCTTGAAATGCCCAAAGAAGCATGGCTGTGGAGCATGTGGTATTCCGAGCGCTCATAAGGCGTGGTCGAAGCAGTGTCCAGCTAAATTTTATCCTCATTACGATTCTCAGATATGCGACGAGGGCCAGAAGAGCGTTCACGAGTATTCGGGATGTGACAGCAAGATACTACAACCCTGCGAAGAGTGCGGACATGGGGACCACAGGGTTGGGGACAAGAAGAAATGTCTTCCTCATGCTAACTAGGCTGATGTGGCCAATATCCCAGACTTCATTATTGATCAGTAGACCAAGAAATTTCGGCAGAAGTATCTCGATAAGAAAGCTGAAGCAGCAGCTTCGGCTCAAGCTACCTCATCTCCGAAAGGTTCGTCATCGAAAATTACTGGGCTTCCTGACAGAACGGGCTCTTCGAAGATCCCATCTGGAGAAGCATCGCCAGTGAAGCTTATCGAAGAAGTCAATTCGCTTGCTGCTCGACGTCGAAAGTGGCAGAATTCCGAGTTGAGTTTTGCGGCGAAGCCCGTCACCAAGTCAACAGAGTTAAACAGAGAAGTCTACGTGGATTCAAACTTCTTTAAATTGCAGATTGATTCGAAGATTCAGCTTTTCAAATACAGCATTATCGTTGAAGATCATGTTACCCCTATAAACGTGGAAGGTGTGCGTCGTGTCAAGAAAGAAACGAAAAGTTTCCTAACTAGAGAGTATCTCACCAATAACAGATTTGTGAACGTACCTGCACATAAAAAGTGGGCCTTGGATTACGACTTAGTGATCATTTCCGTTGGCCCTTTATACACTAGATCTGGTAGAGATCTGGCGAGAGCCATGATGCTATCCAGTAATCTGGGTGGCCAACCTCCACGAAATGGCCGTGTAGCACCGCCGCCACTCAGCGTTCGTGTCGAAGACTTAGGACCTCTTGACATGGGTCATCTCGTCAAGCACGTTACAAAGAAGGAATTCGCGGCGGACCTGAACGATGAGCTGAAAGCTTTGGATATCATTTGCTGGAAGAGATCAACAAGAAAGGCGACTCAATAGGAGGCCGAGTGGGTAACAAAGTCTACCCTACTGATCTCACGGCAGCAAACAGTACCGACGACACTAAGCAGTATCTCATTCGCCATGCTTTCTTCTCCTCTATGCGGTCTGGCGAAGACTCTGTCATTTTGAATGTCAACGCAGTAACATCGGCATTCCTCCCTCCCAAAAACCTGCAGGAATGGATGAGGATATGCTGGCCAGGCTTTCGACCGGAGTCTAAGTAGTTCAGATTGAAGCTCAAAGCCGTCAGGGTAACATTTAATCTCCATAAGCCCAGTCGAACATGGGTTATTGCTGACATAAGTAACGATGATGTTGAGCACACAGTGTTTCAAAGGAATGGGAACAGTCTATCTGTCTCCACTTATATTAGACGTAGTAGGTGCCACTCTGACAATGCCTTGGAGTGTAACCTACTGACTAAACATAGCTTACTCACAGTATCGGGGAAGTTCGACAGCTTTTTCTATCAACGCTGGAGGATCTCAGAACAAGGTGTGGTATCCAGCAGATCAATTGACCATCATTCCTTGGCAAATCGTCAAAGATACTATGGAAGGCGAAGATTCCAAGGCGATGATCGATGATTCCGAAAGGTTACCACAAGTCAACAAGAACTACATCATGAATGATGGTCTCCGCATTCTAGGGCTGAATCCACTGAATCCATTCTACAAGGTAAATAAAAGCTCGAAATTGCTGCCATGTATGTTTTGATAGCTCACTATTCTCAAGGACTTTGGCCTGTCGTTTAAGAGATCGGCACCAACCATGATTCGATTAAATGCTCTCCTGTTGTTGCCGCCAAAAATCATTGTGTTGAAGGATTCAAAAGACATCAATGACCGCCCAGAACTAACTGATGGGGGCTGGAATCTCGCGAAACAGGGAGTTCAGTACAGGAATGTTTTCATGACATTTTCCATTTCCGTCTTTGGACCTGAGCAGCTGCTGCTTTACCCTGACCTATGGGTGAGCAAGCACAAGCCGAGGGCGAGCATTCCTGAGCATTACCTGAGCACCGCCTGAGTAGCTATTTTAGTATCCGCAGGGGCTCGTTTTGGTTCCCTTGAGCCCGGTTATATTTTCCTCGTCTTGTCTCTAAGGGCGGGTCCTATTTTGGCTCCGACAAGGATCGATCTATATTCGCTTATGTATACGTGATATTCTAATGGTTAAGTGGCTTATTAGATTTTTTTGCAGTATATGCGGTGGTTTAAGTGTATGAATGAGATTATGGACGCTTAAGGCGTGAAACGAGGTTTAAGTACAGTGAATATGAGTCATGTGAAGTCTGCACGTGACAGGTTTCCTAGGTGCCAAGACCTTATAGTTATAAAATACTAATATACAAGTTGAGAAAATCCGCTTAGCTTTTTATCTCTCGCAATAAATGCGCTCTTTAATTCGAATTACCACTATTCTAAAGGATAAATATAGACATTACTATATTATACATATAAAGGTTACTTCATTCCAAATTTAAGGAGACATCGCAGGAGTAAAGTGTCTAATTGCCTTGACTTGCCGACCTCCTTAAGGGAGAGGAGGAAGACTAAATACATAAAGATAGGATAAAAAGGAGGAAACAAGCGATTCTCTACTATGGTAAATAAATAAATAAAAATACATACGTGCATCAAACTTGTAACTTATAATTTGCAAAATAGTCGCTATTTTACAAATCTAAAGGCCTCCCATATTCGTCATATATTGGGGCATGCCGACTCCTTTCCTGGTTTTGTCTAGCATTTCTCCCAAAATTTCTGCCATCTCCCGCATTTTGCGCTTCCGCAAAAACTTCTTCAAGCATTTCTACAGTTGATTTAGATTCTGTACCCTGGTTACAACTCTCACAGATTGCTTTTGCCCTTGCTTCTTTGAGATTGCGACCAAACTTTCCAAGATTTCCACATTGATAACACAAGACGAACCGTTTCTGTCGTACATAGAACCATTTCCCCTTTGCATAGCCCGGCGAACCAGAGACTCCACATTCGATACAGAAGCGCGACTCTATGTTTTGCTTATTTCTTCCCTTCTTGCCACTTATTGCTTGGTCGGCGAAATACCAATTCGGAAGCATTTCGTTACAGGAGAAGCAGGCATATTCGTTATTCGCAGTCGACTCGGCAGAGCGTTCGCGTTGATTGAGGGGATGATGGCGACGAGGGCGAGCAAAGACAGAATTGCGGATTGCCATAAAAGCAGTGGAGATTTTCCTTAGGATCCGGCGCGAGAGTTTGTCGGCATTGTCGTAAATCATAAATAATATTTCTGTCGGTAGAGACACCAGATTGCGAGAATTAGTCGCAGACATCTCTGAGGATCTTAAAGCCGGTGGCTGAGGAAAGCTTAGGAAGTTTTTAAAGAGGTAGGACTAAAAGGAGCTAAACTGAGAGACGCGTGAATGGTCTAAAATTTTAAACACAGACTAAGTTTTGATTATAAAGAGTTTGTAATATAGCTTTGGCTATCGCTCGGAGGTGGGCGTTAAGGGAGTGCTCTGACTTTGTGGTAGAAAGGATTGAAGGATTAAAGGATAGTCAACGTGGTCATGAAACACCAGCCCTCAAAATAACTAGTTAGCAGATCTCACCGATCGCTCGTAACTCGCCTTCTGATTGGGGATTGCCCCTGCCAAGTGCAGACATTTTTCGGCGGCTTTCGTGGCGTTCAATCATATGTTGCATAACTCGGTGCAAAATGTGACAGTAGAGCCGCCTCGCCTTCATTTGGCTAATATAGGCCCTCATCGACCACCAAAATTTGCGTCTTCTGATTGGGTCCGCCATTAGCTGCGACGTCTCAGCGCCTGAGGCAAGGAACACCAGGCATCAAAATATCAGACAAGTAGAACTTCGGAGGCAAATGCAAACCTCAATTACATATCTGCGCACCATCGTAGACTGATGCGCAAGAGATTCCTCAAAATCGCGATGTGTTCTTCAGCAAGAATCACCTCCGCTGTCGTGCTCTTCACTCTCTGCATTATTGCTCTGTGGTTGAAAGTCGTGAACAACATGACTTACGACAGTTTCCTCCCAGGAAATCAATCATGGAAAGAAATTGCCTCCGAAAAGAGATGTCGAAATATGGTCAAGACACCGAAGGATTGGATCTTGCCTGAATCGGTGATTAAGAAAAGCCAAGCAACACGGAGCATCGCTGGGCAATTCATTGAGGATCTTTTGGATGAAGAGACACTATCCATCACCAAACTCGATGTCCCGGAAATTGTGGAGCGTACAAGTAATGGTTCCCTTACCGCGGTGAAAGTCGTTACAGCGTACTCAAAGCGAGCTGCATATGCACACCAACTGGTGAGTGAACATCTATGTTCGATAAAACGCCCCACATAACATTCTGCTAGTCAAACATCCTTCTCGAAATCGCCTTCGATATTGCACTTGAAAGAGCCAAGGAGATTGACGAATATTTCGAGAAGAATCAAAAACCCATTGGTCCTCTGCATGGAGTCCCTCTCACACTCAAAGACCAGTTCCACATCAAAGGTCTTGAAACTTCCATGGCATTTGTTGGCTGGATAGGTACTTTCGAGGGAAAGAAAGGTACTGGAAAAGAGAAGAATACAGAAAGCGAATTGATTAGAGAGCTCTACAGCCTTGGCGCGATTCCCATCGGAAAGATAAGTGTTCTCCAAGTGTGCCCAGTATTGAAACATTTACTCACCATTCATTCAGACTTCTCTTGTCCAGAGCATCTGGGTAAGCTGGATGTCAGTTGGAATTCGGTTGTCTCCACTTTTATTCGCTGGTTTAGGACTAGTTTAGGGGCTCTTAGTGCTGAAAACTTTAATGCTTATATATACTGATTCCAATATTCTCACTTAAATCTTTTAGACTTATTAATACTACTCTTTTCTACTTATATTGTTCCCGTAACACACGCACCTTCCATCTAATAGTTATAAGCCCAAGTTTCTACCTATTCTAAAGTTCTTAACATTTCGATAAAATTACTAAGTCAATAACCCTAGAATCGACACTCACTCGAATTATAAGCCTCCGACAAGCCTATTACTTCTAATACTACAATACAATATCTGCGAACTCTCCGCCAAGCTTGCCGTAACTAAGAACACGTTGCCCCATCACTCTCTGCAGCAACACAGCCGCTATGACAGAGATCAAATACGCAACAGTCATACTCTCCGGGAATCCTAACTGGATTCCATGGAAAGAAGTAACCAAGACTACCGCTATCAAGGTAGACGTCTGGAAATACATGGATCCAGATGTAGACGAACCCACGATGGTGCCGATTCTGGCAGAGCCTATCAAGCCGACTCCATCGACTGTAAAGAACGACATTGTAATCACACCTGCATCGACTGGGACAGCCACTCCTAGTACAGCACACACAATTCCAACCACTACACCAGCTGTCACAGGACTTGCTAGATTCTCTGATCTCGACCAGGACGAAAGAGAGGAGCTACGCTCTCTCAAAGAAGAATATGCTTACGAGATGAAGAAGTACGACCGGCAAGTCGAGGCTCTTCGGGCCATGGAATCACACATTCAGAAAACTATCGATCCGAAGCTCCTCATATACACGTACAACTGTCCGAACGCTTGGAAGATGATGCATAACCTCAAGATGGAGTGTCCTCCTACGGACTACTCTCGCAAGAAGACTATTCTTGGAAAGTGGGGGAAGCTAAGTGGCTGTGTTGCTGCAGAGAGTGATGGGGCAACGTGTTCTTAGTTACGGCAAGCTTGGCGGAGAGTTCGCAGATATTGTATTGTAGTATTAGAAGTAATAGGCTTGTCGGAGGCTTATAATTCGAGTGAGTGTCGATTCTAGGGTTATTGACTTAGTAATTTTATCGAAATGTTAAGAACTTTAGAATAGGTAGAAACTTGGGCTTATAACTATTAGATGGAAGGTGCGTGTGTTACGGGAACAATATAAGTAGAAAAGAGTAGTATTAATAAGTCTAAAAGATTTAAGTGAGAATATTGGAATCAGTATATATAAGCATTAAAGTTTTCAGCACTAAGAGCCCCTAAACTAGTCCTAAACCAGCGAATAAAAGTGGAGACAACCGAATTCCAACTGACACTGGATCACTTTTAATCAAGCATGTATGGTTTCGTGGCATGTCGACTGACTTAGCGAAGGCTCCTGAGACGAACAACAATATACTTGGCTACGCATGGAATCCGCATAATCAACTTCTCTCAACCGGCGGCTCCTCCGGTGGTGTGTTAATTTGTTGCTAGACTTTCAAATTGTAAGGTGCTGATTTTTTTGTGACAGGGGAAGGAGCAATGCAGGCTTTGAGAGGAAGCGCATTTGGAATCGGAACTGACTTAGGTATTTGGTTTCGTGACTTCTACCTTTTTAGCTGCTGACGTTTTCCAGGGGGTTCTGTTTCCATGCCTGCCTCGTTCAATGGTGTCTTCAGTCTCAAGCCTTCATTTAGGCGTATCTCATTCAAGGACGTGGCGAACACAGTATGTTTCATCCGCCCTAGAAATATTTACAGGTCTGACATCTCAGGGTACTGGCCAAATGATCATGCCTACCGTTGCTGGCATCATGGGCCACTCCGTTTTAACGCTTCGCCTAGTGTTCAAAGCACTACTCTCCACTGAGCCATGGCTTTACGATCCATATGTTCTTCAAGTTCCATTCAGAGACTACTTTGTGGAAGAGACAAGCAATCTTTCTTTCGGTTTCGTAAAAGATGATGCCGTTGTGACCCCGCATCCTCCCATTTCCCGCGCACTTGACATCGTGGAGAAAGCTATGCTAGCAGCCGGACACGAGGTATTTATACTTCAATCAAAGTATCTATTTTCACGTGCCAACGACAAGTTTGCAGACAATTCCATGGGAACCTCCCTCAGTCAACGAGTCGATTGCTATCCGTGTCAGTGGCGTAGAAGTCTCTCATTTGATGAAGGTTCTCTGACTGTGCTTACTAGGGTCCTATTGCTCGAGGTGACGGATGTCCCGATGTCTACGAGGCTATCAAGCTTTCTGGGGAACCTATCGTTCCGGAGATTCGACATTTGTTTCCCGATGGAAATCTACAGCCACCGATGAACCTTGTAGACTACGAGAAAGTAGTCGTGCATATGAAAAGCTATCGCCAGAGATATCATGACTACTGGAGCTCTACGGCTAGCAAGACCAGCAGTGGTAAGTGATGAGGTGGAAGATAAGTATTTCCAACAAGCCCAGTCTCTGACATTCCCAGGTCGTCCCGTGGAAGCAATTATTCTTCCCGTCTCTCCTTACGCTGCCGTATTGCCGGGCAAATTCTTCCACTCGCGTGAGTGGACCTGCAAGATAAAACCACCGTCATTGAATGTAAAATAACTGATAATATCGAACAGCATACACAAGTTTTATTAACGTACTAGATTATACAACAATTGTCATTCCAATCACGTTCGCCGACAAGAAAATCGATGTCGTGCCTGCTGATTTCATGCCGCTCACCGATACAGATCGATTGAACATGGAAGCGTGTACGTTCTCTTGCCTCTGTGTATTTTGTGACAAATAATGACTGCAAATAGATGATTCTGAGATATACGACGGAGCTCCAGCTTCCATACAAATTGTCGCGAGGAAAATGGAGGAGGAGAAGCTTCTCGCAATGGCACAAGTCGTTGTCGATGCGCTGGAGAAATACTGGCAGAGTGAAGAAGGAAAACGGCATCCAGGTTGAAATTTTGGGGAGTAACAGCCTGGTTTGGGTTTGCAAGTGTGTTCGGCTCTTTGAATTGAGCCAGAAAGTTGAATTTCATTCATGTTTGACAGAATCTTCAAAGGCCTATTCTGGCCATAATCCATCCACGGTTAGAAAGTCCGGAAGCAAACTAAGTTCAAAGCCTCGAACCGTAAGCCAAAATCAAGAGATGGGGTAACAGGTGTAGGTGCTGGTCGACGTCCCCGAGGGGCTTTCACGGATGATCACAAGAGGGAATTGACGGCCCAACCGAGGGAGTTGAAAGGTTGTATCAGATGCAGAATGAATAGAGTTCGGGTTGGTCATACTGCTCCCCAATTGAATTTTGATCTCTGACAAGACGTGCTTTTCTAGTGTTGGCCCAATCCAGACAACGTTCATGGCCAATGTCTGACCTCCAAAAAAATTACGCATCCAACGTTCAGCAAGCTACCTTGTCTTCGATATATCATCACCGATGCTTCTACGTACAGAGAGCAGACAGCACCATCCCAATTATTCAGCAAAAGGTGGCAGAACATGGAACTCGTTGATATCACTGATTGGGCCTCCGAGATGAAACGAGAACGATCACCGTATCTCATATATTTCTGGATGCCCCTTACGAGGTCAAGGTCAAAGAGTTCATCCCTGTTCAAGACGATATGTTGGTGGAGCAGTGGAATAACGGGGGCGTAGTCAAGAGCCACAAGATTCCGAAATATGCACTTGCCGAGATGGAAGAGACGGCGCGGATGTTGCAAGAATTCATTGACAAGAGTGTGGCGAATTACATTCTAGGTGCTCTTGCGCCACGGAATTATGGGAAGACCGAGGACGAGCTGCTATATCAAACCTACATGGGTGCATTCCAACATGTACACGAAGCTAAGGTCAGTTTCAAAAACATCGTCACGTGTCCATCGCTGAAACTTACAACCAGTCTCATAAAGAGAGGTCGCTTCTCGAAAATTGCTTCCGCCTTTGGGTAGGATGTCGGAGAACTAGCAATCCCCATCATATGTATGGTGACGATAAGCTTGGTGGAGAAAAGGTTGATGATCCGTCAAACCCTTTCTATGGTTGTGTTCCCCATGTTTGTTGGCGCAGACTGCACACATCCACGCCAGTCAGCTAAGAGCTGCCCATCAATCGCAGCTATTGTAGCGACTACAGATGATACATCGAGCCAATATCTAGGGTCAGCTCGCCTTCAGCCAAGCAGACAAGAGGCAATGTCTTAAACCTCTGTTAAGTGAAGAGACTAATTGTACCTGCAGTACATATCTGACTTGCGATCTATGATGACGGAAAAGATTAGGGCGTGGTATCTCAAGACCGCCGACGAAGAAAAGCCCGGGACGAAAACTGAAAGACGGTTGCCGAGCACCATCTTCTTCTATCGTGATGGAGTCAGCGAAAGTCAATACGGCATGGTTCTCCACGAAGAATTACAGCAGATTCGATTGGGCTGCAAGGACTGGTACGACAAGGTCAAGGACCATAAGGCCAACAATTTCTCGTCCAACTTCAAATGGAAATATATCAAGATTGTTTTCTTTGTTGTAATCAAGCGCCACCATGCTCGCTTCTCCCCCCAGATAACGACAAGTCGGGGTATAAGGACAACCTTACTCTAGATCTGTCGCTGACAGAGATATCGTCACCCCCAATCATGTGAACTTCTACTTGCAAAGTCATGCTAGTCCCAAGAGCATGGCAAAGAGTTCTCACTACGTCGTGCTCCAGAATAATAGCCCGAAAGACTACACTCTCAAGCAGCTAGAAGACATCGTAAGTCCAAACATGCCTTCATCCCCATTCTCAATTACTAACAGCTGTAAGTCTCACCACCTGTGTTGTGTCGGGCCTCGTGCGACTTAACCACTTTCTATCTGTGCCCTTGCTTGCTATGCAGACTTGCTCTGTGGTCGTCTAAGATGCTACATGAAGCCTGCCTTGGATAATAAGTATCCTCTGGATGAAAATGCCAGATCGAAGCACGATTATGAAAATGATGAAAAGATTTCGCACAACGACCCAGAAAAGATCCGCAAAAGTCCTTGGAAAGCATCGTTGGACAATGTCATGTTCTATCTGTGATATTTTGCAGTTAATTATCGGCAGATTGTGCGTACTTTGTGTTGTTTTCGTATTTTGCTGACGAGTCTCGGAGCGCGTTTGGTTGTAACTCTTGCTCTTCTGTCCTTTCCGTCGATTTAGTGTCTGATGTGTTGCGCTCGAGTTTTCGTGGATGTTAATGGATTTTGGAAGGAATTTGTGCGTGAAATATTAAATGCGAACCAAATTCAACTACTTGGTGTACGTGAAGCACGATTCAGACTCGATGACTGTGGTCCAGATGTATCCATAGAAAGATTTGAGTGCTCATGTCACCCATAAGAGGCCGCTTCGGAATAAAATCAACAAAGAGATGAGACTTAAAAACTGTCGGATTGTAATCATAATATTGGCACAGAAAAATTTGACGAAAATTCGCTTTCTTTGTATTTGAGTACTGATGTTACTATACCTACCTAGGTGAGGGGGGTTTATTTGGCCTAAGGCAGCAACACGACACCCTAAGGCTACATAAAATTGCCAGAGGTAAAGTTAACGATATCCGTACGTGTCGCATCAAATCTCATCATGAATTAAATCTCACTCATGTTCGTGAATTGCAACAATGCGCCGCAATTGATTGGACGTATGATCTGAGCGGAAACTCATTGATACCAGGTACGTTAATTGTATCAATGAATTCCTCCGTGTTATACATCCTCGTGGTGGTGATGGTGTGAAGAAGTTTCGAGTGTAATGAGACGATGCGATATTTCAAGCAGCCATTACGTGGTGTCCTTTCACGCAATATGATATGAGCTCAAGTCGGCTTTTATTGCATATGAGTTGTCGCTGGATTCCATTCCTCTCACTATCAACTCTTCGATAAAGTTTTGAACTCTCTACCCCGCCTCTTGCTAACTTCAGTTCAAGCCTAAGGAAGCGCCAAATACGACGCAACCTCAAAACGAAGATAGACTCGATCAGATACTTTCCAAACGCCAATTGGAGAGGCGTTTCCGGATTCCTCAAGATATTGAATTACGAGTCCATCTGGCAAGGATAACTTTTGTCTACACCCCGCACTCTCGACTCTTCCACAAATCTACAACCTCAATGGCTTATCAAGGCGTTGACCTCACAGCTGAGGCTGGCCAAGCTACTGAACCAATCTCATGGCAGTAAGTTTAGACTATCTCTTTGATGCATACTTTCTAAACCCAGTAGTGATCCTCACCCAATCTTCGTTATTCTCTTCGTTGGTCCGGCAGAGATTCCTTTCGGTATCCAAAAGAACCTACTGTGCGCACAATCACCCTATTACCGCGAACACTTCTCTCAAGAAGGACAAGCAGACTCCGTCGAGTTGATCGTCAGACTACCCGGTACCGATGTTGATACCTTTGGTTGCTTCCAAAACTTCATCTACACTGGACATGTCTACGACAAGGCTGGTGGAAAGGCCATTCCTGAATATCCTCTACTGATGAATATCTGGAAGTTGGCTACCCATCTGAGAATGGCTGCGCTACGTGTCGCGGTCCTCGATGCTATGGCTGAGCGCCGTCAACTAACATCTTATATTCCGGGACCCCCGCTTCTGATCCAGGCTTGGAAGGAGACGGAAGAAGGTAGTGGATTGAGAATTATGCTCATCAGGTGGACTGCGGAACATAGTACGTAAATCGTCTGAAGATACGTCAACCGAGCTAATCGAAACAGTGCGCACTTCTCCTGAAGCTCGTACCTCGTTTGCCAAGTCGCTTCCTCAAGAAATCCTCTATGAGCTTGTCCTCACCTTGAGTGATCTTTCAGCTGGTCCTATCCCCGCCACTCAACACCACCATCACCCTCAGCACCCTCAACTTCTCCTCCCCGCTGCGCAACCTGTTCATGACCTTGAGCCACCACGTCCCTCGACCAAGCGTAGCCGCAAGACAGATGTTGGCCCTCACCCCGGTCCTGACGATGCCTTCGATATCAAGCCTATCAAGAAGCAAGCTCGTCGCTCCGAACCAGCCCGTCGCAACACAAACAACAGTCGATCAGCTGCCGTTGAGCCTGCTCCCTTGACCCCCGAGAAGGAGCTTGCTTTCTGTCGTGATCTCATCACCCGCATGGTTTCCGGCCCTGGTTTCTGGACTAGACTCGTTGCTCACTTCAAGCATCCCGTCGACCCCGTCGCTTCCAACATGCCAAACTACTTCGCTGTTGTCAAGCGCCCAATGAGTTTGATGGTCATCAAGGGCAAGATGGATAGGAACGAGTATGCTACCTCTGCTGAATTCTTAGCGGACATTCATCAGATCTTCCAGAACTGCTACGAGTATTGGACCAACGAGGATCAAGTGTTCAAGGACTGTGAGAGGCTTCAGAAGTACTTCAACGAGCAATGGGATGATAGACATAAGTGGGTTTCTAAGATCAAGGCGGAGGTCATTGACTGAGTTTCCCCTCTGATATATCATGGACTGCCTTTGATGGTGTTGCTTTTCTTTGGCCCTCTGGTCTTCAGAATAATTTCACATGCATTGCAGATGGCGTATGGCGCATTGTGGCTTTGACTTTCCGGCCGTCTTGACCTTCATGGCATTGTCTTTGCATTGCATTTTCCATTCACTTCTTTGGCCTCCTTCATGGCTCGTGTTAATTTGTGGTGGTTTATGTACGATAAGGAAGGACAGAAATCATCAAAGCGAGGTTGAGGAGGGGGTTAGTGGATGACAGCAGATTCGACGAAGGGGAGAACGTGTAGTGACAAAAATAGTGACCCGCCTCCTCTCTAGTACTCAATTGATGAACAAAAATAAGCAAGATTTGGATGCTGTCGTGATTTTCGTGGTTATGAAATTTGATTTCTTTCTCTTGATACAGGTGCGGGGTAAAGTCACAGCATTTCCTGCATACCATAAGTATCAAAGCGTCACGGAATATGGTTAGTTCTATTTCATCTCTAAGATTGCGCCATGTCCTCTTACCTTAGCTTGTAGCAGGACACGAAGATATATTTAGTAATTAGCAATGTTCCCATACTTCCATCTTTCTTCATGTGATCTGATCCGAGCCAGTAATGACTCTTTTATAGGTATAATCTTCGCCTCTGACTTTTGAGCTACTCTTCTAGGTGTTGACGTCAATGATTGCCGCTTCAAAGACCTCGAAGTGTGCGATTGCAGTAGTTGAACAGCCCTGGGCTTCTGTTTTTCTGCTAGCTGAATCACTGTGAAGCCATTTGAGTCTTTCGCATTCGTTGCTGCGCCACGTATCAGGAATGCTTTGAGAAGAGCGAGAAGCCGTTCGTGAGGAAGTTGGTGCTTTGCGAGCATGATGTGCAACGCGAAACACTGCTATGTAGGGAGGTTGATTTTCTGATTCGGATTCGCACCCTGCTCGAGACAGAGAATAAGAATTTTGTCGTAGCCGTCACGCTCCCAGGAGTTAATGTAAACTCCAAATTGCATGTGTATAAGGATGTACTCCCAAGTTGTACGTCCGTTGAATACTTGGTCAAAGCGAGAGCCATGACGATGAAGAATTTTAGCTACAGGCTCAAATGTATCGTATGATAGTTCCACATAAGCACCAAAAAGATAGTGAAGAAGTGGTCGGCCTTTTCGCAGATGAAGATTACGGTGTACGTAGGCTTTTATGTATGGGATAAGTCCATAACTGACAGCTAGGCAGAGCATATTGGTGTTCCAGGCTTCGAATGGAGGATCGTTTGTGCATCTTTCAAAATTCCTATACTCTGTAGCAGTCAGCATTAACAGAAAAGGAAATACAGGACGGCAGTGCGTCGAGAATTCGGGCTGATAGTCACTCACCTAAGACGAATGTAGCATCGTAGAAATCCACTATCTCAGTCAGACTCGAAGCTTTTGTTCTGACCAGGTTCTCTAGTGCCAAGAGCCAAGTTACCGAGAGATCAAGTTTCTCGTCCACTTCACCGACAGATACAGCTTTTAGAAATAACTTGGGCACCGCAACCAAGACGCTATCTTCATTTCGCCATATTCGCGGCACCGCCTGATATCGCGTTACAAAATCAACTTTGAGTAAGTGAAAGCAAAAGGACACCCGCTGAAGATGAGAATGAATCAGAAGTTTTTGGTCAATACCAGACCATACTTTCTTGAATGACTCTTTGTTGAACAAATAATCTTTGACACTTTTGTGCACGTAGACCTCACCACAGCAGAAACGGTTGACTTGTTCCTCTTTGGACCAGGATGGATTGAAGTGTGGGAGCTTCACAAAACCAGAACAATTGTCACGCAACATACGCCTGGTACGATGACAAGCAACAATTTTCGCATCATCTGACCATCTATCGATATTCGAAGGTGCTGTCCTAACTTGTTCTGGTGGAAAGGATGCCAGCATTATTCCAAGAAGGTTGTGAGGAGCATTTTCACCATGACCCGCGGAAACCTGGAGTTGGAGATAGTTATAAGTATGATGTCTGCTCCGAGGCGGGATCTTCGCAATGATACTGGCATATAGTGACTCAAGCTCCGGAGGGAGCTCTTTAATTTTCTCGTAAAGTTCCTCCTCACGACCAGCGGCAATAAGTGTAAGAAGATCCTCCACGACGACACTAGCCCACATGAAGACACCCTCCGACTTGCCCACCACTTCAGGTACGATCTCTGCAATGATTCGATCTCTTCTTTCGTCCGGAGGCAGGTGGTCGGTTACGGTTCGGATGTTGGTGTGGAGGAAGTCTTCAATATCTTGCCAGGTATGCTCCTCGAGATGGAGATGTGGGACCTTAGAGAAAGCCAGCTCGATAAAGTTTGCAGGGCGTCCAGAGCAGAGAGCTCTGAAAATTAAACAGGAAGAAGTCGTAGCCGTGAGGTTTGTTAAGAATTGAAGCATTTGCTTGATACTCTTGTCTTCGCACTCGTCGAGCGCATCAATGACGAGAAGAAGTGTTGTTGTAAGAGCTGAGGCCACCGGGAATGGCCCACTTAAGCGAAACTCAACAAATGAGACCTTATTTACCAAAAATCATAATTTTTTAGTCTTCTTATGAATCTCTGTGAAAATGGAACTTATTATTAATTAATAGTAGCCATACCCTTGTACTTAATTACATCCTCAATCTTACAAGTCAATTGCTCAGTGTAGTGGCGAAAGTCACGTGGGTCAACTCGGTCCCATAGCTTTTGCAACTCCCTCTTCAAATCCACCTTATTTTTGGGCACATAGTCCAAGTTTTTCAATTCCTCCTTCATCCACCTCCAGACCTTCTCAATAGGGTTCAAATCTGGTGAAGAAGGAGGCCAATTAAACCCTCGGATATTGTGCTGTAGTCTAGGTAATCTGGCATACCCTTTATGCACCTTAGACCCGTCTTCCATGAAGATATACTCCGGCCCTAGATCATCAAAGAGAGGGAAGATTATAGGCTGAAGAACTTGCTGTAGATAGGCTTTAGAACATATGCCCTTGCGTTCTGGAAGCTTCTCTAGGAAGACTAATGGCGACTTGTAATCCCAACCTAATGCCCCCCATATCATGACCGTTGTCCTCCCTGACCTGTAGACTGACTTAATGCAGTCAGGGCACCTCCTCTCATCTACCCTCCTAGTCACATATATCCTGCCATTCTTCCCAGTCTCAAATATAGCCTCATCAGACCATACAACCTTCCTCCAGTCCCCTCCTTGCTTGCCATCATCTCTATGAGCTACATAGTCTGATGTCCCCCACCATCTATGCTCCTTGGCAAATACATATCTCTTCCTAGCTTGTTTGAGGGTAATATATGGTCGAGGGCATGCAATGCAGCGGCGGTAGCCAGCCCGGGCTAATTCTCGACGAATGGTGCGCACCGAGGGTAGGTAGGGTAGTTGCTTTTTGAGAGCCTCAAAAGTCATGCGCCTAGAGCTCCAGTTTTTGGAAATGGTTCGAATGCAATAACGTATGTCGCGTATAGACATGAGATGGTGTCTAGAGAGCTTTCTTTTGCGCTCTCTCCGACTAGATTCCTGCTTAAGAATGCGGCGTACTGTTCTTCGAGGGATATGGGTCTCTGAGACAATCTCGCGTTGCGACTTTCCCTGGCGCTATAGGGATCGAATGACTGCACGTGCAGGGGTAGGCCATTCATTATTCTCTTTCTCGATAGGATCACTTAGGATAAGAGGTGTCTCCATCTTGAATTATGGACTGATTCCTAAGAGGGTTGTTGTGTAGTAAGGGTTTTAAAATGGGGTGTAGAATTTTTACGCGTTACCGCGTCTCGCTTAAGTGGGCCATTCCCGGTGGCCTCAGCTCTTACTTGAGACTCTGAGTTGCAAGATATCTTTGAATGCTGACTGGAGTTCCGAATCGTTCCAAATAGAAGAGCGATTCGCCGAAACAGAAACGTGTTTATTTAGCCTCTGGAACCGACCAAGAACGGCAGGCACGAGCTCGGGAATTTGAACTAGAAGTTGCGACAATAGATTGTGAAGAAGGCCAGAGAATGTCTTCTCTGACTCTTGTCCAAGATCCCAAAAGAAGAAACTCATCAAAAAGGTTCGACTTGAGGTGTTCGATTGTAAGAGATTCATTGTACTCTCGCAGGACTCGATGTACTTGCATAATGTGGACTTTCCAGCTCCTGGTTTGCCACTTATGAGGTAGAGTCCATCCTCGCCTTCAAGCCACTCTACAAATCCAGGCCCACCATCTTCTCGGTTATTCCAGATCCAGTGAAATGTATCATCATGCCTCTGTTCGATCATAGCGTAGCGGGGGTTGTCACCATAGATATGCAGACTCTTGATCATCTCTATCAACGAATATTAGTTTATTGCTCACTGATTAGAATTTTCTCGTTACGCACCATCTGATACAACAGAAGTCACAATGGCAGTTTTGTTTCGTTCTGAACAGCAGAAGTCAGATAGATCAGACTATAGAAATAGATATACATGTGAACTGAGACATCATGTAGACCGTATCATTGGCTTAAAAGGGTCCAAATGACTCGCACCTGCTCTCAACACATCTTCACATAGACTTTTCATGTTCACAACAAGTTCCTCGTATTCTTCTTCATCTGTGTCGTCGCTTGGATCAAAGCGACAGATTCCAACATGGTCTGAAGTCCGCTTGATGACTGTTTCTCGGCTATCAGACAGACTTTGTCTGGCGTACTCGTAAGGCACAACCTGAAAGCCATTAGTCGAGGCTGATTGAATAGTGTAGGGACCGACAACTCACATTGTCATTTGTTCCGTAACATGAGATAAATCGATAGCTTTCAAGCTTACTTCTCCAATGGTCCTGCAGTATGTCCGAAAAGGTAGAATTTTCTTCTATGGCCCTCAAAACACCATCTGCCACGCTGGTGTTCAACGTCCGAATGATCTTGGCGCATGCTTCGCTGAACATAGTCTTGGATTGACTGGTCGATCCATAGTGTGGGGTGCCCATGAAAACCAAACCAAAGATCGAATTGCGCAAGTCCTCGTATTTAGTATCCATGTGAGCATTAACAATGGCTTGCTTGATAAGTATGCCACCGAGACTGTGTCCGATCAGGAGAAGAGGTCGACTTGGACACTGCAGTAAAGATAAACATTAGCATCAAAGAATGTCTCCGCTGGATTTAACTCACTTCTCTTCTCTTCACCCAGAGACTGCCAAGAAATGCTGTTGCTTCGGCAATGAAAGGGCTTCTGTCCGCATTGAATACTTGGCTTGAATCGTACTTATAGAGCATTATTCGAGAGGCGGGTATGGCTTTGGGAAGGGAGTCCCGAAGCCACAAGTGATCGTTTCTGATCCATGATTGCAGTGCGTCGTCAGATTTATCGCGTGGATTGAGACCATGGACAGCAATTATACTGGAGACTTGCGATTAGCATACCGTCTCTGAGCTTACTTGAATCACAGCAAACAAAACCACCAGACTTTGAATTGACTTACTCAATCTCGGGCTCTAGGCTTTGATCCGCGCCCTTGCCATCATAAAGAAGTTTAAGTGGCTATCAGTGTGAGCTATGCTTCGAAAACCACAAGGGGAGGCAAAGTCAAATTTTGAGGAAGATCATAGTCTCAATATTGATCAAGCTACTCACCATTCCGCTGTATAATGGATATAATTCGCAGTAAAGTAGAGGGAAGACAGGCTAAACGTTTTGTTTATTTAGAACCTCGAGCGGCAGGGTTTGGCGCCTGAAAGATCAGCGAGGCTGTATAGCAGATCCTTGAGGTCGTATAGGCGGCAACGCGGGTTTGCTGTCTCGTGTGAGTGGCCATGTCTGGTTGCGCGAAGCGCCGACCCGAGACCTGCATATCGTGAGGTAAGATCGGAATGAAGTGCGGAAGCTCAGAGCAAGACCTATAATGTAGCATGGCAATGTTTTTGAAGCTCCTCTTCAGATGTCACATACCATGACAGAGAGTACAGAAAAACCATGTGCGTCTAACTCATTCATTACTATAGCCTCCACAAGGTGGTTCTGCCAGACAGACAGATACTCTTTACCAAGTTTGATAGACGTGAAAAAGCTTCTAGAGCTTCACTACAAGTTTATATCCGTGTCATGTGTCAGCGAGAAGTCTGTCCCTTTTTCCAAGTTTTCCTGATCTGCTCGTATTTAACTCAAATAGAGTCGACCAGGGAAAAGACTCAAAGGCCAGGAAGCCTTGCAGTTCCAACTATTGTGTTGAACGTCTCCCTGATATCTCGATTATCTCGCCGAGCGTTCGATTACGGTGGGCGATCTCAAATTCCAGCAGCGAAAGACCAATATCGTCTGCTGTGCTCTATTTTGTGGCTGTATTATGTAGCTTCATTTCTGGTGCAAGACTTCTATGAAGCTATTGCGCTAGCGCCACGATACACCGAAGAACTTCGTCTTGCTCTTGGCAGGGCTGTTAGGGGACGCATCGGTATTCTCCAGGTAGACTCGTTGATGTCCTTTGACATCCAACGCTAGGTATTTGTAGACGAACTCGTCATCGGAAGGTTTTTTGATCATATGCAGATTCACAACTCCCTTATTCGAGGGCCCTTCAACCTGCCCGATGTCAGTAGGGGAAGCATTCATAGCAGTATTACGTGACGAACATTGAAATGCAAAATAAGATGATCAACGCCATATTGGTCCTTTCGTAGGCTAGAACTGGACAGTAGTCAATACTTGTACTTTTTCCTTTTGAGAACGACTCATACGCTAAAGGCCTTGCCCTCGCCCATTTATTCCATGTTGGCTCTCCATAAGCAATGATTTTCTTTCCATCACCGAGAAGGGCTGTACATCGTGAATCTTTCTTCACTTCGTCGACGGCTCTGTTGAAGACGCGGGTCTTGCTATCAGCAGAGAAGACTTCGGTATACAACACGAATGCTACACCTCCCTGATAATAGCTTTAGCACTTTTGTTGCTATTACATGGCTGGAAGACATACAGTCAAAATTGCACCCAGAAAAATGAAGCCAAAATTGAATGTTTGCTGGGTCGTCCTGGCAGCTTTCTCCCCTGCAGTCAGGTCCCCCCAAGCCACTCTGCCGTCGTCGTTAAAGGGGGTGACAGCTTTTCTTCTCGGACGATGTGTCGCTGATGAAGTTCCGAGGCCTGTTTGGGTGGCATAGAGTCGTAGTCCTGCTATCGAGCGAAGTGTGGCAGGGAACTTGAACAGCGATTGAGGTGGTCTGCATAGCGTACTCATTATCACTGCGCGTATCTGGAGGGAATCTGTGATGCTACTTGAAGCTTTCTTCATGAAGCTTGAGCTTCATGTGGGGAAACCATACTAAACGTTTTTAGGCTTGGCGTTCTTAAAACGCCGCTAGTTTACATCCCAATCGCAATCTGGCCCGCTTCGTGGACATAAATTCCATCTGAACACCAAGACAAAGGAGGACCCAACCACAACTATTCACTTGCGAGCGCTCTTGGTTACCGCGCACAATACTTCAAGCGACATCTGAAGATATAGCAGCAGCCATGGCAGAAGGTATGGCCTCAAAAGCGCAGTCGAAGGACCTCTTCGACAAGCTAAAGCGAGAGCCCGCAAACAAGGTCAGCATTCATGTTTATTGCATTCCAGTGAAGAATCTACTAAGCTTTATTTAGATATGCTTCGATTGCCAAGTTCAAAATCCGACATGGACCTCTGTGCCATTTGGAATATATCTGTGCCTTGATTGCTCTGCTCATCACCGCAACTTGGGAGTGCACATTTCATTTGTGCGATCTACAAACCTCGACCGTATGTGCTTGTCACTGTTCTGGTGTCAAACCTGCTAATACATGGTAGAATGGACTTGGGATCAATTGCGGATGATGCGAGTCGGTGGCAACGAATTGGCTAGTAATTCCATCCCCAAGACAAAGGACATCAAAACCAAATACACATCAAAGCAAGCGACGGACTACAAGACCAAATTGAAGGAGTTGGCTGAGGAATACATGGCAAAGTAGGACCATCCCTTGGCAACCAGCGATGATACTAACAACACTAGGCAAGGAACAAACATAGTGACCACGGATGGCCTCAAAAAGGATGCACCCACCCAAGGCACGTCAACACCCAAAGGCGATCCTAGCAAGGCCTTCTTCGACTCCTGGGCTGAGCCAACGATAAAGCGACCAACGCCCCCCATATCCCGCACGGCTACACCTCCTGTCGTGGGCCGTACCCCTTCTCCATTTCTCAATGCTGGCGCTTCGAATGGCAATGGCAATGGAATCGCACGAACTGCCTCGCCTCTTGCGAACGCAGCACCCGTGGCTAGCCGTACCACTTCGTCAGCGGCATTGCGCAAGACTACAACTGGTGCTCCACGGAAGGCAAATGTTCTGGGGGCTAAGAAGACAAAGCTGGGTGCAAAGAAGGTCACCGGAGATGTCATCGATTTCGATGCGGCGGAAAAGAAGGCAAAGGAAGAAGCAGAGAGAATCGCGAAATTGGGTTATGATCCAGATGCTGAGGTAGATTCGACTCCAAAAGCAGCCGCTACCAAGACGGCCGATCTTCCAAAGATCGCATCACCAAGTCCAGTCAGCCCTGGCAGATCAGGCTATGGCTCGAAAACCCACGAGCGTACGAATAGCGAGCTGGAGCGACTCGGTATGGGAATGGGACGACTTGGATTTGGACAAGTTGGAGGAAGCAAGCCAGCTGCTGCTGCGCCCAAGAAGATGGGTGGATTCGGATCTGTTGGTCCTATCAAAGCCACGCAAGAAGGCAAGTTGATCTCCAATCTGCGGGTATCTATACTAACGAGATGTGTAGACGATGATGAGAAGTATGCCCGTCAAAAGTTCGGTGCTCAGAAGGGCATCTCGTCTGATGAATTCTTCGGCAAGGGAGCCTTCGACCCAAATGCACAATCAGAAGCAAAGTCACGGCTGCAAGGCTTCGAAGGTGCTACATCCATCTCTTCGAATGCATACTTTGGTCGGGCCGAGGATGACGCCCCAGCGGAAGACTATGGCGATTTGGAGAGCGCTGCTAAGGACTTCGTTCGCAAATTTGGAGTCACTGCAGGTGATGACTTGGAGAACCTTACTCAGGTCTTAGGGGAGGGAGCTAGTAAGTTGCAGGGAGCTATCAGGAGTTACTTGAACAGCTAGACGAGATGACCTTGGCCAATGTTAAGAGCATGTATTCATGCGAAGCAAGTCAAGCGGGGCGTATGGGAACTAGAGAAAGATTGTTGGCAATGTAGCCATGGATGGGGTGCATATACAATGGCAGCACAGGAGAGTCATGTCGTATGAGGCAGACTGGGCCATATCTGTTTTCTGGTGTTTGAGTTGCGGCATAGATTGCGGTGCTATCGATTTTGGCAATTTAATTCAGAACACCTCCGATCTCCATGTCCGTGAGGAGCCACTATTGATCTCAATGTTCAAGCATACGCCTACGTACGTTTCAAGCGCCCTAAGACTTCAATCTAAAGGCGCGTATCGTAATGAGAAAAGTTACTCGAGACGCTCATGTTTCTATCAGCGGCTGCGGCTGTTTCTAACTTCCAGTCTCACAGTTTGAGAATGCATCAAGATCTTGAAGCCATTCAGAGCATTCAAAATCCGGCAACACCAAACAAGTTTTATGGTCAACTGCGGGCCCTGATTCTAGTGGCTGTCAGTTCACCGTGGGGTGGAGTGGACCCTGGAACTGGCGCTTGGCGACGCCTTTGACGCCCTATCCTGACCTCGCTTGCCAGCCTGTTTTCTTTGATCGTCCACATCTTACCAACCTTCAGCCAAACATGACGTATCC
Source organism: Mollisia scopiformis (assembly GCF_001500285.1). NCBI lineage: Eukaryota > Fungi > Ascomycota > Leotiomycetes > Helotiales > Mollisiaceae > Mollisia > Mollisia scopiformis. Next base: position 475,277 of record NW_017263606.1, read on the forward strand.
AGACCCCTGGAAGAAGATATCGATTTTCCATGAACCTAGTCTTTGTAGAGAGATTGGATGAATATGGGAGGAGATGAGTCAATCAGTATCGATGTTTTGGGTAGGTGTCAGGGGAAGCAAGGTCGTAACCTGGTTTCCATCCTGGAGGTGTAGTTTGTATCTAGTAGGTGTTCTTGTGGGCGAGGGTGGAGTGATGTCGTAGTGAGACATCATGGCAGGTTGGTTCTTTGTTGAGTCTTTATTTCACTGGTTTCTCTGACTGTTTTTTCTTCATTGTGACTCTCAAGGTTCAAAGCTATATTACTTCTTACCATAGTCTGGAAGAGATTCATTTCACCGATACAGATCTGCCTACGACGAAGTATCAAGATGCGTCTCTCAGCTCTCTTCCCTATGGCTTGTGCCATTGTCGCATTCGTACTTTCGATGCTCTGCCTGTTTGCTGGACATAAGCCTGGATTCATGGAGGAGTATCATATTGTTACAGTACGTTTCCATACCCCTCGCTGCTCCGGACAATAACTAATATGCCTTCTTCTAGCTTAATACATCAACTCTCGGCCATAACCTCATTCCCACAACGACCACCTCTTCAGGCTCAACTCCAACCGCTACATCGATCGGTTCATTCTTTAGCAGCATCGCACACAATATCTCAAGCACCATTGAGGGAGACTTGGACGGTATTATTGGCGATGTGGCAGACAAGCTGGCGAAGGAGTTGGGCATCAAGCAATGGTACAGCTTGCATTTGATGGATATGTGTGAAGGCACATATGCTCCCAACGCGACTGAGAAGGGTGCCAGTCTAAATGTCAGCACATGCTCAAACCAAACTGCTATGTGTAAGCCCCTCTACCTTGAGCACCCTAGATGCGATTGCTGACTGAACTCCAGACCATTTCGATATCAGCAAGCAACTGAACCAAGAACTCGAAGTCGGTCCTTTAAAGATCAACCTCTCAGATATCGACTGGCCAAGCGATATTCAAAGTGGTCTGAATGACCTCAACGTCGCACTTGACGCAACATTCGTTCTTTATGCCATCGGCATCGCAGCAGCAGGTTGCGCTATACTGGCATCTCTCGTTGCTGTCTTCCTACACGGCTCCCGGTTGATCTCATTTGGGAACTGGGGTCTTGCATCACTCAGTTTCTTCGCGTTACTCATTGCCTCGATTATTGTCACCGTTGTTCAGTCTAAGGCCACACATATTATCAACAAATATGGAAATGAAATTGGAGTCTATGCCTACAAAGGCGGCAAATACCTGACCCTCACTTGGGTAGCTGTTGCTCTCATGTTTCTGGCTACCATGGCTTGGGTGGTAGAGTTCTGTGTAGGACGGAGGAACAAGACGAGAGAATACACCGAAAAGCCTCAGCGCACCCGATGGGGGAAACCAAGAGCGAGTGACGAGGCAGCCTTTCGGAGAGCAGGTGTGTAAGATTCCTCTCTCGAATCAATAAGACCCTTCCTGTGAATGAACTCTGGAGGACAACGAATATCAAGACGAACACGATCTTTACGGCATTGGAGTAGGCGATAGGAAAGACTTTGGCGAATTTTGGCGTGGATTTTTCTTTCTTGCATATTTGAGCGAATGCTGAGTTCGCGAGATTGATACCCTACATAATTTCCTTTGGGATGTACAACTGAATCTAGAATAATTACCCAATGTGTCCACTTCTGAATAAATCTGTGTCTTGATTGCCAAAATATAGAGCCATAATTCTCAATGCTCTGATTGGCCAAAATGGAAGATGCACCAACGATTCCGTGCATCAAGCCAAGGAACAAGCTTAAATTTGGGTGCATCCTTGCTCAGCTGAATAGAGTTCTGAAACCCTCAACAGCATCTAGACTGCCGATTGTCTCTAACAAGCTTTCGAACATGTGCAATTGAGTTTGGAAGTGAGCACTCCGCACTTTTCACGCCAGAAAAAAGTTGTATTGTTACAAATTTCCAGTCGTGGTTGGTGAGAGTTCTCTAGCGGCTTGTTCATCCAAGACAAACCAAGCTCCAAGACATCTGACGATCATGAAATGCACGACCAAGAGCCTCGTCGTCTGCCGCGAAAAGGAAAGAACAAGGCTAGCGTCATAAGTACTCTTGGCTGCAGATTCTCCTCTCTCTCTTTCTTATCCGTTTGCAATATCTCTCTTGTCAACAAATATTCGATTTGCTACGCAGCAGTGATACTTACAGCATATTGTAGGGAAAGAAGCGAACAGGAAGCATGGCATACAATCAGCCTCAGCATGGAGGCGCTGCAGACGCGTACTATGCAGAAGGTCAACAACAGCAGCAACCTCCCTATCTTCCTCCTCAACAGCAACAATACGCGCCTCCTCAAGGTCCTCCACAACAATACACCCAGGCACCTCCTCAATATGGCCCAAAGCCAACACAGGGCGATGGCAACGAGAAGATGGCATTCGAGCAAACTTTCAAACTGGAGCGTCCGAAATACAATGATATCTGGGCTGCAATATTGTTTCTCTTGACGTTGGGAGGTTTCGTTGCCGTTTCTGGGCTGGCAATTCATGGGTATGCTGCGAAAGGAAGTGGGGGGATTTATGATGGCAACAGCTCTGTTTCTTTGAACAGTAATACGCTTATCTTGGTGTGAGTGTAGAAGTGTCAAGGGATAGGGGAATGCTGATGGAGATAGTGCTTTCGTCTTGGTCGTCGCTTTCGTTGTGTCCTTGGCATACTTCTGGATTATTCGTGCTTTTACAAAGCAGTAAGAACCGCTCCAGTGCCCTCCATATGGCAATGACTGACATAAGTACAGAATCATTTGGATTACCGGAATTCTGCAAATCGTCTTCGGTATCGGCACTGCTATTGTATACTTTGTCCGAGGCTATTACGTCCCCGCTATTGTCTTCCTGGTCTTCTCGGTATTCTACATTATATGCTTCATATCCTGGATTCCTCGGATCCCTTTCTCGGTCTTGATGCTGCAGACAGTGATCGATGTCTCCAAGAACTATGGACATGTCTTTGTTGTCTCCATACTTGGTGGTCTCGTGGCTACTGCCTTTGGAGCTTATTTTTCAGTCACGTTTGTGGCTATCTACTTCAAGTACTATCCAGGTTCTCCAGGTTGTGACGCCAGTGGTGGAGGTTGCAGCAAGGGAAGGGTCATTGGATTACTTGCTTTCATCACCTTTGCAGGCTACTGGATCACGGAAGTCATCAAAAATGTCATTCATGTCAGCATTTCAGGAGTCTATGGCTCATGGTACTTCTGTGCGAACAAACCTGGCGGCTTCCCCAAAGGTGCAACACGTGGTGCCTTCAAGCGATCGATAACCTACAGCTTCGGCAGTATCAGCTTTGGTAGTTTGATTGTAGCATTGATTCAATGTCTTCGCCAAGCATGCTCTATCGCCCAGAAAAACGAGGCAGCTCAAGGAAATGCCTTGGGTGCGATTTTCTTCTGCATTCTGCAATGCTTCATCGGTCTTCTGGATTGGGCTATTCAGTTTATCAATGAGTATGCGTTCTCATACATTGCACTTTATGGGAAGGCATACATTCCAGCTGCTAAGGTAATTGCTCCCTTTTGCTTCCATCAATCTTGGCTAACGTTCCAGACTACATGGACCATGATGAAAGATCGCGGAATCGACGCCCTCGTAAACGAATGCCTCATCAACCCAGTGCTCACCATGGGAGCCGTCTTCGTTGCATATCTCTGTTCCTTCCTCGCCTACCTATACCTGACCTTCACCAATCCAGCGTACAACGATGGCAACGCCTTCACCGCTGTTATCATGGCATTTGCGTTCTTGATCGGTCTCCAGATTGCGAATATATTCTTGGTGCCGATCAAGAGTGGTGTGGCGACTTTCTTCGTTGCGATGGCTTTCGATCCTCAGGTTTTGATTAATGAGTTTCCGGATTTGTGGATTAGGTTGGTTAATGTTTATCCTCATGTACAGCAAGCTGTGCATGTTTGAGGCGGGAAGGTGTGTGTTGGTGGATGAGGAGAGGGTTATAGGTGAGAGTAATGTTCATACAATAACGAGAAGCGAAAGGGGGTGGGATACAAAAACGGAGATACCCGGACGGCGTTATGGATTGACCTGACTTCTAGGTCACGAACGAGGGAATTATTGAAGGGTGCTATGAGTGTATGCTCTACTTTTGTGTGGTTATAATGAATGCTTATGAATACAGCCCTCTGCTCTCCTCTTGGTTTGATGCGAGTAGACATACTGCATGTTTCGCAAGTGTTGAAAATTGTTGTATGGTTGATGGCGGTATTGAATAATCGAACTGCTTCCTGCTTTGATTTGCTTCTGCTATCGCGTCCTGGCTAAGGCTCTAGAATTTGTCCTCAATTTCCAATTCACTTATTAATGGAAGGGCAAGGTCAACTTCTAAATCAATTCACCCAAGCCCTGTCTCTTCTGAACTTCCAAGTCCTCTAGTCCAGGGGCCTATAAATATCCCCTCCTCTACCCTTATGGAGTGCAACAACTTCAAGCCATTGGGGACACTGATCCAAACCCCTGAGGAACTTCTGACTGCTCTGTGGTCGTTTATGTTTGTTGAGTGTTGAATTTTGATTTAGAGGAGGGTTCGGTTCAAGGGGAATTGGACGAGGAGGTAGTTGATAGCAAAGTTGAGTTGACAACGAAATCGCATGATGTCTTCAGATGAAATCCATACACCATACGCTTCTACTTCCTTCATGTTTTCAAAGTTTATGTTGTCAATTTCTGCTTGTACTACTGTCAAGTGCCAAGGTTATGGTACTATTAGCGAAAAGATGTGGTGGAGATTTTCCACTTGTGCATCTATTGATAAGATTCCGAGTAGACTTCACGGCACGTACTTCGTGGCCCGGGCCTTGGTCCTCCTTACATTTCGGTTGTTGCGCATCTGAAACAAAAAATGTACATACCGAAAAGAAAGTTAGGTCGTTGATGGATTCTTAGATCGGACCCAGATGATGAATGCAACCATAGGGATAGCGATGAGGAGCAAGACGTATGTTCTAGTCGAGCAACGCAGGTTGAGGCGAGGGATGGTATGGTTGAAGAAGAAGAAGAAGGAGGGAAAAGAAAGAGAGGCTGGCGATTTTATACTGTTTTCCTGCGAGGGAGAGGTGGTGTACGTGGTGGGCAGCGATTGAGGAAGGTTCGTCAAATTCACTTATTCCTGCCTCGTTCCTTTCTTGAGTCAAAGCTTGGGAATTGGAATTGGACTCAGCATGTGATTCTGATATTTATCTATATAAGCCAGTCTCCCCCTGCACTTTCTTTCTTAACTTCTCAAGGAGCATTGCGCTAGCAAATACCTGCCACAGAGCAAGGATACAGAGTATTGAAGTTGAGGAAGGTGTTATGAATCTTGACCGACCCCTCCTTTGATTTGTGTACACACCTAGCTGGGGTACCTCGAAAGTTTGGTAGCCGTCAGTTCTAGACATTATCGAATCCATCATCCACTCTTGCTGTCAAGTTTATCCCTGTTGCCAACTTATTGTCAATCCCCTCCCCTGCCTATCATTCTTGACAAACTTCTTTCTCTCTATAGTACTTGAACCCCAAAGGACACAAACGTAGGCCTCGAAACGGCCAGAACCGGCCCGGAACTAGCGCCCAAGCTTGTACGGGGCTTCTTCGAAGGCAGGAGGTGTGTGGAAAGCAAGAAAGATAGAAAGGCGACTAACGGCTTTAAGTAGTCGAACCGAGCTGACGGGGTTATGTAAAAGTGGTCGAATGATAAGTGAATAAGTGGTTGTGTGGTAGTGGTGTGAAAGTGAATTCATTACAAGTGAATGCGGTCCGGGGTGTATGCTATAGAAAATCTCAGTCCTCGAGACCGTCTTTAGCTATCCAATAAAGTAGGAAACCTAGAACCATCATCTGAACTCCGTTGATATTGTTGTTGTCAAAACCTACAAATTATATCATTAATTTGTCAACATCCTACCCACCGTCAATATATCACCCCTAAGTAAGTCCGGGCCCCTCAAACCCACTTTAAAACCCAACTCGTATCGATTACCACTCCCAAACCGGACCGAGACGGCCCGACCCCGGGACCGGCTCCAAGCTCATATCATAAAATGTCATTAGTGTTGTTAGGTTACTGGGAAGAAGAGAAGGCGTCTAACGGCTTTAAGTAGTCGAAGCGATATCGATACGGCCATGTAAAAGCGGTCGAATAATGGGTGAATGGGTTTGAGTGGTGGTTGTGGAAGTAAATCAGTAAGAAGTGAATGTTTGTTGGATTCACTTGTCCTTGCTTTTGATTCGAATGAGTCAGTCGCTGGATAGGATTTTAGCTGGTGTGCTTGTGGTGTTTTTCTATATAAAGTCCTATTCTCGGATAATATTGAAAGCTTTTCTTTTCTTATATTTCTGTTGGAAAGTGCATTTTATGCGACCAAGGAATGCGATGACCATATTCTTGAACGATAGCGAAGAGACAAGGCTCTTAGATGTATCATTAGTTGACAACAAGCCATCCAATGCGTAGAAAATTATCGAATCGTCACCTGAACTTGATTTTTGTTGTCAACCCCTCGAGTATTATTGTCAACTCCCCGCCTTCATTGCCAACCATTTTCCCTACTCAACGCCCAAACCACCCATAAAACACCTCAAATCTCGAACGAACCTTCCAAGCATACGTACCGGCGAGTGTTTGTCGGCGGACACCACCAGGAACTCGTCTCCATGTACTCTGGATGGTAGCTGTGTACGATCTGTGGAGAAAGAAAACAAAAAGAAAAAAGAGCGGCTAACGGCTTTAAGTAGTCGAAGCGAGCTGGAGGGAGTGCTGCGGGAGTCGCCGATTGACAGGTGAATTGGTCGAGTGGGAGTGAATAGGTAACGAGTGAATGATTGTGTGTGTGTGTGCGTGTGTAAAGAGTGCTTTGGGAAGGAGTGAATATATTGTGGAGTGAATCTGATCGATAAGTGGATGTGTTAAGTCTGGAATGTATGATTGGGAATTTGCTTTTTAGATTGTGTGGAGTAATAAAAAGTATTAAAATAGTTTAGATTTCGGGAAGTGAAATAGAGAATTTGCTCGGTAAGTTGTTGATAGGGAAGAGGAACATTAGGGTCGTTTTAATGTTGGAAATCGAAGTGGAAATTCTGTGCTGTATAATGTTTGTATAGAGGAAAACAATGAGACTTTGTACTTTGACTTTTCTTTAAATTAGAGAATTCGAATACTGTAGTGTTTGTAGCAAGGAAGAACAATGAAAGTGTTTTAATGTTGAAACTTGAATTAGATATTCGTTATAGTGAAGTGTTTGTGGTAGCGAGGAACAATACGACTATAATCTTCGAATCTTTTAACAATCTTCTTCTGAATGTTTGAGTCGGAATTCGGAGTTAATTTTCTCAAATTGTCTATCCGGAGAATATGTCTATGACTATGAAAACATTCCCAACCGAATGACAGGCAATATGAGAGCCTTGCTCACTCCTCACTTGTAGGAAACTAGGGAAAATAAAACATGAAACAGTTCTTGAAATGCTTTTATTCAATTCTGGATAATACCAGATCCTGTATGGTGTATATGTAGCCTCGACCTGTTCTTGTCCCAAGATATATACCACCAACGCCAAGACGGACCTGAACGCCTGGTGCATCGACGCATATTCCCATGTAGTGACCGAGCCCAGTATACCTGCCAAACCATGCTATCCTGTGCCGCACTCAACGAGCCGCAACCCAATCCAATCCTATGCTTCTTGTTCGTCGCCATACCCGTCGATCATATCTCGTAACTCGTAAATACCCACTGTCATAGACTCAACCGATCTAAACTCAACCTATCCCTACTCGTTTGTCGTCTCACTACACCCAGCTTGAAATATCTTTCTTCACCGGTTGCTGTCCGTCCACCGATGTACCATTTTTCGGCCCCCAGAACATCTCTGAAACCCTCCGAACTGGAATCGCTTTCCCTCCTTCCCCTTGAATTTGTCATATATCGTCCTCCGTTATCACTTGGTGACATAGGTCCATTACTGGGTCCTGTACCTGGAGATCTACTTAACGGAGAGGTGGAGTGTGTTCGAGGGGAGTGTAAAGATGTGAGAGCGGTCGTTGTTGCACCTGCAGAAGGTTTCGTCGAGGTCGTTATCGTTCGTGGTTGTGAAGGAGATGAGGAGTGTGAGTGTGAAGTTTGTGATGATGAAGGGGCGGAGGTAGCTTTGCCTTGCTGGATGGCAGAGTGGGCTCGAAATGCGGCGAGGAAGTTGGCAAAGAAGGGGCGTTGTGTCGACATCTTTGAAGACCGGTAGATGTGAGTACTCCAAAAGAGAACTATCACGGAGTTGGAAGGTTCGCAGGTAGATATAAGGGGCCTACGGACGGTTCGGTGAGGTGTGGATCCTTAACTCGGGACGGTACGTGGATCTGTTTGGGCCGTGTTGCAAGCCTCGATACCTGGAAGGGTATGCTTGCTTCTTCCTCCCTATTCGACCTCCTCTCTACGTGACACACACGATCGTGGCCCTTCCCCAACAATCTGCAGCGTTCGTTGGATGCCTCGTCGCTGGTATGTTCGGGGAATATTAAGCGTCGTGCAGGATCTTGAGGATCTCGATTCGTCAATTCTACTGTGCTTTCCGGTAAAGAGTCTGCGTGGTGCAATATGTACAGTCAAAGCAGAAGAAAGATGCGGAGATCGTGGAGAGCGGTCTGAAGGAGGGGTTATGTGTTGACGCGGGAAACTAAGTGGGATGACGGAAGTTGAATTTTGAGATGAAGGTTACGGCGAGGCGGTTCTCGGGATGAGTGAAAAGCTCGGTTATCCGCTAGAACGGAGGAAAGATAATGCGGGTGCAGCATCAGGCGAATCAGACAAAAGCTGATACTAAAACTTGCAGATGCGGGGAGACGAATAATCGAGAGGCAGATGAGGTGCAGAGGCAGGAATAATGGATTACAGTAATCGGAAATGTCGAGATCAGCTCATCCTTTGTTTGTTTCGTGGCCTGATAGTGGCTTTGCAAGATATCTTTGCTTTGCTTGTCCTGTTATTCCCGCAGATCTCGGCCTGAGCTCGAATAAGAAAGCACCGATTCAGCCCGATTTCCATGTGACCAATGATGAGCATGTCATCTGCAAGGCATGAGTGCTTTTCACATGGGGGAAGATCAGGAGTTACCTAATCAGATGAGGCTCTGTTCAGGTGCTTAAGTACGTCACGTGATATATCCATTGAGAGCAATAAAATAGAAATGCCCCTAGAGCCAGTTTGCTTAGGCATGAAATTGTAGATGTGAAGAAGGTAGGAATACCAGTAGCGCGGAAAAGAGGTTGATGTAATTTTGCGGCTTCTCTGGCTTCCTTCTTTACGCCTTGCAACCCTAAGAAGTTGACCCGCTTGGTAGGTAACAAAGCACTATCACAAGTATCAGGAGTCTTCGCACAAAGGCATCAAACTACAAATTATCTTCCTTTTCTTTCCAATCTCTAAATTCTGGTCAACAAAGATCTCCGTTGGAATTGTCCGCACGTGATACCTGAGCTCCATTCCGGCTAGCTCCGACGAAGTTCGAGGTCTGCAAAAGCCCAGTTCATCAGCACAACAACCTCAATTGAATCTCCACCCACGCCATCGGCCTGAATAGTTCAAGATGAGTAGCGATGTATGCATATTCTCCAGCTACTGCACTGAAAGATCAATTGGCTAACCCACTCTGCGAACAGTTCCATGGATCGACTGGCATTACGCCGCCCAAGGGCCCAGCTTCTTATAGTACCTACAAGAGTCCTTATGGTCCTAAGTACGTCTACACCATTGAAGGAGAGATATTATAAGGGCGGATTGCCAATGCTTATACTGGGATGAGGGAAGGATGAAGGCTGATGGTGGCAGATACACTGTGAACGCGAACGTGGCTGGATGGACCTTTAAGAGCGCTTCGAGACTGTATGTCCTCCTCCGATGCTTCCCAGACTCGATATTCGAGTTCTATATACATCAAACTGGTTAAGTGTAGACGTTCTGGAGAATTAGAGGCTAACTGAAAGCAGTGGCATGACACTCGGTGCTTTCGGAGGTGTTGCCGGATTCTTTGCTCTCTACTTCTTCTCGGATGTACCAAAAGTACGAAAGGATATCTGGCAGGTATGTTACAACTGGGAGAGATGAGAAATGGTTGGAATATGTGCTGATTCGCAAACAGAAAGTACCCCTTATTGGACAGCACTTCGTGAAGGAAGTTCCTCCATCTGACAACGTACGTTTTGTTTCCATTAAGTCAAATCTTTTGAGGTGATAGCTGGTGGAGGAAATCATCATGGGTGGAAGTAATGCTTTGCAATTGTTCAAAAGCTAGAAAGTATTTGAGAGCATGGGAGCAAGTGTTGTCATACCTCGGAGCTACTGGCTATGCTCAAACATCAGCTGCCTTTCATTTACATGCAACGAATATTTAGCAACGTTATGTCAACACCTCAAAAATACTGACAGGTCATTTATAGCCATTCTAGACCACGACCGACCGAGGATAGTAGAGGAAGTGAGGGACAATTCTTGGCGGACACTAAAAGCCAAATATACTGTACAAAAGAAGACAGCGATCAATAGACCATTCATCCAACCTGCAATGTAGATTCCGAAATCACAGATCGTGACATTGTGCATGCTTAAATCGTCCAATCAATCAATCTTCTGCCAAGCTATTCTCGAAGTTTCCAAATTTGGTAATCGACAAGGCTGACAGCGAGGTTCCCTTTGTCACGGCACTTTCATCCAACAAACGATGAATTTGAGTCACACTAGGTCTGCAGCAGGCAAACATTACAATAAGTGGCATCTCTTAAGGCCTCTCCCTCATAGACTGATCTTACATATTCTTAAATATTTTTAACGCAGCCATATTGCCGATACGCCAAATCTGCCTATCGCCAGACAGCAAGGCTGAACATCACGTCTGATTTGCCCCACCTGTTCAGCCCACGACAACGAAGACCTTACCAACCAACGCACTCACTATACTATTTACAAGACCCATCATCTGCATGCTGTATTGCACCACGTTTCCCACTTCTGCGATAAGGTCTGTTCTGGCCACGAAAAGATAGGTAGGATACCGAACAAGGGCACGCACGCGATACGATAAGAGGCTGGTCATCTGCTGCCCCTCTGTCTGCCACAAATTCACAGCCGCAGCCGCATCACATTCGGTCACATTCTACTTGGGAGAGATAAGGCTTGGTCCGGTTGTGGGGACAAGCAAAATATATGCAAAGATGGTAAACGCAGAACTACCGCACGACCCTGCGAGGGCACTGGAGTTCAAGGAGAGAGGGAACAAGTCCTACCAAGCAGGAGACTATCTTGGTGCTGAGGCACTGTATACACAGGCGTGAGTATGTCTCTTCTTGTCTGTGCGGTTGGATGCGAACCAGGAGGACTGGTGGGCTGCCTACTGGTTGCCTAGCCTTGTGACTCTTGTCGTCAGCTCACTTTCAAAGTACCTTTGAGTCACTGTCATCTTGTACTTGCTTTCTTCCGTTCTTTTGCATGTGCTTCTCAGATTTGCAGAGTGGTACTGTGCAAGATACCTTTATGTTGTACTTCTTATTGTTGTTAAGCAACAAGGCTGACAATTCTCCTTGATCAGAATAAGCTACGACCCCACCAACCATCTTCTATACACCAACCGAGCCATGGCCCTCCTCAAACTTTCTCACTACGAATCTGTTATTGCCGACTCGTTGCATGCTCTCTCCCTCCATCCTCATAATATGAAAGCACATTTCCAACTCGCACAAGCTCAAATAGCTCTACATCAAGAGAAAGACGCTCTGGAATCGGCAAAGAAAGCATACGAACTTTGCATGGAAGAGGTAACGAATGGTGGGAAGGGGGCCACCTCTCTTGGACCCATCACAGAATTAGTCCATCAGTGTAGGAAAGAAGATTGGGAAGGCAGGGAACGACAGAGGATTAGAACTGAGGACAGCCTACTGGGTGAGCTAGTACGAGACCTTGAACAAAAGAGGGATGTAGAGCTGGAAAGGCTAGGTAGAGCCGGAGCAGGAGAAGTACAGATCAGTGAAGCTCACCAAGAGTTTGAAGCCAAGATTGAAAGTCTTAGAGGAGTTTTTGAGAAGGCTGGAATGGCTAAGAGGAGAAGAGTTCCTGATTGGGCCATTGATGATATTTCGTTTGCCGTCATGATGGATCCTGTGGTGGTAAGTCCCCACCATCTCTCTACTTCACATCATTCGTTCATTCGCTGATATATGCAACAGACCAAGACCGGGCAATCCTATGACCGCTCCTCCATCATGGAACACCTAAAACGATCACCCACGGACCCACTAACCAGAGAGCCTCTCCATCACACAGATCTCAGACCGAATCTAGCACTAAGAGTAGCCTGTGAAGAGTTCCTAGACGAGAACGGGTGGGCTGTTGATTGGTGAAAAGGGGAAAGTCACGATATTTAATGAGATGATGCATTGTCGGCGTTTGGGATTTTTCAGCAGGGGAATTGAGCTTGGGAGCGAGATTATGCATCTGGCATAGCGTGTTGATTCGTATAGCGTCTTGTTTATGGTATTGGGTTAGGATGGAATTCCCCAGGTAGAGAGAAGAGAGACGAATTGATTGAACCTCACTCATTGAAATTTCGGCTCTCTCACTCCTCTGCCTGTGGTAACCATATCTATTGTCTTGCTTTTGTATCTGTCTCGAGTGAAAGCCGCGTATCTTTTTGCTGGGGTGGGGAAATTGTAGGAATGCCATTGGTACTTCATGGTCTCACTGTTCACTAGCTCATAGAACTTGAGCCTCGTTGGCTCTAGATCGAGTCGTCTCCCACTCTGCTTTGCTTTTGCCTAGTCTTTCTTTTGAAGTTAAAACTCCAGCAATGCTGTTGTTCAGTCCGGTCTTGAAAGGTACCTCTTCTTGCACACAAATCACTCAAGCCTCAAAAGCACTGCTTTAAGCATTTCTCAAATTGCTGCACCTCGGCCATATCTTCAAATTCATTTCTGGCTCTATTTTCTTCAGAATGGGTCAGGGTCTCAAGGCTGAACAAGAGCCCTGACATAGGCTAGTGGTACTTCAATTGGTAGGAAATATAACATGTGCCTTAGTGTCAGAATCCTTGCTTTTTCTGAGCTTGCGTATAATTATTTGTCTCAAGAAACTCAAATTTTTGATCTGCTGTGCTGGTCGTCTAAGTGCTCCCACACATTATCAGTTGTCATTTCTAGCGAATAGGGAATCACTGACTCAGAAGCTCTATAAGAATTGCTCTATCTTTTTTGCCAAGTTACATTGGCGTTTAGGTGTTTGCTTTGAAGTGCCACAATGCCCCCACATGGCTTTACAATGAAACTTTTGATTTTTGTCTTAGGGATAAAAACAGTTGCTACGATCACATGTTCGTAGAAGGTAACTTAAATCAAGATGGGAAGAGTGTTTGTGGGTGATTGGTTTAGTGTTTTGTTATTGAAGGCGTGTGGTTGGGTTGTTGTTTGAGTTTAAGATGACTTGATTTTGAATAGTGTTCCTCTGAGTGTCTAACTAAGTAGAAGCAATAGTAAAAGGTAATCTTATGGGTTGCTGGGCTAGACGGTAAGGAAAGACTCGTTGCATCATTGAGGACGCATTCACCAGCAGATTGCTGGAGGTAGGATCAGACACTGATCAAGTGTCAACAAGGAAAACTTTACATGCAAGTTATACTTTCTCAACTATTGGTAAGAACTTCTTTGAAGCATACTTACAGAGTTTGAAATATCCTCTCTCACTAAGCTAGTCATTGCATTGCGAAAGTATTGCAAACAATGTGATATTTTTAAGTGTTGACAGTGCTTTTGGTGTTCTGTTTACATCGATCTAGAGGAGACATAAGCTTTTTGTATGATTAAAGCTGAGGTTCACTAGACCTATTATTACATTGGAAATAAGAGTGAACGACTAGCGGCTACTCGTGCTGTAGTGAATTTGTTCCTTCTTTCGGTTGTAGATCGATACTATTTAGACGCGTCTCCACTCCCGCTTCCAAACCTTCTCGACACAACGCGACAAGCATAACTTCAACGATCCTCAACCTTCACAAACCTTCAATTGTCTCGAACAAAGGAGATTTCCTTAAGGATCACTACTCTGAAATACTCTCTTTAAACATACCGAAATCATGAATCCACTCAACTTTCTTGCTTGCCTTGCGGCCTTCCTCACCTTCACGGTCCTCTCCACTGCCAATCCGTTGAACGTTCGTACCGGCGGCGTCCTCACTGTTGCCAAGGATGGTCCTCCTGCTGGTTATACATTTGGCAAGTTGACTTATCATACTGTGATCAATGGTTAAGAAGTCCAAGTTGAGGGTAACAGCCGTGCCGTATGATCAACGCAAATCTCAACCCCAAGCAAAGAGCTGACACTTCATCAGCACTGCCATGCCCAAGTCAAGGCTCAATACCCTGAGTTCCAGCTTCCCGTCCATAATGCCACCAAGTTCAATGAGCTTAAGGCCGCTGCAACAAAGGCCCATACCACTCTCGCTACTGCATCCGGTGTTGACCGTCGATCCCCTGTCTTCGGAGGTGATGGCGTGAGTTCAGTTTCGATTCACTAAAGAGAAACTTGAAAGCTGATAACATATAGTGGCACGCATACTGCAACCCAGTTCCAGGCCAACCTTGGCTCCTCGCCAACGAGATGAACCTCGATTACACTCTCTACTTCTGGCAAGGTGTTATCAGCGAGTACTACACCATCAATGGCATGACCTGTGCTCTGTGGGACTGCAACCTCGGAGCTGGATGGACAGTTTGCAACGGTGTAAGCATCAACTTCTTAATCAACCTCAAAATCTTCTTACTGACAAAAGGACAGGGCGGTGATACTCAAACACTCACTGAAGACTCGATGACCTACTATCCTTTCATCCTCATCAACAGCTGCGGAAGCTTTTTCAAGGACTTCAAGCCAGCCAATGGCGGACAAATCTTCTGGGAGTCTGCTAATCTCAATTACATTGCTGCTGGCAACTGGAATGGATGCTGGGGTGAAACTTTCATGTGAGAAGTATTGCAATGATAATAGGTATGCTCGCAATGGCGACGAAACTTTCGGTTTTGCTGCTGTTGTAGGGTTTAAACTTCATCATATGCTGTGTGCTACTTGCGATGGAACGCGAGATAATGGGGAGTGATAGAGCTTTGCGCTGAGAAGGAACTGGTCTAGGATTGCGTTGAACTTGCATCTGCGTTCTCGATGCCAATAAAGTAATGCTTTCCCGTGTATGATGCTCTTGTACTAGTGATGTGAATTTCCTCATCATCAAACTGACTTGTAAACCCGGAGAGAACCTGCCATTCTAGTTTGTATCGCTAACGATTAGAATTATTCTGAGCAGGTCAAACATCATTAGACTTCCAGAGATAGTGTAGACGCGGTCCTCAGAGGATGGTGCCTCGTGACTTGGTTTGCTGGTCAATTCATGCCACATCCTCGATTTCCTAGAAGGAACAGGTACAAAGTCAAATGTATGTCCAAAGGGGTATTGGACGAGAAACCAGACACACTGTTGTCTAATGAGTGGAGAAGCAAAATCGGGAAGAAGGAAATGTGAAGCAGGAGTCATAAATTCTTATCGAGTTGAAGTTTGCAGCGAGCGTTGAGGGACATGAACCATGCCATCAAGCTATCGGGAACTTTTATCTTACGATGATGTCTTTCATTCTTTGCCTATGACTCAGTAATCGAGTTGGAATGTCGTGTTCTGGCTATATTGCTGTGGTGTTTAATAACATCCACACCCTCATGTTCAAGCTGAGCTGTTTTGCGCAGAGGGAGCGAAGTTGCCAAGTCGGGACTGGAAGAGCAGCGTGACCTGTTGGCTGACGGGTGCGCTTGTTCAGATTCCGTCTACCGAGATAATGGTAAGCTCCGCCTTGAAAGAAGCCTATGACTTTGCATTGAAAGTATTGGGCTGGAGTTCCTTTTAAATAATGTCGTTGACTGTCATGGGCGCCTGGGTTTAGTCGTGAAGTCTTCCAACTTTGTCTTTCGTCCCCAATAGCAATGATGAAAGAACATTTTATAAAGCTCTGATTGATGGTATTATCGTACATCATCAATGTGGGCCCTTTGAGATGGGACCTTCTCTAGCTCCGTTCCATTTCCTACAAAAGAGAGGTCACTCCCTTCTCTCTTCTTCAACATCGCCTCAATCTCCGTCCCCAACTCCATCTCTTTCCTCCTCAGGCACCATCAATCATGGACCCCGATATCCTCGTAGCCTGGGCCGCTGCTCAAGCAGTCCGCGGTCCCAGCACAGCTTCCTCGGAAGGAACTTTCACCCTCTTCACGAAACTACCAACCGAGATGCAAGAAATGATTTGGGTGTATGCAGTCCCGTTTCCGGAAGTTCTGGAAGTACGGTTCAAGAAGATGAGTTGTGGGCAAGAGGGGGAGCATGAATGTAAGGGTGTGGTGGGGTTTGAGGTCCTTGATGATGAGTTAGCTATGATGATGATATGTATCCTTTCTATTATGACGGAGTTGGATTGGGAGATCTTGAGTTTTATATGCCTTATTTTTTGTGTTCTTCAACTTTCAATGACGGGTTTTGATGCGGAAATTGTGGCTCTCACATGTTTGGTTTTCATGTTTTTTCGGTTTGGACTACGGAGTTTGATTTAGAGCGTTTGATTACCATATGTCTAGTTTTAGCTCAACTAGGGTTTGGTCTAATACTTTGGATCGTCATGTATCTGGTTTTCAATTTCCTCAATTTTGAATGTCGGGTTCTGACCCAGAACTTTCGATTGCCGTTGTCTGGTTCCGGCTTCCTGCAACTTTCAATGCCGGTCTTGGACTCAGGACTTTTGACTTGCATATGTCTGGTTCTGGATGTCTTCAGCCTCAAATCATTTAGCTAATTCGATGGGAATACAGGCATGCAAACATTCCCGAGCCGTGGCCAAGACCATGCTCCCAAAGACTCTTCCCTCTGCCACGACCGGTGTCGAGATTCGATTCGACCCAGAGAAAACAGCAATCCGTATCACAAACATCGTCGGCATTACCGCCATGTTCTGGGACAAATTTTGCGAAAGTGGTCAAAATGAAAACTTCGGCTTAACATGGCTTTGCCCTAATTCATACCTTGGCCAGAACATCCAAAGACTAGTCGTGCACGAAAATCGTATGTGGCGAGGAGCTCCGAAGGATGATTGCTGGCTTGATTCTCAGTATGCATGGGTTCATACTTTTCGGCATATGTTCAAGGATGTTGAGGATATTATCTGTCTAATTGAGAAGGATGATCCTGAGTATACGTTCGACAAGGAAAGTTATGATGGAGAGTTCGATACCGATCCAGAGTCTTGCGATGAGGATGAAGACGATGAAGAGGAAGACTGCGATGAGAATGACGATAATGTGAAAGAGCGCGGAGTAGCTCAAGTCTCAGGCAAGGAAACCATGATTGCAGAGACCACCGGACGTCATCAGCCGATACAATCTACATCAAACGAAGAGGGAGGTAACTTGACACAAGCCCACAGCAACGAAGAAGTCGAAATCAGCGAGGAAACTGCTAGTCCTAGACGATGGCTGCACGTCGAGAGTTGGCATTCGGACGATGACAGAGTTGTTGATCTTGACCGCATCGAGAAACTGATCAACGACTTCTGGGCAAACGTCATCGACGATCTTCGAGATAAGCACAATGCCTTCAAAGAGATGAGAGGAATTGGGCAATCTCTTGCTAAGCAATCAAATCCACCGGCTCCGGGCTCTGCAAAGCTCGGTCTCAATGCAACTTCTGAAGTAATTGGGGCTGTTTCTACTTTAGACGGACTTGTCGGTTCTGGTGTAACTATCGAAGTTGATGCACAAGAATCTGGAGATGCTGAAGATGCAGCTGAAGAGCCTAGCTATCCTCGCGTAGTCCCCGTTATATTCTTCCACGAAGGCTCATACGATGATGGTCTATCGCTATTGTCTCTTCCCTTCCCCCCTGTCAGAAGTCGCTGTAACTTCGCCGATCTGTTCGGGGGACATGATTGCTAGTAATTCTAAAGACACAACAAAAGGATGTGTTCTAGTCCATACGTGAACACCTGCTATTTATGAACTAACCCCCCGCCATTCATGAATAGCGGGGTGTTTATGTATAGCACCCCCTATTTGTCAACTAGCCCTACCATTCACAAACTTTTAGAACTTTTTCAACTAGCCATAGCTAAACAGCGCCACTGATAAACAACTCGAGAATAAGGCCCTGGTCTCAGCACCTTCAGCACTTCAGCACTCCAGCACCTCAGCACCTCAGCACCTCAGTATTCTAAGACTTTTGCACTAGAGGAGGTGCAGGAGGTGCTAGAAGTGCTAGAAGTGCTAAAGTACTAGAGTGCTAAGCTCAGATCAGGGGCTTATTTCCGAGCGGTTTATGAATGGCGTTATTTAGCCATGGCTAGCTCGATATACTCTGATTGTTTATAAATAGCAGGGCTAGTTGATAAACAAGGGGTGCTATACGTAAACACCCCGCTATTTATGAATGGCACATGCCATTCGTGAATAGCGGGGGCCCCGTTCATAAACAGCAATTGTTGGCGTATGGACTAGAATAGATGCATGAGGTGTCTAGGGCTTGTGCGTTGATGAAAGATACGAAAGTGCATTCGTCACTTAGGACTCTGTAATTAAATGACCGATTCATACGCAAAAAGGAAAAGCATATCTTCATGTGAGTACCCTAGAAGCCATTCTAATGCCCATATCCGAGTGATGGTTTGCGCCTGCCAGACCAGTGCATATTTTCCAACCCACGCTTCGCCCAACATGATAAATAGTCCAGCTTGAGATTTTCAAATTCCACAACCATAAAGCCTTCCCATCGAGCATGTCAGAACCTTTATACTCTACCAAAACTATTCTACTATATAAAAGTTGTCATGTCTTCGAATTCGCTGAATCTCGCGAAAGCCCCTGAGCGATGGTCCGTGCGAGATCTGTTTGTGCCTTGAAATCAGAGGGTCAATCGAGTCAACGTTTTCCATGTTTGGCAGCCTTTTATTTGTAGAGAATTGAGCTGTTGTATATGCTAGACTATCGTAACATCATTGTTGCTTCTGATTCCTATTGCACGATGTACTATGAGCTAACCCATCTACGGCCAGTGTGAAGAGGACACCAAAGAGCGGCCCAACACTTAAAATCTTTCGAATCGTTCATGGAAATTCGATGCTAAAATTAATACGATTACAAGAATAGTATTAGAACTCTCTAATTGTGTCTTTGACCAATATCTTGAAACAATAGATTGTGTACAAGTCTCATGTGAAATTCACCGTATCCATACTCGTGGATGAATATACTCACCGATCGCCATCGCGGTGGGACATTGGTCCTACTTATCGCTGGCACATAGATAACATTGAGATGATCACGATTAACAAATACTGAGGCTCAGGCCAAGTACGGCTGATCATCTCTCCGTCTCCCTCTCCGTCTCCCTCTCTCTCCGTCTCCCTCTCTCTCCGTCTCCCTCTCTCTCCGTCTCCCTCTCTCTCCGTCTCCCTCTCTCTCCGTCTCCCTC